>NC_060123.1:486712055-487017581 GCF_021461395.2 Schistocerca americana
TGCAAATGATTAGCTTTTCAGAGCATTCACACAAGGCTGGCGCCGGTGGCGACACCTACAGCGTGCTGACATGAGGAAAGTTTCCAACTGATTTCTCATACACAAACAGCAGTTGACCGTCGTTGCCTGGTGAAACGTTGTTGTGATGCCTCGCGTAAGGAGGGAGAAATGGGTACCATGACGTTTCCGACTTTGATAACATCTACATCTACATCTACATTTATACTCCGCAAGCCACCCAACGGTGTGTGGCGGAGGGCACTTTACGTGCCACTGTCATTACCTCCCTTTCCTGTTCCAGTCGCGTATGGTTCGCGGGAAGAACGACTGTCTGAAAGCCTCCGTGCGCGCTCTAATCTCTCTAATTTTTCATTCGTGATCTCCTCGAGAGGTATAAGTAGGGGGAAGCAATATATTCGATACCTCATCCAGAAACGCACCCTCTCGAAACATGGCGAGCATTCTACACCGCGATGCAGAGCGCCACTTGAGTTTATTCAACATCTCCGTAACGCTATCACGGTTACCAAATAACCCTGTGACGAAACGCGCCGCTCTTATTTGGATCTTCTCTATCGCCTCCGTCAAACCGATCTGGTACGGATCCCACACTGATGACCAATACTCAAGTACAGGTCGAACGAGTGTTTTGTAGGCCACCTCCTTTGTTGATGGACTACATTTTCTAAGCACTCTCCCAATGAATCTCAACCTGGTACCCGCCTTACCAACAATTAATTTTATATGATCATTCCACTTCAAATCGTTCCGCACGCATACTCCCAGATATTTTACAGAAGTAGCTGCTAGCAGTGTTTGTTCCGCTATCATATAATCATACAATAAAGGATCCTTCTTTCTATGTATTCGCAATACATTACATTTGTCTATGTTAAGGGACAGTTGCCACTCCCTGCACCAAGTGCCTATCCGCTGCAGATCTTCCTGCATTTCGCTACAATTTTCTAATGCTGCAACTTCTCTGTATACTACAGCATCATCCGCGAAAAGCCGCATGGAACTTCCGACACTATCTACTAGGTCATTTATATATATTGTGAAAAGCACTGGTCCCATAACACTCCCCTGTGGCACGCCAGAGGTTACTTTAACGTCTGTAGACGTCTCTCCATTGATAACAACATGCTGTGTTCTGTTTGCTAAAAACTCTTCAATCCAGCCACACAGCTGGTCTGATATTCCGTAGGCTCTTACTTTGTCGGATTGTAGCCTATCGCGATTGCCGTTTATCGTATCGCAACACTGCTGCTCGCGTTGGTCGAGATCCAATGACTTTTGGCAGAATATGGAATCGATGGGTCCAGGAGGATAATACGGAACGCTGTGCTGGATCCCAACGGCCTCGACTAGCATTCAAGATGACAGGCACATTATCCGCATGGCTGTAAAGGATCGTGCAGCCACGTCTCGATCCCTGAGTCAACAGATGGGGACGTTTGCAAGACAACAACCATCTGCACGAACAGTTCGACGACGTCAGCAGCAGTATGAACTATCAGCACGGAGACCATGGCTGCGGTTACCTTTGATGCTGCATCACAGACAGGAGCGCCTGCGATGGTGTACTCAACGACGAACCTGGGTGCACGAATGGCAAAACGTCATTTTTTTCGAATGAATCCAGATTCTCTTTACAGCATCGTGATGGTCGCATCCGTGTTTGGCGACATCGCGGTGAACGCACATTGGAAGCGTGTATCCGTCATCGCCATATTGGCGTATCACCCGGCGTGATGGTATGGGGTACCATTGGTTACATGTCTCGGTCACCTCTTGTTCGCACTGACGGCACTTTGAACAGTGGACGTTAGATTTCAGATGCCCTGACCAGCACATTCTCCGGATCTCTCACTAATTGAAAATGTCTGGTCAATGGTGGGCGAGCAACTGGCTCGTCACAATACGCCAGTCACTACTCTTGATGAACTGTGGTATCGTGTTGAAGCTTCATGGGCAGCTGTGCCCGTACACGCCATCCAAGTTCTGTTCGACTCAGTGCCCAGGCGTATCAAGGCCGTTATTACGGCCAAAGGTGGTTGTTCTGGGTACTGATTTCTCAGGATCTATGCACCCAAACTGCGTGAAAATGTAATCACATGTCAGTCCAATGAACACCCGTTTATTATCTGCATTTCTTCTAGTGTAGCAATTTTAATGGCCAGTAGTGTATTACAACCTACATCTTCCTGAATTTGCTCGCTGTATTCATCGTTTGGTCTCCCTCTGCGAGTTTACCTCCCACTTTTCCCTCCATTAGTAAATTGGTGATCCTTTGATGTCTGAGAATGTGTCCTATCAACCGAACCCTTCTTTCAGTCAAGTTGTGCCACAATTTTTTTTTCTCCCGAATTCTATTCAGTGCTTCCTCATTAGCTACGTGATCGACCCATCCAATATTTAGTACTCTTCTGCACCATCATATTTTGAAAGTTCTATTTTGTTTTTGGCCAAACTGTTTATCGTACATATTTCACTTTCATGCATAGCTACACTCTAGACAATTATCTTCAAAGAAGACTTCTTAACACTTAAATCTATATTCGGCGTTAAAACATTTCTCTTCTTCAGAAATGCTTTTCTTGCCATTGCCAATCTACATTTTATATTCTCTCTACTATGGCCATTATCAGTTAGTTTGCTGCCCAAACAGCAAAAATCATCTACTATAAGCGTCTCGTTTCCTAATCTGATTTCCTTAGCATCAGCTGATTTATTCGACTGCGTTCCATTGTCCTTGCTTTGCATTTAATTCGACTACGTTCCATTGTCCTTGTTTTGCATTTGTTGATGTCGATCTTATATTCTCCTTTCAACACTGTCCATTTTGTTCAACTGCTCTTCCAACTTCTCTGCTGTCTCTGACAGAATTGCGATGTCCTCAGCAGACATCAAAGTTTTTGTTTCTTCTCCCTGGACTTTCATTCCAAATTTTTCTTTGGTTTCAATTAATGTTTGTTCAGTGTACAGACTGAATAAATCGGTGATAGGCTACAACATGTCACACTCCCGTCTCAACCACCCTTCCCTTTCATGCCCCTCGACTCTTGCAGTTGCCGTCTCGTTTCTGTACAAGTTGTAAATAGCCTTTCGCTCCCTTTCTACCTTCAGAAATTAAAGTAGTGTGTTCCAGTCGACATTGTGAAAAGCTTTCTCTAAGGCTACAAATGCTATAAACGTAGGTTTGCCTTCCCTTAACCTATCTTCTTAGATAAGTCGTAGAGTCAGTATCGCTTCGCGTGTTCCTAAATTTCTCCGGAATCCAAACCGATCTTACCCGATGTCAGCTTCTACCAATTTTTCCCTTCTTCTGTAAAGAATTCGTCTCAATATTTTGCAGCCATGACTTATCAAGCTAATATTTCGGTAATTTTCACACGTGTCAGTAACTGCTTTCCTTGGAATTGGAAATACTACATTCTTCTTGTAGTCTGAGGTATTTCGTCTGTATCATATATCTTGCTCACCAGATGGAAGAGTTTTGTCATGACTGACGAAATATCGTCTACACCTAGGGCCGTTTTTCGACTTAGATCTTTCAGAGCTTTGTCGAATTCATCTTGCAGTATCATACCTTCCAAAGGTGTACTCGTCGTCCCTAGTGAAGATACACAGGGTGTTCAGAAATTCCAGTTACTAATTTCTAGTGTCAGTAGATACTATTTTGAACTGGATCTCTTGTCCGGAAAGTACCGTTCCCATGTTATAACCATTTAAAAACATGTTGGCAACGTCTCACCACTTTTAAATAATTCCACTTATTAAGAGCTAAGAAATTCCTCATTGACGAGTTCTCTTCAACGTGGTGCAGTACGGCACCTTCCAGGTCGTGCATGTGCCGTCTCCACGGAGCACCACGGTCATGCCCGCTGACGGTGAACCTACCCTTTCTTGAAGCCATTGCGTAATTGTGGCGAAAATAGTATCCGGTACAGTCGGACGCTGTGGAGAACTGCCTAGGTAAAGGCGACGAGCAGCTTTTGCACTACCCTGAGTTTCGCCATTCAGAAGGATCCTGTATTCTGCAAAGGTGTACTCAACCATGTTGCTGTAACAGACACGCGAATAAGGCTGGACAGATCAGAGATGTAGGACAGGAGCCAAATGACATCAGCCGATCCGA
Source organism: Schistocerca americana (assembly GCF_021461395.2). NCBI lineage: Eukaryota > Metazoa > Arthropoda > Insecta > Orthoptera > Acrididae > Schistocerca > Schistocerca americana. The sequence continues at coordinate 486,716,197 of NC_060123.1, forward strand.
CATAACCACCCACTACCATTATTATCCTATTGCATACCTACATAGCAAATACGTATTCAAACGGCAAAATATTATGTACGCACTCCTCTTTATAAGCCCTAGAAGCTTGTAACGGGAATTTCCGAACACCCCGTATTATTCAATGAATGTTATCTACATTACATTGGCGAACGGAGGGTGACAAAGACATGATTCATTCATTTTCTTAAAATTCTGGTGGCTGGATCAAGTAGTTATATAACCTAGTTTTAAAATCTGCCTCCATATAAAACGAGATAAACTATTTTATAGTAGGAGGAGACGCAAAAAATTTTTAATAAGCCGGACTGACAATAAAAATAGTCACACACTAAGTTTGTTTGTCGGGGCACAAAGCAAATTACTGTGTGGAATGTTATAATATGGCACTTCCTTGCCGGTACGATAGCAGAGCAACCCAGTGTTGGGAAGAGAAGAAGGGTCCCGCACAAGTGAATAAGACGGAATGACAGACCGACGGAACGGAAACATCTTGTGCAAGGTGTGACGTCATGTACTTACACTGCGTGATCAAAAGTATCCGGACACCCCCAAAAACATACGTTTCTCATACTAGGTGCATTTTGCTGCCACCTACTGCCAGATACTCCATATCAGCCACCTCAGTAGCCATTAGAAATCGTGAGAGAGCAGAATGGGACACTACGCGGAACCCACGGACTTCTAACGTGGTCAGGTTATTGGGTGTCACTTGTGTCATACGTCTGTACGCGAGATTTCCACACTCTTAAACATCCCTAGGTCCACTGTTTCCGATGTGATACTGAAGTGGAAACGCGAAGGGACACGTACAGCACAAAACCTTAAGACTGACCTCGTCTGTTGACTGACAGAGACCGCCGACAGTTGAAGAGGCTCGTAATGTGTAATAGGCAGACATCTATCCAGATCGTCGTTCAGGAATTCCATACTGCTTCAGGATCCACGGCAAGTACTATGATAGTTAGGCGGAAGGTGAGAAGACTTGGATTTCATAGTCGAGCGGCTGCTCAAACGCCATACATCACGCCTGTAACTGCCAAACGACACCTCGCTTGGTGTAAGGAGCGTAAACACTGGACGATTGAACAGTGGAAAAACCTTGCGTGGAGTGACGAATCACGGTACACGATGTGGCGATGCAATGGCAGGGTGTGGTTTTGACGAATGCTCGGTGAGCGTCATCTGCCAGCATGTGTAGTGCCAACAGTAAAATTCGGAAGCGGTGGTGTTGCGGTGTGGTCGTGTTTTTCATGGAGGGGGCTTGCACACGTTGTTGTTTGTGTGGAACTTTCGCAGCAGAGGCCTACATTGATGTTTTAAGCACCTTCTTGCTTCCCAATGTCGAAGAGCAATTAGGGGATGGCGACTGCATCTTTCAACACCATCGAGCACCTGTTCATAACGCACGGCCTGTGGCGGAGCGGTTACACGACAAAACATCCCTGTAATGGACTTCCCCGCACAGAGTCCTGATCTGAATCCTATAGAACACCTTTGGCATGTTTTGGAACGCCGACTTCGTACCAGGCCTCACCGACCTACATAGATACCTCTCCTCAACGCAGCATTCCTTGAAGAATGGGCTGTCATTCCCCGAGAAACCTTCCAGCACTTGATTGAACGTGTGCTGTCAAGAAGGCTATGGGTGGGCCACACCATATTGAATTCCAGCATTACCGATGGAGGGTGGCACGAACTTTTAAGTCATTTTCAGCCAGGTGTCCGGATACTTTTGATCACATTGTGTATGAGTAGAGCACTGAGTCGCTTCCTTTATAAGACAGATTAATGCTGAATTTTATTACGTACTAGTACTTAATCGTATAAACAATCAGAATTAGCCAGAATGCTATGCTGCTTTAATTCTAATTGATTATTCAACGCGAACTGTGTATTTTTTTATATCAAGTAATTTCTACTTCCTCTAATATATTCAAGATTTGGCTTTTTTTATCCTTTTCATGAAGTATTTTTAATTTTCTGAAGGGCTTGTGATCTTGTGGCCTGGAACGAGTAAAAGCATTATTAATTTATGTTAAGGCGCTCCTGAAGTATTTTAAGAAATGACTTACCGGTTTGCTCTATATATTTCTTAAGGAAATCATTTATTGTAATGCAGTATACACCAACTTCATTGTATTTATTTACCACAGATTTTTCCTTTTGCATGAGTTTACTACCTAGATTCGAAGAAGTAAAATACGCTGGAATGATGTTTTTGGGTCTCTACATCTACTTATTCTTTCGGGTACTGCAGCCAGACATGGTATTCTACTAAAAATATAGAGTTTTTTTTAACTGATCGGCTGCTCTAAGCATTATCTGTCGCTGATCCGTTATGCGAACAGGAAAATTAAGAACCATGATACAGATACTGAACGTACCTTACACAGAATGCAGTGATTGTTGGTTTATTTTAAAAGTCAACGAAAGGTATTTCTTGGAAATCAAATGGCTCTCAGCACTATGCTACTTAACTTCTGTGGTCATCAGTCGCCTAGAACCTAGAACTAATTAAACCTAACTAACCTAAGGACATCACACACATCCATGCCCGAGGCAGGATTCGAACCTGCGACCGTAGCGGTCGCTCGGCTCCAGACTGCAGCGCCCAGAACAGCACGGCCACTCCGGCCGGCTCTTGGAAATCATGAAAGGCGTCGTGTTGGGGTAAGGACTTGCACGATTTTCAAGGAATATCGTTCGTTTATTTTTAAAATAAATACAGATACTGGGCTGTAAATGTTTGAAGTTACTAATGAGAATAGCTTGTACGCTCTAAGTCATCCGCATCGCATCGACTTTAAGCGGAAGATGAATGCCAACAAAATGCGCAGTTTTTACGTAAGGGTTTCTTATCTTCTATCTGATGGCAGTAGTTAATTTATTCAAGTAAGCAACTATTCCAATTCCACATTGATTTTATAGTTATCGGCGAAACTGAGCCGTGAGATTACCTCCAGTAGTTCTTAACGAGGCGTACTCTTCAATGTTTCTTGTGTATGCCGTTCTTCAGCCTCAACAAATTGTTTGAAGCACATCCTGCTGTAATAATAATTCATCACAGCTCCTTTCTTTTATTTTTAATTTTATTCACCGCTATCTGTTTAGACCAATGGCTCTTTATCAAGTGGTACGTTATAAGATCTTACATTTCAGTTCTACTTTCGCTCTGTCATATTTGTGACAAAACAAAAGTAGATCGTAGCTGAAACATAACCTTTAAGATCTTATAACGTAGTGCTTGCGAACGAGGTCTAAATAAAATGAAAAAGAAAATAGGAAAAAGAGCTCTGATGGACTATTGTTACAACATAGATTAAGTAGGTTTCTTTAGTGTTTTTATTGGTCGTTTGCCTGCTGACGTGACTGATTGCGTTTCTTATATAAAATGCTCCGTGTCCAACGAAGATAAATTTCTGAGTGCAAGAAGTAACTGGTCTCATTACTTTCGAAAAGGCAGAAGGCAGCGGTATTAGTGGGAGCAGAATTTAATGGCCCTACGACCATCTATCACAGCTTAACACATCGAGCTGTACTTCAACCGAGGCCGGATCGAAAGGAGGTGTCGGGTTGATGACCATTGCTGTGGTCATTCTGAGTGTGGAGGTTCTCCACACATGCGTAGGCAAAGACGACTCTGACAAGTCACGTGAGCATAGCAAACTGAACGTATACAATTTAAACAGGAAAATGCCCTGTAAAAAATTCTTACACAAATCACTACCAGATGGCGTACTCAACTTCCTCTTCCACCTCAAGCAAAATTTTGATGTTGTAACTAATAGAGCTATTCATACTAAAACACAATAAATGCTTTATCCAGGATGACGAACATGTTTTGTAACGAGGTAACATGATATGTGAATTTCGTTAGGAATCTGCGTACACACGAAATTCAGCATATATTTCCCTCTTTAACCCAATGTATGAAAAACAAAATTAATCGAAAAGCATTTACTTCTATTAATTTGTAAATACCAGACATTAAGTGAACTGATTCCACATTACTAGTAACCTGTGTGTTTAGTTGTCAGATGTGATGATGAGACAGAGTTAGGCGCACCCACGTCATACCCAGGACTGATACTCATCCAGCTTTTCTTTAAGTACACCAGTGTAGGAAGAGGCTAAATCGAGTGTCCCTTTCAGCCTCAGAAATTCTGAAAATTATTAAACGCTCAAAACACATGGTACGCAATGTAGGAACGTGATTATAAACTTTCTACAACCTGTAACGTACCCTCTCTTTGTTATGTTATTGTTGTTTTGTGTTATTGTAGTTGTAGAGATAGGAAATTATTGTAGCGGTTTGCTTAGTCAGCCGTCTTTCGGAATTTTTGACATTAAATGGAGCCTGAAACTTTCGTAATATATACTTCGCGCGAAGTACGATTTGCGGCATACACAAAAATTAATTGCGGAGATGCAATCCACTGAATATTAACAGCAAAGCTTTAGAACAATGCACACGACAGACTAGACACACTCAGAGGGTACGTACATTCGCGTGCGAGTGGTTGCTATCTCATGAGAAAGATCTATCTTTTTAAAAAAAAAAAATGATAATTGCGTCGTAACATACTCGGAGATTGTGAACGTACAATCAGGTTAGAGGCACGTACGTTCTATCATTCCCGGTGGCCTGGGTAAAAGAATTGCAATTATTTAAATTTAAGAATATTTCTTTTTCTATCGGACTCCTATTTTTATACGAAAAGGAAGATTGCAGGTTCTGAATGTCTCGGCAAAAACACATCGGAATTAATCTTATCGGCCACCAAAGGAAAGTAGTGAGCACAATCACGTACCTCTATTGCTGAGCAGCGCCGTCGTAAAGATCGTCGCCTCCATCTAAAATTCGCATTCTCGAATTAACAGCACAATATGTACTCCATTGGTATGGGATTTAGGTATGACGTTGACATAATTTTTCATCATTTAACACCTTCATTTAACACACACACATACATGAAATTATACAGTACGTCTTTACGCCAGCACATCAGAACAACAAGTAGTTAATACTAGAAGTAATAAAATAATCTCGAAATTAGTCCTTTGTCTATCAAGGATAAAAGAGTTTTTCAGAGTATTCCTCTGGTATAATAGTCGAACAAATTTTCTTCCTGTATCTTTAAGATTAAATTACAACCTTTTTTAGTTCCTTTTCAAACCCTCTATACAACCCGAAATATATATCCACACCACACTATTATCTACCATCCACAAGGTGGACGACGCGCAACAATTGATTCTATCACGTAGACGAAGCCAATTTTCGTACTTTTTTACACGGGCTGGTGGCAGAGACGTGACGGGTTGTATGGTCTCCAAATGAGGTCGTGGAATGAGTGATCATCAATTCTGACGTATATTAGTTAAAACCCGGGACATCAATAGTCCCATTCACCAGTCCTCTGACGGAAGCTGTAGCCTACCCTCTGAATTTCGTTCGTCATATTTTATTTTGTTTACTACGTGACAAAATTCCTTCGCTTCGCCCACTACTTGGTCCCCACTTTTGATGTTCGCTTTACCGTTAATCTCATTAATTTCGTCTTTTTTTATTTACTCTTAATTTACATTTTGCGCTAATTACACTGTTCATTCCGGTCGATGGATCCCTTTATACTTCCTCATTTTCAATTAGAATAGCAATGTCATCATTGAATTTTGGCACTCATATCCTTTTATGCTGAATTTTAATCTCACATCTCAATCCAAGAAGAAGTAAGGCGGTGAATTTTTTTGAACGAAACTCCGTACTACACAATCTATAGACGGTCACTGATAATTGTGATTTGCACATTATGCTTGAAAAGGGTCACAGCATTCTTCACTATGACAGAACCAGCGCAAATGTGCTTGTGGTGCCTTCTAGCATTAAGGCACCTAAAGGAACCTTATTTTACTTAACATACTGAAGAAAATGGAAATTGTAACACCAAGTAGTGCCATTATTTATCGATGTGGAGACATTTATCACATGACGGCATATTAAATGATTAAATTTTCATTGTTGAACAGATATCCATCATCAGCATCAGAGTGAGCACCACCGGCATGAATACACTCTGGTGTTCGTAGTGGCACGCAGGAAAACATCCTTCGAACGTCGTCTCAATTTCCTGTCGTACCTGAGAAATATGATGTGTCGGTTCATGACGATACTGTTACGAAATTATACGTATTCCCATAGCATCCCAGAAATGTTCTGTGGGTGATAAATCAGCGACTGACAGGCGAATCAAGGACCCGTACATTCGTCAAGGCATTTGTGGTGTCAGTTGCGTGTGAGATGTTGTATTACCATGACGAAATATGCCATCTGGTACCTCGGTCCTCAAGAACATGACGACAGAGTTTACCATCTTGCCACATACTGGGGAGCATGCAGCCTCACTTCATCTGATACGAAATCACTCCTGTTGTTATTTCTAGCAAATCCTTACGTTATCGAGGAACTGGAGAGATATATCCTACTGGTCCCGAAAATCGCTGCTGCCTTAACCTTGCACCAGACTGTATAAAGATGTTAACATCAATCTGACCACTACAAACAGAAGCGAGACTCATCGCTGAACACCAACAAACAGCCACTCAGTGTCCCAGTTGATCCTGGCACTACACGATACAAATCTCTGTTGGCTGTGGTACTGTTGAAACGCGGCCTGCCGCTTAGTTGCTCTGGAATGGAAGGACTGGGCCAACAGTATTTGAAGACGAAGAAATTTTAAATACACTTCACTAAAATGACTAAGTTCCTTGAAAATATATGTAAGTTAACAATACTATAAAAAAATGTCAACTGGAGCCACACGGAGTAGGTTTCAATTCCGACGCTATCGTCTAATCTCGACACTTCACACGCTAGACTGGTCAAGAAACTCAGATACCATCTCTTTCTAAGAGACAGACGTAAACTGACATTAAAGGGTGTGTGATGAGTGATCAAATTTACACCTTAGATACTGCCATTAACCACAAGAATATCTTTGCTCTAAAAACAATTGAATTCAACGCAGTCAAAACCCAGTAATTTCTGATGGCGCAACTGTATTCGAAACGGCGAGCAAAACGCGCACTTAAAAATAATTAGCAACAGCATCAGATGGTATAAATGGAAGTGCACAAAATTTGACAGCAAGGTGTCCGAAATTTAACGAACGTACATGCGCTGAAACAAGAACTGATTGCTTGACCCTTGACAAGAAATTTAAACAAAGTACTTAAAATTATTTATGAGCTCAAATAATTTAAATAAATGCAACTCCACTAGCTCTTGAACTAGAGGGCACAGGCTGAATTAGAGTAATAATCTAAATCGACAGTTAAGTAATGATTCAAGAGTCATTCAAGCAATATCAGATTAATGCCCTTATAAAAATCAAGTTCTTTAACGAGTGAGGCAAATGCCAGCACCCGTTGCACGCGAACCCGCGAGGGTTTCTTGCGCCCCGAGTTACTTTGCCAAGCAACAGGCAGCTCCCGTCAACACACTAGGAGGTAGCACAATTATTTGACATATTTGTCTTACATATTACTCTGATCAGACAACCCATTCACACAAAACACAAGCGGGGAGTGCACAGCAGAATTGTTTTGTGAACCACAAAATTTAAGATGGAACAGTTCTTAAAAACAAAAAAATTGTTCAAATGGCTCTGAGCACTATGGGACTTAACTTCTGAGGTCATCAGTCCCCTAGAACTTAGAACTACTTAAACCTAACTAACCTAAGGACATTACACACATCCATGCCCGAGGCAGGATTCGAACCGGCGACCGTAGCGGTCGCGCGGTTCCAGACTGTAGCGCGTAGAACCGCTCGCCCACATCGGCCGGCTCTTAAAAACATAATTACAAAAGCCAGAAATACTAAGGGAGGCTGCGTTGCACCGCACACAATTTAACTATCTAAAACATGCTTGCCTGGCCCCGGAATATCATATCTACACCATCCATTAACACGAGAAGCATAATACACTGTACCGTCGGTTAAGACCAATGACAATATTGAAATAATTGGTCACAGAAAAAACTTTTTGCACCAAGACCGCAACATTCGATACAACGAATTTAATCATCGGGAATGTTCCAAAATGTGTTCACCAGTAATAAAATCGGGCGAGCTGCTAGAAAATGCAACTTGACGTCGGTGTGAAAACCGCCTTCCCCCAGTGGTAGGACTCCCTCTCTGCTAACCGCTGTCCACAAAAAAGCTACTAGAGTTGTGAACCGCCAGCGGCTTAGTCTTGCAGCCTGTCCCGCTGTGATACGTCCACGTCACCATGGACACCACGTCTCGCATGCAACAGGTGTTTTACGGCGATGAACAACGGATGCAGAATTTGAGGCAACTCGAGCCAACGCCAAGTGAAACAGTAATCCTACTCCCTTCTGTGCTTCTCGACCAACCAGACAGTCCCACTGATCTTCAAGGGAGTGAGACCGCTATCTGTAGGCCCACCAGTCATAATCAGGCCCACGTCCTGTTGATTCATTCCTAATCCAGAGTGTGATGGACTCGGCACTTCAATAACCCAATATGGCCCCACAAAACGTGGTGAAAACTAGCCTGACATCTTATCACGACTATGGTCCCTCCCCCCTCCCAAAATCCTTGGTGCACATCGGGTACACAGCTGAAAATTCCCTAGAAGCTTGCCACTTCTCTCAGGTTCACCTTTTCAATGTTTAATTAGGTCCTGCGCAATTTGTTCTTAATAGTTTCCGAAGTGAAACTGGCAATAAATCCTTGATAGACCAAATATAAGACCGTGTGGCATTTAAGGATTACAAAAACATTAAAGAGGATCGAGCGGCCTTATGGAACTCACGATTCCCGGTTTTCATGGCTAAGTTTATCCAGGACAATTAACGACCCTGCTTGGTCTGGGCAACAGCATGTAATGTAATTAACCCATGCTGGATTCGAAACTTACGAAAGACTGGAACCTTGGGTGGACCAAACGACGAAAAGGATTCTCTATAGAACGAACAACCAGTCCAAGTTGTAAATCGTTTATTTTTTATTCGATGACTAGTTTCGGCCGGAGATCCCTTTCCAAATCAACATAACAAACTCGAAAATCACATTTCCGAAGATGTCAACAAAATGTGTAATCAGAATGAGATTTTCACTCTGCAGCGGAGTGTGCGCTGATATGAAACTTCCTGGCAGATTAAAACTGTGTGCCGGACCGAGACTAGAACTCGGGACCTTTGTCTTTCGCGGGATAGTGCCCTACCATTTTTTTTCATTTTTTTCGTTGTGTTTGGTCGTTGCGTACGTCACGTGACATCCGTTCAAATTCGTTGTTGATCCTTTCTTTCAGTTTTTTTATTATAGAGGCCAAACACACTGAGCTACCGTGCCGGCCCACCTGAGCTACCCAAGCACGACCGATGCCCCGTCCTCAGATTTACTTCTGGCAGTACCTCGTCTCCTACCTTCCAAAACTTAACAGAAGCTCTCCTGCAAACCTTGCAGAACTAGCACGCCTGAAAGAAAGGATATTGCGGAGACATGGCTTAGCCACAGCCTAGGGGACGTTTCCAGAATAAGATTTTCACTCTGCAGTGGAGTATGCGCTGATATGAAACTTCCTGGCAGATTAAAACTGTGCCGGACCGAGACTCGAACTTTCTTTGAGGAGTGCTAGTTCTGCAATGTTTGCAGGAGAGCTTCTGTTAAGTTTGGAAGGTAGGAGACGAGGTACTGGTAGAAGTAAAGCTGTGAGGACGGGGCGTGGGTCGTGCTTGGGTAGCTCAGATGGTAGAGCACTTGCCCGCGAAAGGCAAAGGTCCCGAGTTCGAATCTCGGCCCGGCACATAATTTTAATCTGCCAGGAAGTTTCAAAATGTGTAATGTACATTCACAGTGCATGTAGGTAACTCCATTGCATTTGCAACTTGGACTGGTTTTTCGTTCTATTGATTAACGGAAGTTGCTGACCCAAGTTAAGCCAACATCCTGGAAGTTCTAAAAAACTTCTTGTAAGGTGTCGGATGCTGGTTTCTGCTGTCACTCCCACACTGTGCGCTAACCACGTAAAGTGGGAGAACCCATCCACTGCTACAAAGATGTGCTTGCGCCCTCCCAGAGTGGAAGGTAGTGGACCTACATAACCTATAAACAACTGGTCCATGGGATGCTCAGCACTTGTGGATCGCCTTACACATACCCAGATGCCCACCGCTCCCCCCACTCTACAGCGTCATGACAATTTTTAAACACAGCTGGCACCAGCTTCCGTTGGGACAAATGTTTAGTTATCTGTCCCCCTGGTTGCGGTAACAAAGTATTCCGTTCTGTCGGTCGTAGATCCGCCTCTCACTCAAGGCGTTCACCTAAATCGCTGAACAAATTGGGCACCTTGGTAAGGACAGAACACAGCATAGACTTCTTCCGGCTCAGGTCCCTCGGAGCAGAGACGTTCCTTATCGTCCTCTTCAAACAACGACCGAGAGCGTCAACCACCGTTTTCCGGCCCTCTTATGTGTCTGATGAAAGAAACGGAACGTGGAGATGCGTCCTGCCCAGCGCGTAATTCAACCCGCAAAGACCCAACAAATCGCCTAATTATCGGTCTGGAGCAAAAATTATAGGTGTTGCAGGCAGAATTTTAATTTTTCAAGGACGAAGAGTACCACGAGAGCCTCCAACTCAGACGGAACGACTCCCTGTCGCGTACAAAGATTTGGACGCTTACTCTACTGGCTTACGCTCGCACTACTGCTGCTGCAGTAATACCACTGCGACCCCCGAGTTTGAAGCGTCTGTCAGCACGACAAATGGACGCACAAAGTCTGGTATCGCCAGCACGGGAGCATTACTGATACCGACTTTAGCGCCTCGAACGCCGCCAGTTGGCTGTCGGTACATCTGAATGTTCATCCTTCCGCCGCAACGTATTGAGCTAATTCGGTAAATTTAGGCACAAATTACATAAAAGATTTTGTGATGCCGACAAATCACGTTATGCCCTTCTTGGACTTAGAGAAGCGAAAGCTATACGTCGCCTACGTGCGCGAAGGATCTATCCTGATCTTTGAACTGCTGAAACCAGCTGACCTAGAAAAGAGTTCTCTTGGCAAGCTAGATTAATCTTAGAAGGCTTGAAGGAAAGCCTCGTTTCTCTGAAGTTCACCAAGACCTGACTCCAACGTTCAAGGTGTTCAGTTAACGTCTTACTATGAACTACCACATCAACAAGGTAATTGTAAACTTGAATTTACTGTCCCCAAGAGTCGAGTCGAGAAGCATGGACAACGAAGAGGCGCTAGTATATAGCCCAAAAGCCACCCAATTAAATCCAAATAGATTCCAGTCCATGGAAAAGGCTAGCAGATTTTATTAATAAGTGTGATTAAGATGGAGCACTGTGAAATATCACGCTTCAACAAACCAGCTTCGCTGGTCGGTAAGTGTTCCACACCAACCTCCTTTCTGCCATCTCACCCGCCATCCCCGCCCCACCGGATTGGGTCACTGGTACCTATGGTGGGCAAGAGAGATGGGAGATGCGGCAACTTATCCTCGTGCTTACGAAATCAGTCTTGAGGACTCGAACTGTGTGAACAGGGGCCCTGTCGTCTTGGAACACAACGTCGCCATTTGGGGAATAACAAATTATACCATTGGCTGGACTTGATCAGCCAAAATGATCATATAATCTTTGGCAGTAATGCGATCTTGCACAGTACCCATAGGGTCAATGGTGCACCACCGTATAGCCCGCCCAAATAACCACTGAACCCCCTCCATGTTTCAGTCTTGGGATGCAAACTCGACCAGGAGTTGAAAAGAGTGTGATAAAATACCCATCAGACCAAATGACTTTCTTCCATCGCTCTATAGTCCAGGTTTTATGCCTTCGGCATCACATTTTGCTGTTGCGGTTATTTGCATCACTGATGAGTTAGTTAGTTACATGTCCAACAGATCATATGAATGGTTCTTTTACCGAAATGATGTGGAACGAGTCAGTTTGTCGGATATGTAAGAAAGATTAATCTTAAAATTAATGAACATATTATCATTTTATTCCTACTTCTGCAACTACAATTAAAAACTTTTTTTTTTTTTTTTTTTTTTTTTTTTTTTTTGCTGGCTATCAGTTTTTTAAGTAGAAATCGCTCAGTCGAACAGAAGGAGTTCCCGGAGAAATGATATTAAATAAGATTTAAAACTTGCCTCACTGCCTGTTATTGGTCAAATGTTCAAAAACTTTATTGCAGCATATTGAAGTCCTCTCCGAGCCAATGACAACTTTAACATTGGGTAATAAAGGTCATTTTTCCCTCCATGTATATCACTGTTCTTCTCAAATTGTGATGGATTATTTATGACGAACTTCATTAGCGAAAATACGTATTGTGGCGGCGCAGAGAAAATCCCAAGCTCCATGAAGAGGTGCCTACATGACGTCCGTGGGTGAACACCGCATATCATTCTTACTGCTTGCTTCTGTGCAATGAATACTTTCTTTCAAAGTGATGAATTACCCGAGAAAACTATTCCGTACGACATTACTCAGTGCAAATATGCGAAATATGTCAGGATTCTGATACGCTAAGGGCAACACACACACCCATGCCCGAGGGAGGACATGAACCTCCGACGGGGGGAGCAGTGCGAACTGTGACAAAACGCTCCAATGGATGGGGCGCCTGCAGTCAGCACGTGATCAGCTACACGTGTGGCGAGTATTAGGCAAAATTCCGGTAAACACCTACCATCCACAGACAGTGCATGCTTTTTGACTCTTGCTAATTTTGGCCGCGTGTCGTGTTCAACACATGGTTCTTTTAGCGCCTTACACTCGATTCTCATTGTCCTGTGCATGTACTTCTCAAGGAGGAAACTGTTTCGCCCGGGACGGAATGCTAAATAGTATTAACAGTCACGTTTGGGTAGTTGAGGACCCACACGCCACAGTTGTCAAGAGTCATCAACACAGATTATCGTCCAAGATGTGGGCAGTGGTTACCTATTAGGTACATTTCTTCTTGCTACCCGTTTCAATGCACCAGTTTACAGTATTTGTCAGAGACATACTACACAGGTTCTCACTCGTTATTTGTCCACGGATGTCGTTTCAATATGACAAAGCCCCACCTCACTTTGAACTGAAGGTCCATGAACACCTTGGTCAGACACTCCGTGAAATGAGATCCTGTTTCGTTGTTAGGGTGTTCACCTGATCTCACTACGCTTGATTTCTTCTTCTAGGTCTATGTGAAAAGTCTCGTGCACGAGACGCCAGTCGAGATTGAAGAGAATATCCTGGTAAGAATTCTCGCTGTCAGCGACACAATTCAAACCGGGTATTAGAACAAAATGTATAAGGCAGAAAATTATGTGACGCTGGGGAAAGCCATTTTGAACAACTATTATATTGTAGCAGCTTGTGAAACTTGCGCAGGTACACGGAATTCGTTATTATTGTACAATAGAGATTTCGGTTTCTCTGGTATCAAGTTACGTGCGCTATTACTAGCCCATCAAGAGGGTCTAAGGATGTTGGGGAATATTCGCAGGGAATTCTGTACGTCATGATAAGTGTTTGAAAGCTGACGCCCTTAGTCTGAGTCCCGCGCGAGACTAAGGCGGAACTTGAGTGAATTTTCGCTTTTACGTTTCGACTCGGCTGTTTCTGGACTACGGCCCCTTACTTTAAACTGATACATTTACCCTTCTCCATCAGCCATGAAAGCTTGCAACATCATCACTAGATCACGCTCTATATGTGTTTGTATATACAAGGGCTATTCGTTTATCAATGTCCTATCGGTCCCGAAATGGAAACTGTGGTGTCACCGCCAGACACCACACTTGCTAGGTGGTAGCTTTTAAATCGGCCGCGGTCCGCTAGTATACGACGGACCCGCGTGTCGCCACTGTCAGTAATTGCAGACCGAGCGCCACCACATGGCAGGTCTAGAGAGACTTACTAGCACTCGCCCCAGTTGTACAGCCGACGTTGCTAGCCATGGTTCACTGAGAATTACGCTCTCAATTGCCGAGACGATAGTTAGCATAGCCTTCAGCTAAGTCAATTGCTACGACCTAGCAAGGCGCCATTTATCCTTTGCTATGAATCTAATGAAGCATGTACAGTAACAAGACCAATGTTCACCAATTGTGGATTAAAGTTAAGTATTCCAGCAGCTACGTACTTTTCTTTATAGCATTCATTACGTATCCTGTTTCAGACCTCACGCCAGCCAGCGTGAGTTTAAGCGCGTGCCTTTCGGTTACCCGTCACTGTGGATTGGCTGTCTTGCCAGTCCACTTCAGAAACCACAATGAAAATCCCACACGGCTTTGCACAGCTGTGTTGCGCAGTGTATTTAGTATGCCGGTCGAACCCGTCACGAAGCTCTTTTAAATTCTGAGTACACAGTGAGCACGTACAGACGCCTGCAGAATATCATCTCCCACAAAGTACGAGTACCTGCTGAGATATTTTGCCCGATTTCATGCAGCCCACATAACTTAGCTTTCATGCATTTCCTTCTTTATGACAATTCACGGCCTCACATTGCACGGGCAGTGAAGCTCCCGCCGTGTGTTCGATGGGAAGCTTGATTGCCCACCATACAGTCCGGACTTTGCGCCCTCTGATTTTCATCTCTGGTCACATGAACCACTGACAAACTGTAGACCAGGATAGGTAACTGACAGAAAGCACAGGTGGCTACTTTCAATGACGAGAATTGGAAAGTTGGCATAATGCTACGACAAATGTTTAAATCGGAGCGGCGACTACGGAGAGAAGTAGCTGGAAGGTGTAGCTAACTATCTACCTATCTATCTATCTATCACTTGAGCCTTGTCCCGCAGTTACGCAGGGTCAGCCGTCGTTAATCGGATTTGGCATGTTAATGTCTAAGGGGTGGCCGGAAGCCCTTCATACCGCCACCCCGTCCCCCCCCCCCCCCCAGGACGGAATTACTGTACCCCAACTGTCTGTGACGAGTGTAATCCATGGAATAGTGCGAAAGTGTTCAGACGTCTACGAGCCGTGTCAGGCGAAACATGGGGACCAGCCCGGTATTCACCTAGCGGGATGTGGAAAACCACCTAAAAACCACATCCAGGCTGACCGGCACGTCGGCCCTCGTCGTTAATCCGGCGGGCGGATTCGATCCGGGACCGGCGCGCCTACCCGAGTCCAGGAAGCAGCGCGTTAGCGCTCTCGGCTACCCTGGCGAGTAAGATGTTGCTAACTGTTGCAAAAAAAACATTTTTGATTTTTACTGTGGTTTTCATTTCGCGACCGATCGGTGCTTAATAAACGAATAGCCTCCGTATGCACATTATAAGTGTGTATTATATATAATTTACAAATTAAAGCCACTCATTGTACTTCTCTGTATGTTATGTTCACTAATATAGAGACTGATTCACGAGGAAGGCTTGCATATATCACTACACATTATAAACAAGTATTTCAGCTGCTGATACTTGGTGTTACCAGTGCGATGCCGACGGATCGCTAGTTTAATTATAATTGACGGAAGGAAAAATTAAGGATGAGGGCCAAAGTATTAATAGAGTGAGTGTTGTCGGTGACAGATTGCAAAATCGGCGCTGCTGTGCGCTTGTTGATCGCTCTGTGGCGCCTTGGCCAGCACAATTAGCGAGGCTTACGGGATTACGAAGTTAGAGTGGGAAATCGCGTGGATAGCGGAGAGAATGAACTGATTTGGCTGTCGTGCTCCGCTGAATATTGAAAACGCAGTGGCCAGCTAGGCGGCAAGCAGCGCCGTTAAACAGACATTCGAGTGGGGCGGACACAGGCCAGCGCAGCAGTAATCGGAACGCAAGCCGGCTCGTGCCCTCAGGCAAAGTCCTCTCATAGTGTTCCCGGTACGCGGGGAGCGCACAGTGCTGACGTATTTGCACTGCGTTCGGGAGCTTCCTAAACAGAATCAGAGATAGCAAAATCTTTAATTATTTAATTTATTAACTTCAACCTCCGACTCACCGGCACATCTCATAACAAATTCGGAACTTAATTCAAGAAAAAATCAGGATGATAAAATACTGAAACAAAAATTTCCAAAATTAAAATACCAAAGAGAAAACAGCTAAATTAATATTAATCAATTCACTATGGAGACAATATCTGCTTTATCGGCAGCTTCTCACATCCTATTTTCCAGTCAACTGTGCCTAGTAAAAGATCAACCTAAACTTCTTTCACTTCCATGACTAACAGTACATATTCTTCCAGTCAGTTGTTGTTTCCCCTCCTGCTTCTTTTGTGGCTACCACCCCACTCCAACTATCTCGTTTCTTTCTTGTCATGCGATCACAGCATTTCAGCCTCAGCCGCTCTATTTCTACAAGCATATCTTTTCCTGCATCCTATTCACCCATTTATTTCTGCATTAATCGTCCATTTGTCTCGACATTCGAAAATTATTACGTACGAGGGCTATTCGAAAAGTAAGGTACGATCGGTCGCGAAATGGAAATAGCAGTGAAAATAGAAACTTATTTACTTGCAACAGTAAGCTACATCTTCCAGTTACCGGTCAACATAGTTGCCGCTCCGACTTAGAAATCTGTCGCAGCGTCGTAGCTACTTTCCAATACCATCGACGTAGAACGCAGTCTCCTTGCTTTTCGATCGTGTTCTACACTGGACTGCCGCTCGTTGTCTGTGCCAAAACGTTATCCACATAGCCAGCAATTCATGTGAGCAGAGATGAAACTCACAGCGAGACAAGTATGGTCGGTGATCAAAGGCTTCCCACAGAAAACGGTGCAAGAGCGTTCTCGTTGCCCTTGCAGTGTGTCCCAGAGGAAAGTCGTGCAGAATAAACTGCACGACAGTTACACTATTTGAGCTTACATGAAATCAGGAGAAATCTCTCGGCAGACATCCATACTTGGAGGGCGACAAGTAGGCACTCTCAACAATCTGCACCTCAAAAAAATTCGAAATAGAGTTAGAAAATAATAAAACAATAAATTACCTGAATTTATCCACAAAAACATCAATTATGGACACAAATTCGAGATTTATTGGAAACAGTCCGTAACAGAGTATTAACGCACATTTCTGTCATCTAAAATCTCAAAAATACGTATATTTTAATGCTGTAATCAGTGGATTAATAAATGTGGCTTTGGAGCTCGACACCACATAAAAACAGATACAGATCCTAAACTACGTTGCAGAACGAAATGATTTTCATCCTAAAATTGTCACATACCTATAAGATAAACGAACTGACCAATACAATCCACCATACGTAAGGAAATAACTCTGTCAAAAGAATTATCAACAAAACAAAAATGTATACATATTCCCACTACATATCTAGAAACGATATCGCTCACAATCAACACATTAGTAAAACACACTAACATAAAATTTGCGTACCAGGCACAACACCATTTTCGAACACTACCACACTCTGGACAAACAAAACCAACCATATATTCAAATGCAGAAATACGTAAAAATCAATATCAAAAAGTAATAAATTCTATATACGACTAGGTAAATCTGTCTGGGATTTCAATATTAAATACCGATAACACGTTAGAGGTAGCGACAGTAACCCAACAACTCTCTTCCACCGATTGAAAACAGAGCGACATATATGGTACGACATACGACGTGCTGATGAAGTTTTACGTATTGAACAAAAAGTACCATATGTGAGTATTCTTGAAGAAATCGCGGTATATTCACACACATAAAATTACAGTCGAGAAATTCTAAATAAACAGATCAATTTTAAACGTAAACATTATATAGAAAAATTTATTGATATTATCCTTTCAAAGAAGGGATGAGTAGAAAAAATCTACACGCATATCGGAGATCATGTTACCACGAAGTTCATAGCAACCACTGGAAAGCATGCATTTGGAATTGTTACAGACCTCCCATATCACAACACTATGTGGAATAACCAATTCTACAAACAATAGGATTAAATTACATACGATCGTAGAACTACATAAGTACGTATCGTACAAGCAACATAATATAGCTGTTAAGAACAAAGGTATTACCTAAACAGTACCAAAGAAGCAAACTGCATGTAACCACCTAACATCGCTGATTCAACTGTCAATATAACTGCCACGAAACATCTTTAAGAAATAAACTTTCGTAATTTGACAATAACATAAACAAAAACTCCAACAAAAATTTGACATCTATTACAGTTTTAAGAGCATCAAAGGAGCACAATTATAAAACAGTGTGACAAAAATTGAGAGAGCGATGTCGTATGGATATCAAAACCACCTGATGTAAATAGCAAACCATAAATCTATAATCGGTTAAATCATCTACTTAAAAATTTGAATTATTGTACCAAACTATCTACTCTTCGCACATAACCTGCAGATTGCAATCATGGCGAAGTAGGCCTGTTGTAATAAACAATATAATCAAACACAGCAGCGTCTTTGATCTCACAACATGTTATAATAATTTCCTTGTAATAGTAAGGAATTCGCAACAGGAAGTTCACCGCTCTGCTTTGCGCTCACTGGGTTGTTGTTACTGTTTCTGATAAACAGTTTCATATCGTCAGCCACGAGTATTTAGCGGGCGCAGTAGTAAGACAGTGGACTTGCATTCGGAAGAACAACGGTTCAGATCCCCGCTCGGTCAACCATATCTACGTTTTCTGTGATTTCACTGAGTCGCTTAATTAAAATACCACTAAGAATCCTTAAAAAAGAATACGCCGATTTCTTTCAGCAACGAGCTTCTGCTCCCTTTCTGTTGACCTCCTCGGCGATGGTCCGTGAAACCCTACTCCTCCTCCGTCTTCAGCTACGTCTCCCAAATGAGCAGATTTCCTGCGATGTCAGCGGAAGAACTTCCAGATCGTTAAATATGAACCTGCTACAGGTTTCATGACTCGCCTGATTTAATAACATTTGCGACCCGGAGGGTTCGCTGCCGCACTATTGAATTCATTCACACCTTTGCCTAAAGCGAGATCGAGGACCAATATTGTAAAGGCACAGATGGCCGTGAATATGTGCCGCTCATGAGAATAGGCAGTCTACTTTCCGTCTCAAAAAGGGGGAGTAAGTTTATGGACATTTCCCTCCTTATGCGCACCAACTGTCAAAACATCAAGAACAGTTAATAAATTAAGAAAAACCGTCTGGATCGGTTTCGATTTGTCCTGAAGATCATATTCCGGTTCAAGTTGGAGAAGGATAAAAGAGGGGACAAAAATAAAACTACGAAAGTGTTTCGATCGGAAAAGATAGTCGTTAGCAAAGGACATTGTGATCCACACTGCGTTTATTCATTTATTATAAGAACTGACATCACGGTTATGAAATGGCGTCAACAGTTAAATTTTGTAAACCAAAACTAGTGGAAACACAAAATGTGAACTCGCTGCCTGATGTATGATAACTTCTTTACATAATCAACGGACAATGACTTAAAAAGCGGAAACCGGTTCTGAAACGAAGGAAATGTTTAAATATGTGACGATTGGAGTGAAAAACGAAATGCCACATTCATCCAATAGCTATAATTATTTCACATACGTCTCTCCGCTTATCCATAGTGTTTCATATTCATTTTAGAGGCTTGTAGGTATTGCAGATGGGAGTTGCTAGACAAATTTTTGATAAGGAGCTCATGTCCGGAAATGCATCGTTAGGATTTAAAATAGGTTTGAAGAGAGGATTGCTTTCAAATCTCTTTCTTCACAGTATGCACACAGGTGAGTCAAAAAGGTCTGACCTGTGTGCTCCACATGAGCTGCTCCCCGACCTTCCAGTTTATTTTCTGTATGCCCATCTTCAAACAGATGGTTGTGGGACCTCGGTCGTTCAGCATAGAATTTCGAATGATGACGCCTTTCAGCGTCTAAATTTCCAAATGTTATGTTATTTAGGTAACCAGTTTCGGCTCTATATTACGCCATATTCAGGCCCTCTGGCCGGCGTGGAGGGAGATTCCCACCTCTGGTCCAGTCAAAATACGGGCCAGCATTCAGTGACCGGTATCTGTAGATTTTTGACACAGAGATCCCGTCGATCGTGACCGAAGGGATTGTTAAGCCAAATATCTACGAATACCAGTCACTAATTGCTTGCCCCTATTCCGACTGGACCAGAGGTGAGAATCTTCCTAAATGTCGGTCACGGGGCCCGAAGATGGCGTAATGTAGAGCACGTGAACAATTCACAAACTTATTCGTCTCGGTAACGCTTCCGCCCTTGGCCGGAAGCCAATGATCATGACCTCTTGGACACTGTTTATGGCGTCGTCCCGCCACGCTTTATATGCTCTCCAGTACTAGTGCTGCCATCTGCCGTCTATGAGTGGTTATCGTGCGACGACGTCAAACATACGCAGGGATCGCATTAATGAGACTGGAGGGTGTATATCAAAAATGTATATTTCCAGAGATGGTTTACTTATTAAAGCTTCACCTAGGAAGTCCCCTCAAGAACTCCTCGAAATCTTTGATAGGAGTTGTGAAACACATTGTATACTTTCCTTACCGCCTCAGGAGCCGGCATCGGCATCAGACCACATTCAGTTTAGCGGTGGGCAGTGTTCATAATGTTCTGCCTCATCGATGTAGTTCGTGTGATCTTAACTTGGTTCCGCCTTTTCCTGTCACACACGGCTATTTTCAGCGCAAGACATTCTCGGTATATATGAGTTTCAAACAGGACAGCGTTTCATTAATTATTATATAATTTATTTTTAAGTCATCAGTCTCTTGGCTGGTGGCATAGCGTAGTCCGCCTTTTCCTATCTTCTGCTAATGTTTTCTCTTCTATATAACTACTTCACCCAACACCCTTTACAATGTGTTAAGCGCGTTTCATTTCATGTTTTCTCATGCTGATTTTCCTGTACTGCTCCTTCCAGAGCAAAGTTTATCAGCAAAGTTTATTTCTGGATGCCATAGAACATGTGTAAATATCATGTTCCTTCTTCTGCTAAGACCACTCCCTACACATCTTTCAAAAAAATTGTTCAAATGGCTCTGAGCACTATGGGACTTAACTGGTGAGGTCATCAGTCCCCTAGAACCTAGAACTACTTAAACCTAACTAACCTAGGGACATCACACGCATCCATGCCCGAGGTAGGATTCGAACCTGCGACCATAGCGGTCGCGCGGTTCCAGACTGTAGCTCCTAGAACCGCTCGACCACTCCGGCCGGCCTAAACATCTTCCTCACTTTTTCTAGTACTTCCTCATTACTTAATTTACCTATGAATTTATTTTTGTAATGTTGTTGAACAGCACTACATGCCGAACACTTCTAATTTCATTTTCTCTGGATTTCCAATGACAAACGTCTCACGTACACACTTTCAAGAATATCTGATTTCGTGTCAACATCTGCAGCCAGGAAAGGAGTTTCCTGAAGAAAGCTTTCTTCGTGTGCGCCTGACTGTGTTGTTGCTTCGACCATACCGTGTAATCTTGCTTCACAAGAAGAAGAATTCTGTTAGTCCTCCGTTATAGTATCAATCCTAGTTTTGATGTTTAGCATGTCGTTGTTCTTCTGCCGTTCTTTAGTACGTTTATCAATAGTTTGGTTATCGTTATCTAGGCTTATTACCCATTCTCTTCAATATGTCTAAGTCTTCCCCATACAAAGCAACGAAGGGCGCCGTTTTCACGCTATATATTTTGTATATGCTTCCCTTGCACTTTCATTCCTATTCCAAAAGTATCCTTCCGTTTCGCAGAAGCTGATCAACAATTGTGACATGCCGAAACTTTGCCTTGCTCGCTTCTTAACACAAACTAGTTTTTCTAAGCTTCCCAGATAACTCTTCCTTGGGTTTTCTAGTTGACGCAGACAATTCGTACGTCTCCGTACTTTTGCACCAAACCCCCAAGGATTGTGAACATCTTATTCTATCTTACATTTCTGAAGGCTTTCTCTATGATCACAACCAGCAGAAATGTAGCCTGATTTAACCTGCAGGTCCAGGTGTAGTATGGGAAGTCGTAAATGTTGCGTGAGGGTACTGGCCACCAACTTTTTGGACACGGTACACTCACTAGTCAAAATTACTATGACACTGTACTCCGACCCCATGTGCACATTTCCAGTGCTATATTCGGCCATGACTTCATTTTCATGAATGACCGCACGCGATGCATTCGGTCCTGACCTCGTTTTTACGAAAGACAATGCGCGACTATCGAACAGCACAAGTGGGCCGCGCGGGGTAGCCGTGCGGTCTCAGGCGTCTTGCCGCGGTTCGCGCGGCTCCCTCCGTGGGAGGTTCGAGTCCTCGCTTGGGCATGGGTGTGCTTGCGTTGTCATGGGCGTAAGTTAGTTTAAGTTGTGGGTAAGCATAGAGACCGATGACCTCAGAAGTTTGGTCCCATAGGAACTTACACAAATTTCCATTTTTCCAACACAGGTGGAGGAAGTCTTTGCACGAGAGGATATTCGGATAATAGATTGGTCTGCTCGTTCCTCTTACTTAAATTCCATTGAGCAGAGGTGGGATGCGATGGTAGATGAGTTGCAGTACGTACCCAGCACCAAGGACCATCCTGCACTTGTCAACCGCGATGATGGAGGAATGGAGCGACCTACCACAGGAAATCTTTACCAGCCTTGTAGCCAGTGATGGAGGGCGTTGCAGAGCACGCATTGCCGTCTGTTGTGATCACGAACCCAAGTTACGTACCTTGTCCCGCCTTTTGTAATATCCAGGGGCTATCATGAAACGCGGTGACTTTAGTGTATTACTGTACTCGAATAAAAGTTTCATTTCTGTTCTTCTCATTGCCTTTCTCTTTCAATTAAGTTTTTTACTATACTGTAGTATTCGTTTCTAAGTACTATCCACGTTTCATCAAACTTTGTTACTTTCCAGTGAGAGATCATGCGGAAGGTACTTTATTCCTTAAAGTTTCAATACCATTGTGTTATCCACTAAGAGATTTTTTCTTATTCTTACATCCTGTTTACAGCACGTAATATAATAATTAATCTAGTAAACTACCAGAATAAAAAAAAAATCCCAATGGCTTTTCATACAACATATGCGAATATTTCACTACTTTATTTTATATGTTGTTTCGTGTCACTGTTGTTAATGAATTAAAAACTAAACTCCAGCCGAACAGGCCACGAAGGCCTAATGGTACCGACCGACCGCCTTGTCATCCTCAGCCAACAGGTGTCACTAGATGCGGATATGGAGGGGCACGTGATCACTGCACCGTTCTCCCGGCCGTACGTCAGTTTACGACACCGTGTTAATGAAATAGTATTCCAGATATCACCTGCGTCTCATTGCAGCTTTGCCAATTCTACAACGGAGATTTATCATGAAACTTGGACATTCCTAATCTTTAATTCATGTTTGTAGAGTTTTTTTACAGAATTTTCGACTTATAATAGTTAATGCAGAGGCAGTTATATTCCTGTGTGGTTTTCTCTCGTCACGCCCAACATCACAACAACTTGTATTAATTGTGCAACACTTTTTACACAGCATTCGAGAACTTTCACACAGATAATATACTATTATTATGTCGTTCATGTTACCAATTAAGTTTACCGGTAAAGCAGGCAGGAAATATGCCCTATCATATGAAGATGAAGTGCCCGGTTTGTTATGATGATTTTACATGAATATGCCCTCTCTAAACAACCTGCACGTTCACTTTAAGTACTCGGCTTCTTTCTTAAGCAGCGATTCTCTCCAAGATGTTACGTTCTGTCAGCGGAAAGCATAGATTCCAATTAGTGTATTGTCTTTACAGGTGAAACAGGGCGTCACAAGAACCGAAGTAATAGCAATAAAATATGTCCATATGCGAAATCAGCAGCAGTTAAGAGTTGCGTGACAATTTATAGCAGATGTCACTGCCGTTTGCAAATTTCTGCTTAAGTCTCGACTCTTCATCATTGTGATAACACGAACCAGACTGTATTTTTTTCAAATTTTTCTCTAAATATTGTAATTATTCGCATTCTTGCACTGTTTCAAACTCTTCAATACTTTACAATGATTGCCCGGATTTCGCATAGTCACTGAGACGGTCAGTGCGTAACAGAATTGTTTTGAAAGGGGCATCGAAGGGAATAAACAGAGCACTGTGACCATCGGATATTCAAGATCTTACACATATTGAGATTAGAGGCAGTTCTCGAAAGATATAAACTGCGCTATTGTCCTAGGGAAAATTTAACGCAGAATTCGTGTGTGCGAGATAAAGCAAATATAACGTCATTCACAGAGACTAGGCAAAACATTTACGTATAAACTGGCCAGTAGACGACAAATAGTGAAACAATGCTTTAGTCTCGACTCTTCATCATTGTGATAACACGAACCAGACTGTATTTTTTTTTTTTCAAATTTTCCGAAGCCAGAATTGATATAAGCTTCTATCTATTGAAGTCGTATGAAATTAAAACTGAAACCCAAGCCTTGATGCAAAATTAATACTTTTCTTGTCAGTAGATATAATTCTGACTGTTATTTATTCTACAGTAAACGTCGCTACTTTTATCAGATCAATAGTTTGTTCATGAAGAAGAAAGAAATAATAGTATGTCTGTACTAGACCTGTACTTGGGCCTTTTCGATTTGTAACTTTTCTGCTTCCTTTATCCCATTACCAAATATGTGCAGAAGGTATCCTCACGTTCCGTGCAGAGTATCGCTACGTACACTGTTGTGAGTTTTATTTGTGACGGTCTATAACACCGCCAACGACCAATAGTAAGGTCCTCAAGATGCATCTTGTTTTCGACTGTCCAGTTCATATATTGATTGAGCGACTACATTTAATTACAATGATATTCTTATCTCTATTTTTATTGGTCTGGTCTGCTGAGGACAACATGAGATAACGTATTTCTTCTTTGCATATTACCACTTCTTTTATTCTTTCCCTATGTTGTTCTCTTCTTTTTGCTTTGTATATTGCGGACAAAATTTCCTTTTTTCCTCTTGGAAGGCCTTGAAAATTTTTACGTTTGCTCTGAAGTTTCCTTTTTTCCTGTTTCCTCCTCGGTTATTTCAATTTCCCTCATATCTGCTCTGACTTGTTAGAACCACATCCAATGAAGGTTTTGAGTTTCTGTCAAAAAGTTTAAAAATTCTTTTTGTTATTTGTTTCTCATTTAGCCTTTTGATGTGACTGTAGGTTACAACTCTTCCTCATTGCACCTCCTCATTCATCTACATCTACATCCACACTCCGAAAGCCACCTGACGGTGTGTGGCGAAGGGTACCTTTAGTACCTCTATCGTTTCTCCCTTCTATTCCAGTCTCGTGGATTGTCGGTATGCCTCTATATGGGCTCAAATCTCTATGATTTTATCCTCATGGTCTCTTCGCGAGATATACGTAGGAGGGAGCAATATACTGCTTGACTCCTCGGTGAAGGTATGTTCTCGAAACTTCAACATAAGCCCGTACCGAGTTACTGAGCGTCTCACCTGCAGAGTCTTCCACTGGAGTTTATCATCTCCGTAACGCTTCCGCGATTACTAAATGATCCTGTAACGAACGCGCTGCTCTCCGTTGGGTCTTCTCTATCTTTTCTATCAACTCTATCTCATTGCGTCTAATATGCGTTCTATTCATTTACAAACTTATATATACTTTCCCGAATTCCATTCCCACTTCATATTTTGGCACCAAGTTTTTCCTGAATATTTTCTTTTCCTGCGTGTCCATCTGTTTGGCTGTATTTACCGAAAGGTATTCTGAAACATACAGGAACTTTTGGTCTAATGAGAGTATTGTCGTGTGGTAATTTTGAATTTATGTATAAAGATTTATTTATATACAAGTTTTTTACTAACTGAAAAGCTAATTCCATTTCCCGAGTCCTTGAAGTTGGTTACTTTGTGCAAAACAGTCGTTTGTATCATTTAACGTAGGTATCTAAATTTTTTAACGTTTTGTATTCAGTTTCTATGTATTTCGATTTCTCCTTTTCGCCTGTTATACACGCTGTTATCTTTTTTCAAACATACATATAATGTAGGAAACGCCTATCACAAATCCATCGCCCATGTGCATAACACAAATCTTTGTTTGTAGTGATTAGGCCTGCATTTCATATACTTATTGTCTACAGAATTGTTCTGGTTGATTTAAATTATGTACCTTGGAATTCTTAATATGCGCGAAATGTAATGTTGGTTTTATAACTGCATATTTGACTTAAGTATCTTTTTATGAATGTTGTTATCGTAATTTTTGTCCTTGCAGGTCATATTGGTCACAGCATTTTAAGGCGATTTTTGTTTCGTTTTTGTACAGTACCGTGAATATGGTCCTGGACTGAAACCGATAGGTAAATAAATCGAATTAAAGTCATCATTTATATTATGCATTTCTTACATTAAATTTACCTCCAATTCAGCTAAGATTTGTAAGATCGTCTGCAAAAGCCAATCAATCAACTCCCATGTGTGAATGCAGACTCTCCCAACATACAACTGATGAAAAGTCCTCGGGTCTCCAGCCGGGTCGCAGTGTTAAAAATACCGCGACATTTCGAGGTGTCATACTGATCATCTGCCTACTAATTGTCGAGATATTGCGAACGTTGTAGCATTCACACGCGTGGTGTGTCCCCTCTCACTCGACTACAGATAGGTTGATGGGTGCTGTCCGACAGGCAGGTAGGGAGGGGGTGAGAGTACACTGCGGGACAGTTGTTAGCATCTCTATCTGGGCATTCTGGATGCATCTCAAGAACTGTACATAGTGCCGCTAACGTGGACTGCATGCCGCACTCGACTGGCATTCTTCGTTCCTGTTGACCGGATTCTCGTGAATCCTTATTTCAGTGGATTCCTTTGTGATACTGTCCCAATGGCCTTTTGCTCGGATTAGCACTTTATTGTTCCGAAAGTCAAAGATGTGGTCTTCCTTGATGCTATGCACTGTTGTCACTAATTCTCTGTGTGTCACAAACGTACGTGTTTGATGTGCTCCTCGCAGCGTTCAAACATACAGCACTGCCTGTGCCAAATGTATTGGTGGCCACATACGAAGGCTTTGATACATACTCCAGGCTCGTTCAGTTTTAGTGGATATTTCGAGAGCCAAGCCGCTCTTTCGCTTTGGTCAAAACGGTTTTTATATTCAATTTTTCAAGTAGCCTTGCAGTTTTGACATAAGTTGTCAGCATTGTTCTGCCAACAGTTTTGTCAAAGAGAAAGAAACAGCGGACAAGGGTTGGGGACACCCTCTTGCCTTTGAAGTGAGAAACGACCCCTAGATGGCAGATGTATCAAAAGTTATCAATGGCAGAACATTGCAGCAGACAGAGGAAATCTTTCCAATGATGACAGTTAATACAATCCACAGGACATGTGGCCTAAAAGTGTGTCACGATCCTCTCCATTAGCAGAATATTCCGGATTACTCGAACTTTAGATTCTCT
This sequence comes from Schistocerca americana, assembly GCF_021461395.2. Lineage (NCBI taxonomy): Eukaryota > Metazoa > Arthropoda > Insecta > Orthoptera > Acrididae > Schistocerca > Schistocerca americana. The sequence goes on from NC_060123.1 coordinate 486,743,651, forward strand.
GAGAGGGAACTGCCAGTGGGGAGAGAATGACTGAATATCCAAAAGAAGGGTAACATTCTAAGAGTCAGACCGCGGAGTGTCATAAGTTTGAATGCGGCCTGAAAACCAGAAAATCTCAAAATGGAATGCAAAGGCTTGGGAGTTAGTGAAGTGAAATGGACAAAAAGGATTTCTGGTCAGACGTATACAGGGCTATATCAAAAGCAGCAGAAAATGATGCAAGGGTATCACGATTAGTTATGAACTACAGGGTAGGTGGGAGAGTGAGTTACTTTGAAGAATTTAGTAACTTTATTTTGATTTATTTACCTACCGCTTTCAGTCCCGGACCATATTCACGGTACTATACATAAAAAAAAACAGAACCGCAGTAAAATGCAGTGACCAATATGACCTGCAAGGACAAAAATTACGATAACAACATTCATAAAAAGATACTTACGTCAAATATGCAATTATAAAACCATCATTACATAGCACGCATATTTAGAATTCCAAGATATTATTCTCCTTAGAATCGACAACAAGCCAAAGCCAGTTGTTATACTTGCCAATGTCACAAGTGGAAGAGGAAGAGATACAGAGAAAGAGTATATGATGCCACTGAACGGGTAGCTCAGTAAAGGGAGATGTTAGTGCAATAATCATGAGTGACTGGAACGCTGTGGTCTCAGAAGGAGTGAAGACAGTGTGACAGGAGAATATGGGTTCGATAGTACAATTGATAATAAGAGAAGAGAAAGACTGAGTTCTGAAATCAATTTCCGCTTGTAAAAGCAAACAAAAAGTTCAAGAATCAAGGAGGAAGTATAACTGCCTGGTGATTAAATCTCGGCGAGACAGAAATTCCGAAATCAGATATTCGATAGTGAGGCGAACAGCGGGGAAAATATAGCTTGGACTACAATTTGGTAATGATGAGTAGTGGACTGAATTTGAAGATAATATTCAGATAAAATAAACGTAGAAAGAAGTGTGGTACTGAAGTACTAAAGATTGATGATGTCCATTTCAAATCTCCCGAGGTCGTTGACGCTGCCATAATGAATATAGCAATAGTTCAGTTGAAGACGAATGGACATCTCTAACAATGGCGTCCACGAAAGCTAAGCAGGCAAATGTAGTAAATTATTTGCGAAGAAACCTTAGATAACAGACTAAGTACTTCAATTTACCGACGAACGAAGGAAATATAAAAATATTCAGGAAAAGACAAAACTACAGAGGCTTAACTCATTTAGAATGAAATAAACAGGAATTGCAGGGAAGCTAAGTCGAAATGGCCACAGGAAAAATGTGAAGAACTGGGAAAAACAATGATTGCTGCAGGGACATATTCAGCCTACAGAAAATTCAAAACAACCTGTGGTGAAATTAAAAGAAAAGACATAAACTTCCAAAGTGCTGAAAAACTGTTAAACGTAGAGAAGAGAGCACACAGGCAAAAATAATGCGTTGATGCTTTCTGTCAGGGAAGAAAATGTGTGCTGGAGTGATATAAAATAAAGTATACACCGATCGGTAAGTCATAGGGGATCCAACTTTGCCAGGATAGTTTTACAGGTGTTTTAAACACTTGCGATCAAACAAAGCAGAAGGCATAGGTAACACTCCCTCAGAACGTCAAAAATATTTGGGTGAAATGACAGCCAAGCAACTATTCAAGTTGGTGGGTAGAATTAATGAGACTGGAGACATACCATCAAACTTTCGAAAAAATATCGTCTACGCAATCCGGAAGATACAAAGGGCAGATAACTGCGAGGGTTATCGCACAATCAGCCTAACAGCTCATGCATCCAAATTACTGACAAGTGTAACATACAGAAGAAAAGAAAAGAAAACTGAGGATATCTCGGGTGACGATCAGTTTGGCTTTAGAAAACCTAAAGCCGTCAGAGCAGTAGTCCTGACGCTTCGCTTGATAATGGAAGCAAAACTTCAGAATAATCAAAACACCATTGGATTTGACGACCTAGAAAAGGCTTTCGATAATATAAAATGGTGAAAAATTGTCGAAATTATGAAAAATGTAGGCGTAAGCCTATGGGAAAACGTATAAGAAACAAGAGGGACCACTAAGAATGAGAGGTCTGGAACGAAGTTCTGGGTTTACAGTTGTGTAATATTGGAATGCAGTCTGTTTCCCGTACTCTTCAATCGGCACGGTTATAAGCGACACATTCAAGCGTGAGATTAAATTTGAGGGTGATAAGATGAAAACATTCACTTCTATACTCTGTGAAACGGAGGAATAATTTCAGACATACTGAATAGTATCAACAGTTTAAAAAGAACAGAATATGGACTAGCAGTAAACCGGATAAAGACGAAGATATGACGAGTAGCAGAAGTAAGAGTAGTGGGAGGCTTACCATTAAAATTGGGGACAGCAAAACAGCCGAAGTGAAACTCTATCTTGGAAGCAAAGAAACCTAAGATGTTATCATAAAATGCGGACAATTGATGGCAAAGAAGGCATTTGTGGAGAAAATAAGTATCAAACGTTGGCCTTAATATAAGGAAGAAATATCTGAGAATGTATGTCTTGATCCAAGCATTGTGTGGAAGCGTATTGTTGTGGGAAACCGGAAAAGGCGGAAATCGAAGTGTCTCAGTTGTTTTGTAGTTTAGGATTTGGATGGAGCAGTGTTCGGGCTCAGGGTGTGCAGACATGGGACTCAATTTACAATTAATGTAGTAATCATGAAATAGTTCTGGATAACAGAATAATAATAAATAACAGTGAAATAGAATATAATTCCTTAGACCGATACAGTTTCTTAAGTAGGGCTCTGGAATAAAATACAGCTAAAGCATCTTCTATGCAACATAGAGAATTAAAACCAAACTTTCTCCACAGTAAACGAAGTTGGACAGCAAGAGTAACGATTATAATATATGCCTCTCGGCCATACATACCACCTGCAACTAACCATAAAATCAAAATTAAGATCATTTATGTAGCACATAACTACGCTACTGCCATCAACAAGTAGCTACTACAACAAGCTACCATCAGCGTTCTGCCATCCGTGTTCTACCAAATTATCTACTAATATACGGTATTTCAATAAGTCCTATGATGGGTGATCAGCTGCCCCACGTAAGAGTTTTATACAAGTCACAACACCTTCAAAAACCATGCACAAGATTTATATATTCTCACACTCATTTCACACAAACTATTAGTCGTAAACAAAAAGTTAATAGGACCTGTTTGTAGCAGATTTAATGCAATTAAATTTTGTACTGAGATAATTTTTCGTTGGAGGCCATGGTTTTCGATTTACTCAAGAAAAACGAGTTTGAAGGTCACTTTTTCATCATTCTCCTGACGAATTCGAAAACTACGGTCTCTAGCGAAAACGCATAACAGTACAAAATTTTAACTATGTTAAATTTCCTACAGAAGAGTCCTGTCCATTTATTCTGTAGCACTAACAGTCTGTGCTCGTTGAGTGAGATAATACAGAAATAAAAAAAGTCGAGTGACGAGGGCCTCCCGTCGGGTAGATAGCTCGCCTGGTGCAAGTCTTTCGATTTGACGCCACTTCGGCAACTTGCGCGTCGATGAGGATGAAATGATGATGATTAGGACAACACAACACCCAGTCCCTGAGCTGAGAACAATCTTCGACGCAGCCGGGAATCGAGCCCGGGCCCTTAGGATTGACAGTCTGTCGCGCTAACCACTCAGCTATCGGGGGCGGACATACGGAAATAATGCATGTGGTATTTGAAGCCGTTGCGGATTGCACAAAACCTATAGGTATGGGCAGCTGAACCAGCCTGTATGACAACACATACAAAATCGATCACTTTCACAAAAGAAATAAAAAGATGATTTTCTTAGCATAAATGGCGTCAGTGAATCAGTTATGATCACAGGCTAATTGAAACAAAATCATTTTCTTTACAATGCAATATTAATCATGCTCACCTCATGTAATTTAACAGATAAGATGGCTCTCATTCACAGAGGACTCATCCACGTGCATGGCGTGCCATCAATCAGCAACTCGTCGCACGATATCCTGTACTTCTGTGCATAATCTTGTTTGCTACCCAGTAAACCAAATGCACCACACGACCACAGCACAGTGCACCATATCGCCACCCTAAATCCGTAGGGTGCAACTGTCAACTAATAAAGCCCTCAGGTAGTGCTCGTCTTCACAGATACTCCTTTCTCCGGTTCCACTAGAATTGCTATACCGTCAGCCACAGAAGACACCAAAGCGAGAGGTTGTTGTGTCCAAACAGCGGTCACACCCTATACTGACCGCCAGAACAGTCGACAGCGCCGCAGGGCACCAGATTCTCAAGGTTATCAATCTTGGCTCCCCCAAAACTGGCTTCTTTCCCTCCACCCAACAACGACCTACCACTGGTCAGTCATTGCGCCCCTCCCGGCTGGAGTGCTGGTCTGCCCTAGACTTCCACTCAGCTGCCTATCTTCGAGCAGAGCCAGAGCCGTCAACCCGTCCCGCCGGCCCTAGTTCTCCGTACGCTTTGCTGACAAAGCACCGCAAGCTGTTCAGCCGCATTTAAGGCGCTGGCTTTCAGGCATGGAACGGGGCAGGTGTCTGCCACGCTCTCATCTCGCGCTATTTCACCCCAAGCCGCAAAAGTTGCCAATGGCGCCGCCTGTTGAAGTGGCAGGACAATACCAGTACCGTAACAGCTGGCTGGGCGGGGCAGGAAACGGGACTGTCACGAATAACAAATTCACTGCACAGTTGTGCTACACAGGGTGTCACAGATATGTGACAAACTCATAGGGGAGTTGGGGCCGCATATAAGGATTGTGAATTGCATAGCAACCCAACGTGAATAAAGCTCTAATTTTACAACAGATGATCGACATGCCACACATGCCCGTCACCGAATGAGCACTGACTGCTGGACACGCTCGATCGCACTGGGAATTCGTTTGATAGTATCATATAATAATGTCGTGTGACGATGTCCTCCAGTCGGGTAGACCGTTCGCCTGGTGCAAGTCTTTCGATTTGAAGCCACTTCGGCGACTTGCGCGTCGATGGGGATGAAACGATCATGATGAGGACAACAGAACACCCTGTCCTTAAGCGAAGAAAATCTCCGCTGACCACTCAGCTACCGGGGGTGGACTCGTTTGATAATGCCTGCTGTGCAGACGTTTCTTGGGACGAGATCCATTTCGATTCAACAGCGTCGCGATACATACCATTTTGGCATGGCTGATCGTAGGCATTTGAGCAGGTCGTTCCTGCAGCAATGGACTGGGCGTGGTGAATCGGATCCATGGCCCCCTCACTTACCGGATTTATCGAATCTTGATTAATTTCTGTGGGGAGCCATCAAGTCTCTCATGTAAGGCGATCCTGTGGGGTCCGAAATGGATTTCGTAGGAAGAATCGTCTGTTACGCAATTCTCAATCCTCACCATGTGCCCGACTACCCTGTATGTTTGTTACGACATTTCTGGGACCACCTGTGGAAGAATGTTGGAATTTAGGTGAACTGCCGGCCGGTGTGGCCGAGAAGTTCTACGCGCTTCAGACTGGAACCGCACGACCGCTACGGTAGTAGGTTCGAATCCTGCCTCGGGCATGGATGAGTGTGATGTCCTTAGGTTAGTTAGGTTAAAGTAGTTCTAAGTTCTAGGGGATTGATGACCTCGGATGTTAAGTCCCATAGTGCTCAGAACCATTTCAACCATTTTAGGTGAACTGAAAAGACATAACGAGATTTTCCATAAAACACATGATTCTACATCTACTTCTACATCTACATGTACATGATTACTCTGCAATTCACATTTAAGTGCTTGGCAGAGGGTTCATCGAACCACAAACATACTATCTCCCTACCATTCCACTCCCGAACAGCGCGCGGGAAAAACGAACACCTAAACCTTTCTGTTAGAGCTCTGATTTCGCTTATTTTATTTTGATGATCATTCCTAGCTATGTAGGTTGGGCTCAACAAAATATTTTCGCATTCGGAAGAGAAAGTTGGTGACTGAAATTTCGTAAATAGATCTCGACACAACGAAAAACGTCTTTGCTTTAATGACTTCCATCCCAACTCGTGTATCATATCTGCCACACTCTCTCCCCTATTACGTGATAACACAAAACGAGCTGTCCTTTTTTGCACCCTTTCGATGTCCTCCGTCAATCCCACCTGGTAAGGATCCCACACCGCGCAGCAATATTCTAACAGAGGACGAACGAGTGTAGTGTAAGCTGTCTCTTTAGTGGACTTGTTGCATCTTCTAAGTGTCCTGCCAATGAAACGCAACCTTTGGCTCGCCTTCCCCACAGTATTATCTATGTGGTCTTTCCAACTAAAGTTGTTCGTAATTTTAACACCCAGGTACTTAGTTGAATTGACAGCCTTGAGAATTGTACTATTTATCGAGTAATCGAATTCCAACGGCTTTCTTTTGGAACTCATGTGGATCACCTCACACTTTTCATTATTTAGCGTCAACTGCCACCTGCCACACCATACAGCAATCTTTTCTAAATCACTTTGCAACTGATACTGGTCTACGGATGACCTTACTAGACGGTAAATTACAGCATCATCTGCGAACAACCTGAGAGAACTGCTCAGATTGTCACCCAGGTCATTTATATAGATCAGGACGCTTTCCTGGGAACACCTGATATAACTTCAGTTTTACTCGATGATTTGCCGTCTATTACTACGAACTGCGACCTTCCTGACAGGAAATCACGAATCCAGTCGACATCTGAGACGATGCCCCATAGGACCGCAGCTTGATTAGAAGTCGCTTGTGAGGAACGGTGTCAAAGGCTTTCCGGATATCTAGAAATACGGAAACAACTTGAGATCCCCTGTCGATAGCGGCCATTACTTCGTGCGAATAAAGAGCTAGCTGCGTTGCACAAGAACGATGTTTTCTGAAACCATGCTGATTACGTATCAATAGATCGTTCCCTTCGAGGTGATTCATAATGTTTGAACACAGTATATGCTCCAAAACCCTACTGCAAACCGACGTCAATGATATGGGTCTGTAGTTCGATGGATTGTTCCTACTACCCTTCTTAAACACTGGTGCGACCTGCGCAATTTTCCAATCTGCAGGTACAGATCTATCGGTGAGCGAGCGGTTGTATATGATTGCTAAGTAGGGAGCTATTGTATCAGCGTAATGTGATAGGAACCTAATCGGTATACAATCTGGACCTGAAGACTTGCCCGTATCAAGGGATTTGAGTTGCTTCGCAACCCATAAGGTATCTACTTCGAAGAAACTCATGCTAGCTGCTGTTCGTGTTTCAAATTCTGGAATATTCCATTCGTCTTCCCTGGTGAAGGAATTTCGGAAAACTGCGTTCAATAACTCCGCTTTAGCGGCACAGTCGTCGGTAACAGTACCATCGGCCCAGGACTGAGGGTCATAAAAACATTAGAAAAAGGCTAAGTTTCGGCGTGTACTCCTATTTCATGATGTTGCATTCCCGATGATCCGCCTTATGAAGTTTCATTTATACTGCTGGCCTTTCTGTCACGCAATTTTATCCTCATTCCTTAATAAAATACGTAGAAAAGACTGAGAAGAACAAGGGGCTAGATGATATGACATGTGTTAAGATATCAGGGAATAACGTCTGTGGTATTCTGTGGTACTAGAGAGAAACGTTCAGAGTAAAAGCCTGAAGCGGAACACAGAGAAAATAATAAATAATTGAGGAGGACGTTAAGTGCTACTCACAGATGAAGAGTTTGGAGTGGGAGAGGAAGTAGTAGTGAGCCCCATCAAACCCAGGACTGAGGGTCATAAAAACATTAGAAAAAAGCTAAGTTTCGGCGTGTACTCCTATTTCATGATGTTTCATTCCCGATGTATCGGCCTCATTAAGTTTCATTTATACTGCTGGCCTTTCTCTCACGCAATTTTATCCTCATTCCTTCCGGTTAGCGAGCAAGCCCTTATTAAATTACGTGGTGTGAAGAACACATCCTTCGCCCTTACGTGAGAGTACACTGAAAAACTGGAGATTCGCTAGTACGGCCGCTATGCACAGCGATGATAAACGGCACGACGGCAGCGTTCTGGCAGATGCGGGGCCCAGGCCACAAAGCGGCCAGCGGGCTACCCGCAACCCCCACCACTGCCTCTCACCCGACCCCGCCCCACCCCCTTCTCCGCTCCCACGCATAGCGTTTCCCGCGCACGACGCGACGCGGGGCGACACGCACGGTTCCACATTTATCCGGCTACGACGCTGGCGTCGCGAACAATGCTCTTTGTGGCGCCTGGAATGACGCACGAGCCACGCCGCCTCCGCCAACTATTTGTCCCCCTAACCCCCACCCCACCTTTCCGCCACAGCTGCGGCAGTCATTCCAGTGCCTCTCTTGTTCTTTCACCGCACAGTTGGCGGTTTCTGCCTGCTGATGCTCGTGTTTATCCCTCATTACTACGCATTTCGTTCCTTTAGATATATTTAAAAATCAAACTTTTTATTTCGTACGCATAAATTTAAATATTAAGTGTCTTCTGACAGCTACACCCTCTTTAACACGGCATGAAAATTTTAAGCAAAGACAGAAACCGAATTCGAAAAAACTTGACATTTTTTGTTTTTTTAGCTAAAATCTACTTATCTTAGAAAATAGATTAAGGAAAGGTAAACCTACGTTTCTAGCAATTGTAGACTCAGAGAAAGCTTTTGACAATGTGACTGGAATCCTCTCTTTCAAATTCTGAAGGTGGCAGGGATAAAATACAGGGAGCGAAAGGCTACTTACAATTTGTACAGATGGCCGTTATAAGAGTCGAGGGGCATGAAAGGGAAGCAGTGCTTGGGAAGGGAGTGAGACAGGGTTGTAGCCTCTCCCCGGTGTTATTCAATCTGTATATTGAGCAAGCAGTAAAGGAAACAAAAGAAAAATTCGGAGTAGGAATTAAAATTCATGGAGAAGAAATAATAACTTTGAGGTTCGCCGATGACATTGTAATTCTGTCAGAGACAGCAAAGGACCTGGAAGATCAACTGAACGGAATGGACAGTGTCTTGAAAAGAGGATATAAGATGAACATCAACAGAATCAAAACGGGGATAATGGAATGTAGTCGAATTAAATCGGGTAATGCTGCGGGAATTAGATTAGGAAATGAGAGGCTTAAAGTAGTAAATGAGTTTTGCTATTTGGGGAGCAAAAGAATTGATGATGGTCGAAGTAGGGAGGATATAAAATGTAGACTGGCAATGGCAAGGAAAGCGTTTCTGAAGAAGTGAAATTTGTAAACATGGAGAATAGATTTAAGTGTCAGGAAGTTGTTTTTGAAAGTATTTGTGTGGAGTGTAGCCCTGTATGGAAGTGAAACATGGTCGATAAATAGTTTAGACAAGAAGATAATAGAAGCTTTCGAAATGTGCTGCTATAGAAGAATGCTGAAGATTAGATGGGTAGATCACATAACTAATGAGGGGGTATTGAACAGAATTGGAGAGAAGAGAAATTTTTGGCACAACTTGACTTGAAGAAGGGATCGGTTGGTAGGGCATGTTCTGAGGCATCAAGGGATCAGCAATTTAGTATTGGAGGGCAGCGTGGAGGGTAAAAATCGTAGAGGGAGACCAAGAGATTAATATACTAAACTGATTCAGAAGGATGTAGGTTGCAGTAGGTACTGGGAGAGGAAGAAGCTTGCACAGGATAGAGCAGCGTGGAGAGCTGCATCAAACCAGTCTCTGGACTGAAGACCACAACAACAACAGCTAAAGTCTATCGAACTTCCTGAACATTTTCATATATGATTTACTGTGAAGAAACAGACGGTTTTATCACTGTTTTCTTACACGCCAGGAATACCAATTTTTCTACTCATGACTTACACTGAGGTGATAAAAGTCATGGGATATGTCCCAACATCGTGTCGGGCCTCCTGGGTCCGAGTTAGCGCAGCAGCTCAATATGGTATGGACTCAACAAGTCGCTGGAATTTCCCTGCACAAATGAATATTGAGCCACCTCGCCTCTATAGCCATCCATAACTGCGAAAGCGTTGCCAGTCCAGGACTTTGTGCATGAGCTGACCTCTTGATTACGTCTCACAAATGTTCGGTGGTATTCATGTCGGACAATTTCGGTGGGCAAATCATTCTCCCGAACTGTCCGGAATGTTCTTCAAACCAATCGCTAACAACTGGGGCCTGGAGATATGGCTCACTGTCATCCAAAAAACTTCCGCCGTTATTTGGGAACAAGAAGTCCATGGAGACTGCAAATGGTTTCTAAGTAGCCGAACATATCTATTTCCACTTAATATCGGTACATTTGTACCAGAGGACCCAGTCCATTCAATGTAAACACTGCCCACGCCATTACAGAGCCACCATCAGCTTGTACAGTGGCTTCTTAACAACCTCGGGCCATGGCTTCGTGGGGTCTGCGCGATACTCGAACCCTACCATGGGCTGTTACCAACTGAAATCGGGACTCATCCGACCAGGTCACGGTTTTCCAGTAGCATAGGGTCCGACCGATTTTGTAATGAGCCCCGGCTATGTCCTGTTGTTATCAAAAACACTCGCGTTGGTCGTCTACTGTCATTGCCCATTAACATCAAATTTTGCCGCACTGTCCTAACGGATATGTTCGTCGTACGCCTAACATCGATTTCTGCGGTTATTTCGTGTAGTGTTGCTTGTCTGTTAGCTCTGACAACACTACGGTGCTCTCGATCGTTACGTGAAGCCTGTCAGCCACTGCATTGTCCGTGATGAGAAGAAATGCCTGAAGTGTGATATTCTCGGCACACTCTTGACATTGTAGATTTTGGAATACTGAATTCCCTAAAAATTTCCGAAATGGAGTGTTCTATGTGTCTAGCTCCGACTACCATTCCTCGTCCCAAGTCTGCTAAATCCCTTAATCCGTACATAATCACATCGGAAACATTTTCACATGAATCACGCGGGTACAAATGACGCCTTTGCCAATGTACTGCCCTTTTATACCTTGTGTATGCGATACTACCGCCATTGTATATGTGCATTTCCCTGTGCCATGACTTTTCGTCTCAGTATACACTGAGGGAGGGTTGGGTTATTTGGGGAAGGAGACCAGACACCGAGGTCAGTACACATTGACACATTTTATTAGGTGTATTTCTGAAACATTTTACCTTAATTTCCCTGTCTTCTAGTGGATATCATATCGAATTACCTTCAGACGTCTAAATTTGCAGTTTTATTGCATTTTGTCAAAAATAAAATAAAACTGGAAATTTATACGGCTGAAGGTGTTTTGATTTGACATTTTATGTTCAACAGCCTAGGTCCCTCAATCATCCTGTATACAGACGGAGATACAGAGGCTTCGCTCTCTGTTATTTTTACCCATGGTTGTACCGTGAGAATTCCCGTTTTAGTGATTTGTTAAAGATATGAAGAAGACGTTGTGGGGGTTTTTATAGGAGAATATTTAACGTACAAGCTAACTGACAACATATTCTGTATCCCAAATGTGTAATTGATTTTAAAACGATATATGTGAGTAGGAGATAAGGACCTGCGACAAGACACGATATTTGAACTAACTTCCACCGTCTTTCTCCTCAGACGTTTCTGTTTTTCTTAAAAAATGACTTCTGTCATTTGTGAGGATTTCCGGGATTTCCGCATATAAAATAATACAGATTCCAGGATGATTGCGACGTTCAGTAGGTTGGCGTATGTTAAAAGTCAATGAGGATTGTGTTCTCAACAAATTTGAATTTGTATTTTTATGATAAAGACACAAAAATTAGCGACGTGTGATACTGTAATTAGATTAATAGAGGAGTCAGTGTCAAACTAGGAATATCTGACGCTCTAAGAATGAGTCTGCCGAAGCCGAATTGCACAATGAAACCACTTCATGTAGTGTACATGGATGTAAATGACGAGGTTTGGGTAAAAGATATAACGTGTAACCTTCCTGAATAGAAAGTAGTAATACCTTGAAATTTGTTAACTAAAGCTATATGGAACTGAACTGGTTTCCTTTCTTTAACTTTGTGTGTGTCTGTATTGTAATCCTGAACAACGCAAGTGGTGCAATTATAGAAACGCTGTCTAGTAAAAATGAGTCACCAAAACCATCTCAAGCCGTATAACTGCATTTGAGAAAATCTTCGCCAAATCAGCAAACCTCAAACTGTACGCTAAAGAAACTGTTTTGTAAAATTCTTTATTGTCCAGTGCAAAAGCCAGTGTTACAGTCCATGGTATTACAGTACGTCACTTGCAGGTTTAACCACAAAACTAACAGAATAAAAATGCTTCACAAAATTCCAAAACTAATTTCGAAAGGATAAATAACCAAAATATTTCTGTGAAAGTGCCTTTTAATTTTACGAATGCAAACTGACTAAACAAAATTCCAAACACGAAATGATACACAAGCGAATGTAGTACTGCTCTGTAAGAATGAGGCTGTCCGCATCATAAATAAAATATGAACACTGTGGATGATCTAACTGTGTCCTGTGATGTAAAACTGGCCCTAACAAATTTTGATGGCTTACCTGTGGTAGCGAAAACGCGGTACTGCTCGAAAGTGCTGAACACAAAAAAGGGCAGTGCAGCAACGAAGTAGCTAAAACGAAAGAAAACCTTGCGCAGTCCGACGCAAGGACATGCAGCTATTCTAAGCAGAGTGCAGTGCCACGACACACATTTTCAAAACCAAATTTTCGTGAGGGGGCGGTGTAGGACATTACATTTACTAAGCGGTGTAGAAGAAATTAGCATTCAAGAACTATACTGAAATACCGATACCTTCCTCGACACTTACAACCATCTATACAAAACTGACTTTTCATGAATAATGTGACCGTGTCATGAAATTAATTGTTGAATTGTAGATGAATGGTAAATCTGTAACTTCTGAGTGCAAGCCACGTGAACAGATAAATTTTCTTGTTCGCGTCTGAACAATGAAACTAACTAAACAAAACCAATAAAGAAAAATCCCACTAAAACTTTTCGTTTTCCAAACACATCCTAAATTGCACGGGGACAAGCAGTGCAGTAACTCCATTGCCTGTAAATCTTCAGACTTCTCAAATTAATCCTTACCAAATCATAATTCCATAATACATCACTCTCAGTGTCTTTATCAGCATGCTCTGGAAGCTCCAGACCAGTCAGTAATATGACCAATGCTCGAACCACTGTCTTGCTTCTCACAGAATGCTACTCTGGCAACGGCAGTGCTACTGGCAACCAAAGAAGACAGTGTTCTACTCAGGACCTCTGTGGCGTAACATATCGGCTGTCAAAAACTACTGTTTGAAAAATGTCCTTAGTACAGATATGAAGCGACAAAGCCAATGAAAATAAAGACCTCATATGGCATTCCTCGAAGTTAAAAATAAACTAGAAACTTACAAACAATAGGGGCACAAAATAGGAGATAACTGTGATGATGATGGGCCACAACATCAAACTGAGTGTTTGTAATTAACAGCGAGTAACAATGAAGGTAATAAATTGCATGTGAAAATTTAAAGTGCTTTCACTTCTGCTCCTGTTTCCCACTACAAATGCTGAGCTTTCCCGGGAACTACTCAACTTATAGATGTGAAACTTATACAAGTTCTCCACAGTCTTCCCTAAAGCCATGAACATACTTTTCCGTATATACCGGATGATCAAAAAGTCAGTATAAATTTGAAAACTTAATAAACCACCGAATAATCTAGATAGAGAGGTAAAAATTGACACACATTATTGGAATGACATGGGGTTTTATTAGAGCAACAAAAACAAAAAAAAAAAACAAAAAAAAAACAAAGTATTGCTAGACGCGTGAAAGATCTCTTGATTGCGTCGTTTGATGATCGTGTGCTCAGCCGCCACTTTCGTCAAGCTTGGCCTCCCAGGTCCCCAGATCTCAGTCCATGCAGTTATTGGCTTTGGGGTTACCTGAAGACGCAAGTGTATCGTGATCGACCGACATCTCTAGGGATGCTGAAAGACAACACCCGACGCCAATGTCTCACCATAGCTCCGTACATGCTTTACAGTGCTGTTCACAACATTATTCCTCGACTACAGCTACTGTTGAGGAATGATGGTGGACATATTGAGCATTTCCTGGAAAGAACAGCATCTTTGCTTTGTCTTACTTTGTTATGCTAATTACTGCTATTCTGATCAGATGAAGCGCCATCTGTCGGACATTTTTTGAACGTTTGTATTTTTTTGGTTCTAATGAAATCCCATGTCATTTCAAGCGTGTGTGTCAATTTGTACCTCTCTATCTACATTATTCCTTGATTTATTCAGTTTTCAAATTTATACCGACTTTTTGATCACCCGGTACATTCAGTTGGGTTTATATTAGTGCATTTATTTATGTAGTCACAAAAGCACAGTGGTTGTTGGGATTAATGTATTTTGTAGATTTTAAAGCGCTCTCTTTAATTTTCTCGGATATAACAGATCAAGAACAACGAGATTTAGCTCCAGCAAGATAGGATCTCGCCTTAACTTGAGCGTATTCCCATTACTTTCAAAATTATATGTAAAAAAGAATTTGGCAGACTCCAGATAAATACCTACTGAAGTTCTTCACGGACTATGTGTCCACTCACTGCAAGAGCACGAAAGGTAAAAAAAAAAGTAGAGTTAATGTTGCAACAAATAAACACAAGACATCTATAGGGATGTCTCTGCCATTGTGAAACGGAAGGGGAAGACATTAAGCATGGCAGGATGAAGGTGTTATCCAGTAATGTTCACGTAATTCGCATCTGTCGTGGTGCCGTTTATTGCCGCAAGTTCCAAGCATCCCCAAGTTAACGTCCTCCAGCGTAATACTGATACCACCTACGTGTGTTCGGGGCACAATGCACGTGTCGATCAGCCATTCGCCTGCCTGACAGCGTATCCAAAGGCTACCGTCGACCTGCTGCAACAGGATACGTGATGCATCAGATCAGCTGATACGTTTCCAGCCATCCGCGGTCCAACCTCGTTGACCCCATGCACACTGAAACCGTAACTGACAATGTTGTTGGATCAACATGGGAACACGAAGGATTCGTCTGCTGCGGAGTCCCTTGCTCAACAGTGCACGCTGAACGGTGTGCTCCGAAACGCTTGTGGCTACATCATCATTGTACTCTCTCAGATCTGTCGCATCTGGCCGCCTGTCCTGCTTTACATGACGGCAAGCCTCCGAAATTCACACTCTGTGATGAGGCGGGACGTCCATCACGCTGTCGCCTAGTCGTCGTTTCACTGTCTTTCGACTACTTTTCTTAGATGTTCTTGAAAGTAATTCGCAAACAGACGACCAATTTCACCGTTTCCGAGATGTCCGTTCTCAGTCGCCAGGCGAAACAATGTACCCTTTGTCAAAGTCGCTTACGTCAATGAATTACCCAGTTGTAATTCGTATCGCAGCGAAAGTGATTCATCGTTAGATCCCATTCCGCTCATACACTATCTCAAGCGAGTCACCAGAGGCCGTTCAGTCTCTTTCCCCATTATCCTCGTCCAATCGGATACAAGATAACATGTGGCTTTCCACCTCATCGTGTTTGTCAATATTATTGCTGTAATACACACATAAAAAAGTCTTGCACCATCCCGGTTCCCAGAAATCCTTAATAGAGACGTTGACTGTGGGTATTGTATCACAGACACAGTCCCTCTGACTGTTCAGAGACGTCACTAAGCCCGCTCAAAGATGTAAACAACCATGCATGAGCAGCGCCTATTAGACGAAGGGGGTCCGACAGCCGATCAGTTCCAGTCATTTCACCAGGAAGGAGGTACACGGCTCCTGTTGTCTTTAGTTCAACCATTCCCAGACGGTCAATACCGCGTTTCGATTGCGTCCACGTAGTTACTTTGTGCCAGGAAGGTCTCTCAATAGGGTAAGTGTCCAGGCGTCTCGGAGCGAACCAAAGTGATATTGTTCAGACATGGAGGATATACAGAGAGACAGGAACTGTAGATGACATCCCTCGCTCAGGCCGTCCACGGGCTACTAGTGCATTGGATGACCGCTCCCTACGGATTATGATTCGGAGCAACCGTGACACCAACGCCACTTCGTTGAATAACGCTTTTTGTGCAGCCACAGGATGTCGTGTTACGACTCAAACTGTGCACAGTAGGCTGCATGATGCGCAACTTCACTCCCTACGTCCATAGCGAGGTCCATCTTTGCAACCACGACATCATGCAGCGCTGTACAGATGGGCCCAACAACATGCCGGATGGACCGCTCAGGATTGGCATCACGTTCTCTTTACCGATGAGTGTCGCATATTCCTTCAACCAGACAATCGTCGGAGACTTATTTGGAGGCAACCTGGTCAGACTGAACGACTTAGATGCACTGTCCAGAGAATGCAGCAACGTTGAGGTTCCTTGCTGTTTTGAGGTGGCATTATATGGGCCGCCGTACGCCGCTGGTGGCCATGGAAGGCTGTACAATACGTGAAAGCTATCCTCCGACCGATAGTGCAACCATAACGGCAGCATATTGGCGAGGCATTCGTCTTCATGGACGACAATTCGCGCCTCCGTCGTGCACGTCTTGTGAATGACTTCTTTGAGGATAACAAAAACGCTCGACTAGAGTGGTCAGCATGTTCTCCACACATTATCCCTATCGAACATGCCTGGGATGGATTGAAAAGGGCTGTTTATAGACGACGTGACCCACCAACCACTGTGAGGGATCTACGCCGAAAGGGTGGGACAATCTGGACGAACAGTACCTTGATGAACTTGTGGATAGCATGCCATCACGGAAAAAGGCATGTATGAATCCAAGAGGCCGTGCTACTGGGTATTGGAGGTACCGGTGTGTACAGCAATCTTGACAACCACCTTTGAAGGTCTCGCAGTATGTTGGTACAACATGCAATGTGTGGTTTTCATGAGCAATAAAAAGGGCGGAAGTGATGTTATGTTGATCTGTATTCCAATTTTCTGTACAGATTTTTGATGCATGTATTTAGGCAAAGTAAGGTCAAAGGACTTTGACGAGAAAACGCATGCGAAATAGTGCAGCTATTAGCTGCACTTGGTAAACAAATGAAGGATTCTGTTACTGTTGTCTTGTGGAATGCGTTCTACGATTCCCAAGGCAGACTGTGAGTAACACAAGTAGTTTACTCAAACTATTGACTCCTGTAGAGCAATGTTTCCAGTAAACCTGCATTCCAAACAATATTTTCCCCTGTCGGTTCGCTGTTGGGGAGTATTTGATCGATTCACCTACACATTGGACGCTTACAGCGCACTCTGCGTAATTTGAGTTTCTGATAAGGTGCTCTGAAGACAATAACTGAAAACTCCGACAAACAGGAAACGTGGAAAGAAAGCCTTTTGTAGCCAACATCGCGTAAATACTTCTCGATTTTCGACTACCGGTTTCGACAGATTTTGCTCTCCTCTTCTAGTATTTAAAAAAAAAAAGTTATACCAAATACTGTGTCTAAGGTGAATAATCAAGAAACAAAACATGTAAAACTAATGTAAGCATATGTGCTAACGTGTATACTGCTTTTTTTAAGACTTGAATCATTTGGGAGCGCTACATAAAGGGACATAGCCGTGTGCGCAATATGCATTTGGATTGTAAGTATTTTATTTTCGACAGACATTTCTATACTGTATTGCATTTTATCCACTAATATATCAGCATGGTGTAAGGTTCCAAATAAAGAACACGTGTTCTAACAAAAATTTCTGAAGAGAGAAGGTGACAGCAAAGTCTGTCGAAGTCGGTTGCCGAAAATATAGAAATATTACGCGATCTTGGGTAAGAAAAATGTTTTACCAAGTGACATTTCTCAACGTTTCAATCAAACAGGGAAGTGAGTGACGTTGACACTAGCTCTTTTCACCGTCAGTCATCAATTATCAGGTTTGGACTCAAACATATTGATATATTTTAAACACTGTGAGGAACATCATAAGGTTCTATGTGCACAGATAAAATCACGAAAAATGAAGCTGCTTTTGACATTTGTGAGCAATTCTCGTTAATATGAGTTTGAAGCTTACCCAAAAATTTGTTTGAACTAAATTCACGGTTAAAGGCAATGCTTGGTAACAGACCAGGTGTACATCAACAACAATACAAATGTACTGGGTGACATTGAGACTTCTTCAGTAGTTTATTTGTCACATTTTACGAGCTATGATACTTGGAAACATATTTAACAACGTCAGTGCCGCTTTTTGCTTGTAATATTTTACATTCCTAGCCAACATCAAAAGAATTTTGTTACATATTTGACGACGCTAAATGAGATTCACATTTGAAGGGCTTATTTCAATAATGGTAGAAGTCCATTTTTGTTGATTCAGAGATACAGAGTCCTAAAGTTAAATGACCGCTGAAAAATGTGCACTTTAGATACTAGAAATATTCAAGCATGCTAGAGATGAACCTTTCTTTCTGTTTGATTGGACCATTAATTTCAGAAGCTTGATAGACAGAAAAGTGGAGGTAATGGGCTTGTACCACTACTGAAATAAGCCCTTCATTTCAGAGGTGGACTTTTCACGAGGCACTCTTTATTATGCTCTTCTCAAGTTGAGAACTGTTAGACGTGTTTCCCCCCTTCTCATTCACCAGTTTCTACTTCACCGTGCATAAGCGTCAGCACAATGTCCTATTTACTCCGATATCAGGGGGAAGATGAGGGGAAGAACCAAATAAGATTGGTTTTAGAGCTCGGCTTGTGACTGTTCCCGTCTCAATGTACCATTTTTTAAAAATTTTTAGCTATTTTTAAAAATTATATGTGGGCTAAAAAGTGTACAGACACTTATGCCAAGGCGACAGCGTTTACAACAGATTGTCAGAAAGTAGAGCGTAGTGAAGTGAAGGTTGGTCATCCTCACGAAAATAGCAAGCCAGAGATAGTAACGAGATGGTGGAACACGCACGCAGCTTGAGAGCGAGAATAAACAATAAACAAACAAAAAGCGAAATAAGTAACGGCAGCATATATGGACCAAGAGATAATTGTCCTTATAATTTTTTGTATTAAATGTGTTACCAATTACCTGTAAAGCTTTATAAAAAAATTTCCGGTATGTTATCGTGAAAGAAACGGGTAATGATGGCTCGAAATTTGATGAAAGTCAGATACTTAAATTCAATGAGCTAAGATGATCTTATTATAACATTGTGATTTTGTGTGTTGCTGATTTCATCGGTATTTAAGAACGAGAATAAAAACTTTAGAATTATCGTGCGATTCCTGTGCCATATACATGGCTGAACTCATGTTTGGTATAGTGAAGGTATGAGCTCTTAAGTCATTTGAAGGGGGGAAGAAATTTTATTTTACAGTTATTTTTATCCTTTGAACTTTATCTGCAGACATGTTTCATAAACTTATATTTACATACCGGTGCTATCAGGGCAAATTTATCTTGTTATATATCCACGTGAAGTGCCATTGTATCTGTCCATAGGCGTATAATCAACTCTGTGGGGAAATATAATAAGCATTGTCGGTGAAAATGATCTACCGAAAAAATTCCACTTTTCTCTGTTTAATATATATCTGCAGGTGAGTTTCAAAAGAAAATTTTTTTAGATGTTTGGACGATGTCAGTACCCTAAAAAATGTATTATATAGTCCAGAACCAACACAGCCATACACCAAATGAAAATACATCAAGATCAGTTTTATAGAAGTTTTTGAGTTCAGAAGGACAGTACATTCACTTACCACCAATAAATGTTAATTAATGGTACACTCTTATTGTTCAAGGAGACTGCACAGTCCCAGAAGTTGGGAAACTGTATGGAAATAACTTTATTTTCAGCCATAAATGCTACATCTACAAAGGTTAAGGATTAGTTCTTACTTGTTAGTGAGGATGCAGCATGTGATCTTGGATTGAGAGTCACGGGTAAACGTAGAAGTAGCAACAGGCATGTCCAATGAAGCGTGTATTTGGACCCTTGTAGTTGTGTAGTATATTAATGACCTTACAGACAATATCAATAGCAACCCTGCATTTACGCAGCTGATGCAGTTATGCCTAAAATGCTGCTTGAAAAAAGCTATACAAATATTGACACATCTTGATAAGATAAAGACTACTGGCAAGTTGCTTTATATTTACATAAATGTAATAATTTGCACGTCAAGAAAGGGAAAAGCTGTAGTATCCTATGAATACAATGTAGATGCGACGCAGTTGTAGTTAGTGAACTCATACAAATACCACTTATAGTGATTCAAAAAATGGCTCTGAGCACTATGGGACTTAACTACTGAGGTCATCAGTCCCCTAGACAAGGACACCACACACATCCATTCCGAGGCAGGATTCGAGCCTGCGACTGTAGCGGTCGCGCGGTTCCAGACTGAAGCGCCTAGAACCGCTCGGCCACACCGGTCGGCGGAGGACAAGACTATATTAAATACAGCGCGTACAGAGGCAATTAAACAAATTTCCTTTCAGCTATCCATACGGAATCGGAACAATGAGAAACGCAAATACACTGCACCCTTTGCCATGCAGTTCGCAGTGGTTTGCGGAGTATAGAAGTTGATTGCTATCTATGAACTTCTGGTATTCCCCAGGTATTGCTGTGCGTGAAAACAGCGTTCTTCGGAGATGAGATTTCGCATAGCTCGGGCAACCACCATTTGTTTATTATTGAATTAGCATCTTTCTTGATATTACAACTAAAGAGGTCGAAAAATTTTGATTTTTTGTATGAGGTTCGCACGAAAATATGAAATCTGTCTAAATCGATTGCGCTGATCATGAATCTGAAGCTCGTTTCTCTACAGCATGTTACGCTCTTACTCCGCCATCATTATAATCGAAATATGTACTCAATGAGTTCGAAGATCAACCATAGACCTATGGCTGTGAAATGGAACAATATGTATATGGATATGGATTAATATATAATGTAATGGAATATAAGAAAGTAACGTGAGAGTCATATGAATTAAAAGAAGCAAGTATTGCTAGATGGAGGTATTACTTCCAATTCCGTTGGCCCCTGAATGAACGCTTCATGTCCTCCCTTTTGTGAGTATGATACAGTAGCAGTACTCAGACATCACAGTCATGCGAAATGGCTTTGATAACAATGTTCTAGAGTTTTAAGTGCGTGATGGGAACCGTTCACCGTGATCCTCTGATGTGTCAGCCAAACTTGAAAATTGCCTTGGTGTAACATTAAAAAATGTAGTTTTAGGGAGACGTGACACCGTAACTGTTTAATCGTCTGCAGCATATCTTCCATAATTTCCTTGTAATCAGACTGCTTGTCCTGGCCAATGAAACGATGCACAAAGGTTTTTACTCCTAGCTTTCTGTTCCATTTCCTCCAATGTACTTTCAAAGTGTTCGTCAGACATCAACTTACGTGTATCTGGTCCAACAAATACCGCTTCTTTCATCGTTGCAACCTATAGATTTTGAAATTGGCTACACAAGTACTGGAAACAGTTTCCTGTTTTGTTCGATGCTTTCACTTACTGCGGCATCGGTCCAAGTTTGACATGTAGTGGAGACATTAAAATTTATCTGTTAACCTAATGCTCATTCACAATGTTCTTCGATCTTTCTATCAGATTTTTCCTCTCTGTCCACTCTCTCCTACTTCATTGTTCATGGTTATTGTCCCATCCGCACTAATAATAAGGCTTTATATATGGTAGCAAGCCTGGACGACAGTTCTAATGTTTTAACTTCAGGAAGTTAGTTCGGGTAGCTTCTACAATATTTAAATATCATTTTATCCGTTTCATTAGAACTAATGTAGATGAAGATGTAACAATCACCAACGTGATTCTTCCATTCGCACCACACCATGGGAGTAGCGAATTCTACTTTATTCAAACATCGCATCACTTCCTAGTGAACTCCACTTTATTAAAATATCGCTTCACTTCCATAACTGATAAACGCACGCATGACGTACACTGTATGGAGCAAATGGCTGACTCTGATCGCCAAACTTCACTACGAAATAAACAAAATATGAATTGCACACAAATTATGCTATTTTTCGACGTCATTTACTTATCACATAAGTTCCACATAAGTAAAAAAACATATATGAGCCTTATCACATAAGTTCCACACAAGTAAAAAAACATATCTGAGCTATTCATATGCAACGTTCCTGACATTTTGAACACAGCTTTGATGAAATAACTCTACTCACAACAACGTGCTTAGGTGCCTCC
This sequence comes from Schistocerca americana, assembly GCF_021461395.2. Lineage (NCBI taxonomy): Eukaryota > Metazoa > Arthropoda > Insecta > Orthoptera > Acrididae > Schistocerca > Schistocerca americana. The sequence goes on from NC_060123.1 coordinate 486,765,879, forward strand.
TGTTAGCCCTCGCACACACTCAGCCGTTGATTTCAGCGGCGATAATGGAGTGTCAGTTTTGAAGTTCATTCTCTTCCTCTCATTCACCATCTAACAACAAAAACTGTTGCCGCATTAATATAAAGTACACTACATAACGTAGATTTCGCAGGCAATATTAAATGGTAAATAAAACACCCTGGGACGGCTAGCTGTGCCAAGAAAACTGAGGGTGATGGGGAAAACTTGCATATTTTCATATTCTGTGGTGCCAGGTCAATAAAGAACACCACTTACTTTCCAACCACAGTACCCATGTCGACTTGCGTTTCGTGAGTGCAGCGTAAAAACTCTCTCTCTCTCTCTTTTTTTTTCTTTTCTTCGTACGACCTACTGGTAAAAGCATGTTTTCTTCTACAATAACTTTATAGCTCAATTAACATTGAGCTTACTCTCTGAATTCTTTGTTCAGTCTTTGCTTCCATACTCAGTGAAACCCTAGGTAATGCGAAAGTAAAGATTTTCTCGGCATGCAGACTATAGGAAAGTGTGTATGCCAAATAAATGTGTTTGCATTACAGTTTCTTACTTTTAATGATTCGCCGTCATCTCAACGGAAAGAAACATATGTCGAAACAGAAACGGCTGCGTAATGGAAGAAACATCTAGTCGGCCACAGGTCAGATAGAGGCTAGCTCAAGCGCCAGGTCTTTTTGCAGACCGTGGATGAAACTTGAATTACGCGGTAATTATTTCACGTCGCGGAGCCTCTGAACGCAAATTGCCTGGTTCGTGACATTCTGATTATGCCATTATGACTAGGATGTAACTCTCCCTAGTGTACCATTCCCAGCGCTGTCACATATATGGTCATCACAACTAAGGCCTATCTGCGTATACTGTTATCGTCCCAAAACACTGATCTTCGTCAAGTTTGATGCATGGATTCTTCACAGATTATCTGAACTAATTTCCAGAAATTTGCATATAATTTGTCCTATAGTTTTCCCGGGGTACTTTTGGTCGAGCAGATAAATTGTCATTTAGAAAGTGTCTACAGGAAACATTTACAAAGTGGCTACAGAGAACAGTGTTATTTATAAATTCCAAAAACGAGAAGACGAAAACGCAACCAGTCATTCATTTTTACTTTCTTAACACAGCACAAACGTTTTGGAGTTACATGAAGAATAATCATCCTTACATCGACTATTGTAATCGGAACTGTTATTCTAAGCCTGGAACAATTGAAAACAAAACCAAATCAGCTTCCTGAGAACTTTGTAGCCATTTATCTACAGTCGTTTAATGGTCCCGTAATAAGCCACATGGTCTACATCTACAGCTACGTGGTTACCCTGCAATTCACAATAAAGTGCCACGTAGTGGGTTTGTTCATCGAACCACTTTCAAGATATTTCCCTACCATGCCACTCTCGAATACCACCAGCTCACGGGAAAAGCTACATCCACATCTGCATGGATACTCTGCAAATCACATTTAAATGCCTGGCAGAGGTTTCATCGAACCACCTTCATAGTTCTCTATTATTCCAATCTCGTATAGCGCGCTGAAAAAACGAATACCTATATCTTTCCGTACGAGCTCTGGTTTCCCTTATTTTATCGTGGTGATCGTTTCTCCCTATGTAGGTAGGTGTTAACAAAATATTTTCGCGTTCGGGGGAGAAAGTTGGTGGTTGTAATTTCGTGAGAAGATTCCGTCGCAACGAAAAACTCCTTTCTTTTAATGATGTCCAGCCCAAATCCTGTACGATTTCTGTGACACTCTCTCCCATATTTCGCGATAATAGAAAACGTGCTGCCCTTCTTTGAAATTTTTCGATGTACTCCGTCAGTCCTATCTGGTAAGGATCCCACACCGTGCAGCAGTATTCTAAAAGAGGACAGACAAACGTAGTGTAGGCAGTCTCCTTAGTAGATCGTTACATTTTCTAAATGTACTGCCAATAAAGCGCAGTCTTTGCTTTGCCTTCCCCACAACATTTTCTGTGTGTTCCTTCCAATATAAGTTGTTCGTAATTGTAACACCTAGGTATTTAGTTGAATTTACAGCTTTTAGATTAGACTGATTTATCGTGTAACCGAAGTTTAACGAATTCCTTTTCGCACCCATGTGAATGACCTCACACTTTTCGTTATTTAGGGTTATGGTTCAAATGGCTCTGAGCACTATGGGACTTAACATCTGAGGTCATCAGTCCCCTAGAACTTACAACTACTTAAATCTAACTAACCTAAGGACATCACACACATCCATGCCCAAGGCAGGATTCGAACCTGCGACCGTAGCGGTCGCGGACTGTGTGTCGATAGACCGTTTTCTTCGAGGTAATTAATAATGTTCTAACACAACATACGTTCCAAAGTCCTGCTGCATACCGACGTTAACGATATGGGCCTGTAATTTAGTGGATTACTCCTACTACTTTTCTTGAATATTGGTGTGACCTGTGTAACTTTCCAGTCTTTGGGTACGGATCTTTCGTCGAGCGAACGGTTTTATATGATTGTTAAATATGGAGCTAATGCATCAACATACTCCGAAACGAACGTAATTGGTATGCAGTCTGGACCAGAAGACTTGCTTTTATTAAGTAATTTAAGTTGCTGCACTACTCCGAGGATATTTACTTCTACGTTACTCATGTTGGCAGCTGTTCTCGATTCGAATTCTGGAATATTTACTTCGTCTTCTTTGTGAAGGCATGTCGGAAGGCTGTGTTTAGTAACTCTGCTTTGGCAGCGCTGTCTTCGATAGTATCCCCATTGTTATCGCGCAGAGAAGGCATTGATTGTTTCTTGCCGCTAACATACTTCACATAGTACCAGAATGTCTTTGGATTTTCTTCCAGGTTTCGAGACAAAGTTACGTTGTGGAAACTGTTATAAGCATCTCGCATTGAAGTGCGCGCTAAATTTCGAGCTTTCATAAAAGATCGCCAATCTTTGGTATTTTGTGTATGTTTAAATTTGGCATGTTTGTTTCGTTGTTTCTGCAACAGTGTTCTAACTCGTTTTGTGTACCAAGGAGGATCAGCTCCGTCGTTTGCGAATTTATTTGGTATAAATCTCTCAATTGCTGCCGATACTTTTTCTTTGAATTCAAGCCACATCTGGTCTACACATATATTATTAATTTGGAATGAGTGGAGATTGTCTCTCAGGGAGGCGTCAAGTAAAGTTTTATCTGCGCTTTTTTGAATAGGTATATTTTTCGCTTATTTTTGGAGGATTTGGGGATTACAATATTCAATCTCGCTACGACAACTCTGTGTTCACTAATCCCTGTATCGGTTTTATGCTCGTTCTTAACTCAGAGGTCAAGTGTGTTTTCACAAACTAACATTTAAATTTTCCGCGCGAGCTCTGATTGCTCTTATTTTACTGCAATGATCATTTTTACTTATGTATGTTGGAGCCAAGAAAATATTTTCACATTCGGAGGAGAAAGTCAGTGACTGATATTTCCTGAAAATATCTCCCTGCAACGAAAATCGCGTTTGTATTAATGACTGCCACCCTAACTGGCCTGTAATATCTGTGATACTCTCACCCCCTTTTCTACTGCTGCTCTTCTTTAGTAGTTCTGCTGCATCTTCTAAATGTTTTACGAATAAATCTCTCACTCTTTGGTTCGTTTTCCTCACAACAATATCTATGTTATCGTTCCAGTTTAAGTTCGTATTTATAATCTCTGCATATGTTGTTGAATTCCCAATCTTTAGATTTGTGTCAAATTTAACGGATTCCTTTTAGAACTCATTTAGATGACTTCATTTTTTTCTTATTTAGGGCCAGTTGCGACGTTTCACATCGTACAGATATCGTATCTAAGTCTTTCGCAATCGGTTTTCATCTTCTAATAACTTTACTACACGGTAAAATAATCTGCAATCAATCTAAAGGTGGTGCTTAAATTGTCATTAATTCGTTTATTTATATAGGAACTGCAGAGGGCCTATAACACTTCCTTGAGAACACCAGATGTCACTTCTGTTTTATTCGATGACTTTCCATCAGTTATTGCGAACTGTGACGTTTCTGACAGGAAATCACGAATACAGTCGCTCAACTGAGACGATACTCCGTAGACACGTTGCTTGGTTAAAAGTCACCTGTTAGGAACGGTTTCAAAGCCTTCTGGATACCTAAAAATATGAAGTTAAATTAACGTCTCCTATCGATAGCACTCGTTACTTCGTGTAAATAAAGAGCTTGTTGTGTTTCATAAGCAGACGTTCCATGAATCCGTGTTAACAATTTGTCAATAAATAGTTTTCTTCGTGGTAATTCGTAATGTTCGAACGCAGTATATGTTCCAAAATCATACTGCAAATCGATGTTAGTGATACGGTATGTAATTTAGGGGGTTACTTCTATTTCTTTTCTTGTGCATTGGTGTGACCTGTGCAGCATTCCAGTTCTTCGGCAATCCGTAGAATTCGCATTAATAGTCCCAAAAAGTATTGCGCAGGTGTAGAGGCTTCCAAAGCTAGTGTCAATCCCAAAACTAACTAACTAAAAAGGATTTCATTCAATTAAAAATATTGTCCATAGCCGATAATCTGATATTTTACCATCTCTGCCTCCAAATAATGTCAGACGCAGGTGCAGTTCAAAGCCCGCACAGGACGTGCCCTCAAAGAGGTTTCGGGTGGTCGTTAGTTCCCGAGCTAATGGGTGTGAAAGCAGACCCGGAAAGATGTCACTGTCATAGGTGAGGCCTCTGCACCTTTGACGGTTCAGGTAGGCCTCTCGCCTTACGTAGGAGACCACGTTAGTATTAACAGCTTGTTTTGAAACTAAACGCACTCTTTCAAACGTGTAAATAATTTAAACTGTAATTATTACGTTGAAGAAAGTCCTGTTATAGATCTATTGTCTAAGAATTAAACTGAAACCCGTCAACAGGGAGTTTCATAAAAATATCACCAGTTAACTTAAAACCGACAGTTGGAATAGAAGATCAGTACATTTCTTCTACAGCAATTAAAACGTTTTTATTATTGCAACCGATTCCGGTATACAGGGTGGTCCATTGATAGCGACGGGGCCAAATATCTCACGAAATAAGTATCAAACGAAAAAACTACAAAGAACGAAACTCGTCTAGCTTGAAGGGGGAAACCAGATGACGCTACGGTTGGCTCGCTAGATGGCGCTGCCATAGGTCAAACGATATCAACTGCGTTTTTTAAAATAGGAACCCCAATTTTTTATTACATATTCGTGTAGTACGTAAAGATATATGAATTTTTTATTTGGAAAACTTTTTCTGTGATAGATGCCGCTGTAATAGTCAAAGACATATGGCTCACAATTTTAGACGAACAGTTGGTAACAGGTAGGTTTTTTAAATTAAAATACAGAATGTTGGTACGTTTGAACATTTTATTTCGGTTGTTCCAATGTGATACATGTACCTTTGTGAACTTATCATTTCTGAGAACGCATGCTGTTACAGCGTGATTACCTGTAAATACCACATTTATGCAATAAATACTCACTATTGATGTTTAGGATTAGAACTGCAGTTCTCTGAGAGGGATAGAACGCCCGCGAGAGTGTGTTGGTGTTGTTAAAAGGCATGTAGGGGTATACAAGGGGCGTCAACAGAGTCAGATGTTCAGCAGTCACTCTCAAGGTGATGAAGATGCCACGTATTCGAGTGAGACAGTGTTATCAGCAGCTGACAGCCTGAAAGAGTGGTCTCCATTTGGCTGCCTAGTGGACTCTTTCAAAATCCATGTTTGTGGGGCATTCAGTTGTGACAGTCCCTTGATGCTGGACTAAATGGGAATAAGAGGACACGCAGGCACGTCGCGAGGGTTCCATTCGACCGCGTCTACCTCCCAGTGGAAGGATTGTTACAATGTGCACCAAGCACATGGTAACCCCTTCACACCTGCTGCTCCCATTCGAGAACAAGTAATGAGCTCCCTGCAACATTTTGCATAATCCTGCTCATTGATCAGAGACTAGTAGCAGCCGGTTTGAGGAACTACCATTCCATGGATGGGCTGCCGTTAACGCCACAACACAAACGCTTGTGTCTGGAATGGCGCCGTCCGTGATCAGGAAACATGGTGAATGGTGTCCCATTTTGTTCAGTGACGAGCGGTGGTTCCGCAATACGCCGGATGCCCGTCATCGGCGAGTATGGTGGCGATCTCAGGACAGGTCGCATCATCCAGTATTTTGAAGAGGTACGATACTATTCCTGGTGTCATTCTATGGGGCACCACCGGGAATAACTTCAGGTCAGGGCTGGCAGCGAGTGATAGAACTCTGACAGAGCATTGATATATCACGAATAACCTCCATCTTCAGGTGTTACCTCTCACGTGAGTGTATCATAGTGATAGTTTTCAACACTCGTCCACACATGACACTAGTTTCTATGAACTGTCTGCGTGGTGTGACAACAGCTTTCTAATATCCTTCCCAAACGAATCCATGTTAAAGGAAGTGCAGTGTGATATGTAGACTGTTACTGCCAAATTTTTTGTAAATTTGACCCTTATTGCAATCTAAGAGAAAGAGGCATTAAATATCTTATGGTGTTCACTAAAAGCAAATTGCGTACATGTTTAAACTTTAAATGAAATACCAAAGTGCTCTGTTCTGCGTATGGCTATAGCCAATGCTAGCCAAGCAAAGTTTGTATGCCTGTCGGAGAACTGAACATAGCACCGATGCTCATTGGTGATTAGTCACAAAGAGGTGTGAAATATTTATTTCTTTTTATTTATTTATTTATTGCGAGTTTCAAAGTCTCAACTTGAAACTACATGAAAATTTTTGCAACTGGACCGGGCTTCCTATGCTGCAGACACTATCCTTGGTAACCAACCACGAAAAGTGATAAATATGGTTCGGTTCACAAGTAACAAAGCGTGCGCATGTTTAAAATTGAAATATCTTGAAATGAAATGGTGGGGATTCGACCCCAGCACCTCATGATATTATTAACAAAGCAGAGACAAATGCTTCACAACGACATTTTTCATTAGTATCAGGATGATTGAATTTGAAATAACGAGACGAAAAGCTTTTTACTTCACTGAGATTCGGGCATGGCTCTATCACCGTTATGTTCTAGTCATGAATAGATTTGAAATTCGTATTTTTTCCGCCAGTATCGATTATCTGAACTAGAAACAACGAGACGGGAGATTCTCTGTTGCTTGGGAGTCAAACCAACCAAATATCTTTCTTGTTGACTACAGACGAAGAGACAAAACTGTCGAGTCCTTTTTCACCAGTTGCTAGGAGTGAAATATTTGGATCCGAAACAATGTAATGATTATATCTCTTCTGACTAGGACTGGGAGCATGTCCCTAACGTTATTGTCGGCAATGTTCGAAGACACTTTAAAAATCAAAATTGTTTTTTATACATATTTAGGTGCGCGCATGCCAGGATATTGAGTTGCCCTGATTCAGCGCCTGTGTATATTTTTCTCTGGGGTGAACTGAAAGATGATTCCTACAACCAAAGAGGATTTAAAACGACCATTTGTGCAACACGTGCAATTATATGGAAGGAAACACTTCAGTTGGGCGAGAAATCCTTGCCATAGAGACTACGAACGTGTACTGTAGTGGACGGTAGGAATTTCAAATACTTGATGATAGAAATGGAATTTTAAGAGTATGCTTGTGACCACATTCTTTTGTAATCTGCCTTTTGTTGTTGGTGCTGCTGTAGTTTTGTAAGTGTGAAGATAGATGTTAAACTCATGACACGTTGTTAATAATTAACAATCTTTGTACTTCGATTTTTTTGTTTTACATATGCATGCCATTTCTGACGTGCATCTTTCTTTCAAAGTTTTGGCAGAAACAAGAGTTGAACCATTATCTTAGCTAACTGGTGAATGATCCTTACATGCCGCGTCCCTTGCCCTCAAGTTGATGTATGGATCCTACTACATGTAGTTAAATGTGATTAACATCAGTATCAATTTAAACTTTTCTCCATTGTTGCCCTTAAGTAGATATTCTCAGCTGCGTCAGGCAGGAGCGCTCGATCACCTGATGCAATAATTTCATATAACAACACGATCTTCCGCGTCACACAGCCGCCTGTTTCATGTTCGAAACAGATAAATTCTAATTTCTAAATAATATAATTATTTCGATGCTACCAATCAGACTATGAAGAGCGAAACGCCGTTAAATTCTTCTCCATTACAACTAAGATGCAAAAAGTGGAAATTATTGTAATTCCATAAGGAGATTACTACGCACCAGTTGTCGAAAATGTGTACTTAACACAACATGTTTTGGGGCCATATAATTCTATTTACTCCGAAAGTCAGCTGCCAGTCGCCTACCAAAGATTGCACTATCTTGTCACATGTCAGTATTATTAAATAACTATCCGGAACCTATTGGCTGTTTTAGGTTGTCAACCTACCGGCTCCCAGGGACAACAACAATTTTATTTTCAGTATTTCGCGTAATTATTCACTGAATTTAAACATTTAAAATGCTGTCATAATTCATCCATGAAGAGGTATAATCTTATATTTAAAGTTTAACACAATAAGACAAGTTGAGACGTTTTATTTACTGGAATTAAGGGAAAAATGGAAGGGAGGAACCACCAATGTAACTATATTTTCACACAATCTGTTTATTTAACAATATATAATCATAAATTTGTTTTCTTTACAAATTAACTAATTTGTGAAATGAATAGGATTTCACAAGAGAAATCAGAACAAGAACGACACGACAATAATTACAAGGTCCCGGACCTGTAGCCCGCCCTTTATCGGATGAAACAGCGGTGTTTACTGTCGCGCTGGACACAGTCTATCTTATTAAATGCTCTTCTGTAACACATGAAAACATATAAGTAATACTGATGACAAGAGTTTTTCAATTACTCAAACAGACGACGTCAAACTTTTTTATTTTTTTAATTTCGAAAATATATGTGGAAAGGTTCGGGGTTATGCGCACCTATGCTTAAAGATTAAGCAAATTAGGAAACAATTATGTCAATGATAAGGCTTGCTTCAAAGCGAGCAACCTTTTCATTTCAATCAGCAATCAAGGTGCGACAGGATCCCAATCCGTCCCTTTTGACAATCTTATTGTGACTAAAGCCCTAGTGACAACTGCCTGTTAATATTTCCAAAGTTAAATTACTTCTCAGTTATGAATGCCGCTCTGAACGACGTTTCAAAACATTACATACGCGTATGAGCATGTATTACAAGAGAACTCACTCGGCGGAACCACAAGATCCAGTTAAAAATACACCAATAATGACCCGGTTTTTCAAAGACTGGAACGCACAGCTTAGTACAACAGGTAGTTCAGATTAACTCAAATACGATTACAATCAAGGAACTGAACCGGTTAACATCTAAACCTAACCACAAGATCCCTGTTTGTTTAACGATAACCTGTGCCTTGGTACGATTGTCCCGACTGTATTTCCGACCAGGAAATCAGAACAAATTTTCAAACGACAACTAGTATCTAGTACAATACTACGGCCCATATTTACGACCAAAGAGCCGACCGACTAAAACTCTGAGGTTCAGACAAACCAGAAAATAACAGACAAAGACAATATAGTAACGGGGGAAATTTTTAAACGACAATCAGTGTCTTAGTGTAATACTACGGCCTACATTTACGACTAAAGAGCCGACCGCGTAAATCTCTGAGGGTCTAGTAGAAAACAAATAATTAGGAGGTCAGGTAGATAACGACACCAATCACCACGAGGATTACAGAATGTTACTCCCCTTTATCAGCAAGCAGCTCCACGGATCCACCGTGCGTCGCGGCGGTTGCTGAGTGGTGCCGATGACAGCCAGATGGAAGGGGTCAGCCAGGCCACGAGCGGTCATCCGACAGAAATGTTGCCAACCAACCGAAGGGATGTCGGCCTGCTGCTTGTAGTCGACGCTGACCCCGATGAAGTACTCCGGTGTCGTTACTCTCTGAGCAGGACCTCCTCGCGTAGTTCGTGGCTTCGGCCGCTCTGACCTCGTGGCCGCCACTTGTCGCGACGCTACTGCCAATCCCCAAACTTGGTGCTCCCTTTGTCAGGCCAGCGAACCCGTATACGGGGTGAGTCACCTAACGTTACCGCTGGATATATTTCGTAAACCACATCAAATACTGACGAACCGATTCCACAGACCGAACGTGAGGAGAGGGGCTAGTGTAATTGGTTAATACAAACCATACAAAAATGCACGGAAGTATGTTTTTTAACACAAACCTACGTTTTGTTAAATGGAACCACGTTAGTTTTGTTAGCACATCTGAACATATAAACAAATACGTAATCAGTGCCGTTTGTTGCATTGTAAAATGTTAATTACATCCGGAGATATTGTAACCTAAAGTTGACGCTTGAAACCTCCGACGTTCAGTTGCGTGTTGTAACAAACAGCTGCGACATACATCGCGTTTCTACAGAATGATCTGCCAACGTTGCTCGAAAATGTCCCACTGGAAACGCGTCGACGTATGTGGTATCAGCATGATGGTGCACCTGCACATTCCGCAATTAACACTAGGCTGACCCTTGACAGGATGTTCGACGGGCGTTTCATAGGACGTGGAGGACGCATAAATTGGCCAGCCCGTTCTCCTGATCTTACACCTCTGGACTTATTTCTGTGGGGTACGTTAAAGGAGAATGTGTACCGTGATGTGGCTACAACCCCGGAGGATATGAAACAACGTATTGTGGCAGCCTGCGGCGACATTACACCAGATGTACTGCGGCGTGTACGACATTCATTACGCCAGAGATTGCAATTGTGTGCAGCAAATGATGGCCACCACATTGAACATCTATTGGCCTGACATGTCGGGAACACTCTATTCCACTCCTTAATTGAAAACGGAAACCACGTGTGTACGTGTACCTCACCCCTCATGGTAATGTACATGTGCGTCTGAGAAAAAGACCAATAAAAAGGTGTTAGCATGTCGACGTAATGTGCTGTTCCAGTCTCATCTGTACCTAAGGTCCATCACCGTTCCCTTTGGATCCCTACGTAATTCGGTGCTCTCCGATACACGCGATCGAGCAGCGGAGGAGTGGTACTCAAGCGTCAACTTTAGGTTACAATATCTCCGGATGTAATTAACATTTTACAATGCAACAAACGGCACTGATTACGTATTTGTTTATGTGTTCAGATTTGCTAACAAAACTAACGGGGTTCCATTTTAAAAAAACGTAGGTTTGTGTTAAAAAAAATACTTCCGTGCATTTTTGTATGGTTTGTATTAACCAATTACACTAGCCCCTCTCCTCACGTTCGGTCTGTGGAATCGGTTCGTCAGTATTTGATGTGGTTTACGAAATATATCCAGCGGTAATGTTAGGTGACTCATCCTGTATCTATCTATATATATATATATATATATATATCGGAAAACAAAGAGCTTGTAGCTTCTAAGGACACAACCCACAGATACCAACTCTTCCACATAGATATTGGCAAGAGGGATAGTCCATACTACCCTTATGGTAGTAGCGCCAGACAGATCTACTAACTTAATGGCGCCACGGCTTACAAGTATTAGTGCATAAATTCCCGGACTTGACTCACCCATTATTTGAGAATGAGAGCACCTATCGACTTCTGACGTAATTTTAAACATTTACCAAACTTTTTCTCTCTGCCTCCTCTATGTTCATCGAGTGTCTGATGATGAGAGTGCTTAGTGACTTCTAACACATTTTCCGCATAATTTCAAGCTTTGCATGGTTAATGTAGGATATTTAACACAGTAACTCCTTCGTAAGATAATCATACATTTGAATATGTTTTTCTACATGTGAGTTCCATTCTTGAAAGAATAGGGAGTTTACTGTATAGCAGGTTCACCAATGTTGTTGCAGGCAGTCTGTGAAAGGTTATGTGTCACGTGGGACTGGTTTGGGCCACTAAGAGATATAATACTACACAGAAATATAAACAAATTACCATGACATGTACGTTACTGTATGTAGTAATGATTTTTATTCTCCTTATTTCGTAGAACTTGATAATTAGACAGTGTAGTCACGAAGCATGTTGTGTTAAATAAATCATACCTTTTTAGATCTAGTGAGTAATACTCTCCGTACTGCTATCGTGATACAGTTGTGTCATGGGTTCACAAAAGGTTAAGGTCCATTTGATAAAGCAATGTTGATACCAGTGTCATAATAAATACAGCTACGAAAGCAGACTATACCTCTTTTGGTGAGGACTCCTATACCATTCATTTTGTTTTCGTGAAAACAGGATTTTGGTATTTTAACAGATTGTCGAATTACATTAAATGAATAGCTCAGGTGAATCACTCTTTATGGTCTTCAAAACCGACTGTAGTTCATGTATAGCAATTATACTGATAAATTCTTTTTTGTAATGTTTCCTTCAATAAATGAGACAAATCGTATTAATTTTAATTCTTCATTTGTATGGCCATAGTGTCCGTAGTTGCTTTATAATTCTCTTTATAATTCTTGTGGGTATTTTTTTCTGTCGTTGCAACTACGATTTTTGTAAATATTAATTTTGGCTAACGAAAAATGAATATATGGAAGAATTTTTTTTCTTAGTTCTTGTTTCTGTGATGCACAATAAGTGGCGGCATGTCCGCCCCTGGTAGCTGAGTGGTCAACGCGAAGGAATGTCATACCTAACGGCCCGGGTTCGATTCCCGGCTGGGTCAGAGATTTTCTCCGCTCAAGGACTGGGTGTTTTGTTGTTCTTATCATCATCATTTCATCCCCATCGACACGCAAGGCCGCTGAAGTGGCGTCAAATCGAAAGACTTGTACCAGGCGGACGGTGTACCCGACGGAAGGCCCTAGCCACACGGCATTTCCATTTCCAGTCGCAGCAGTTTAACGGATTAAGACAAAACTATATATTTTAGGTGCATACGCCAAGCACATTGAAAAACCATTTCACATTTTTATTGTCAGTTACATTCTAAGAGTTATAAGTTTAAATAAGAATACATGGATTGATTGGGTCTGAAGTGAATTATGTTCTGGCTTTATGGCATCCCTGGCTTGCCTTTTGTGAGTGAGTTCTGGAACATCTTTATACACAGACTAGCCATTCGGAAGCAATATAGATTTCAAACTGAGATTGGAGTAGCTTCCTGTCAGTTGGATCACGATTTGAATGCAAGTATGTCAACAAGCCATTAATGTAGCAGGTAATAGCAAGATTGTTTTTCTTCTAAAAAGAAATGAATCGTAATATTATAACGTGTTGTGCTGGCTGAAGAGCCAACACCGTGCTACAACTGGAGACCGAAATGCACGCATTTTAGCTCACGCAGGCTGGCGTGAGGAGGGAAGAACTATACTGACGTGTGGACTGGAACATGACAAGGAATTAGAATTCAGAAAGCGGACGTAATTAGTTTGATACTTAACTTTAATCCAATAATGATGAACGTCGCTCTTGACGGTACATAATTCACAATATTATCAGTTCAGAACACATTCATGAAGAACATGGCGCCTTGCTATGTCGTAGCAAATGACGTAGCTGAAGGCTATGCTAAACTGTCGTCTCTGCAAATGAGAGCGTATGTAGCCAGTGAACCATCGCTAGCAAAGTCGGCTGCACAACTGGGCTGAGTGCTAGGGAGTCTCTCTAGACTAGACCTGCCGTGTGGCGGCGCTCGGTCTGCAATCACTGATAGTGGCGACACGCGGGTCCGACGTATACTAACGGACCGCGGCTGATTTAAAGGCTACCACCTAGCAAGTGTGGTGACTGACGGTGACACCACATAATGCTGCCTGTGCTGTGAGAGTCTGACCTGCCATCATGGAGAACATTCGCTTGCTGTTGTTCTGGTCCTAGAAGTTCTGCCTTCTACATCGAAGAGGTTTATCACACCTTTCGTTGAAATTAGACTCATGGGGTGTGGAAGGATTGTCAGATTCTTCTTCTTCCACAGTGTCCTCATCCTCTATTTGAAGCTCAAAATATACGAGTGCAGCAGAAACTGTTAAACTATCTCGACATAGAATTGATGGAATAGCGGATGGTGAGTTGGGGTATTGAACCATTCCTCCCTCCTTCATCGACGATCCTGGTTTTATATACGACATTTTTAAGTATGGTTTGTAGCCTGCCGCAAATATCGGCACAGCAAAAGCCACAGACCTATTTGTTTTTTTATTTCTCAGCCATTCGCGTGGTATAACTGAACAAAAGCTGCAGTGCATATGCGGGGTCCATAACTTATCATGGTCCCCTTCCTCCATACCAAAATAATGCTTACAGGCAGTCTTCCCAAGTGGCATCAGACGAAAATGTTATTTCACCACAAATATAATAAAAATTTTCACTGAATTCACACATTTTCGTAGCGTCTTTATTCAGCAAATTTCAAACTAAAAAGCACTCGTAAATGGGAAATTCTGCACTAATTACTACACAAATAATTTGAAACCCACAGTGACAGCAACAATAGTAATGTTTATAACCTAGAAACAGCTGGAGAACGTTATGATCAAAAAGTCAGTATAAATTTGAAAACTTAATGCCGGCTGGAGTGGCCGTGCGGTTCTAGGCGCTACAGTCTGGAACCGAGCGACCGCTATGGTCGCAGGTTCGGATCCTGCCTCGGGCATGGATGTGTGTGATGTCCTTAGGTTAGTTAGGTTTAATTAGTTCTAAGTGCTAGGCGACTGATGACCTCAGAAGTTAAGTCGCATAGTGCTCAGAGCCATTTGAACCATTTGAAAACTTAATAAAGCACGGAATAATGTAGATAGAGAGGTAAAAATTGACACACATGCTTGGAATGACATGGGGTTTTATTAGAACCACCCCATATTACTAGAAGCGTGAAAGAACTCTTGCGCGCGTCGTTTGGTGATGATCGTGTGCTCCGCCGCCACTTTCGTCACGCTTGGCCTCCCCGGTCCCCAGACTTCAGTCCGTGCGATTATTGGCTTTGGGGTTACCTGAAGTCGCAAATGTATTGTGATCGACCGACATCTCTAGGGATGCTGAAAGACAACATCCGACGCCAATGCCTCACCATAACTCCCGACATGCTTTACAGTGCTGTTCACAACATTATTCCTCGACTACAGCTATTGTTGAGGAATGACGGTGGACATATTGAGTATTTCCTGTAAAGAACATAATCTTTGCTTTGTCTCACTTTGTTATGCTAATTATTGCTATTCTGATCAGATGAAGCGCCATCCGTCGGAAATTTTTTGAACTTTTGTATTTTTTTGGTTCTAATAAAACCCCATGTCATTCCAAGCATGTGTGTCAATTTGTACCTCTCTATCTACATTATTCCGTGATTTATTCAGTTTTCAAATTTATACTGACTTTTTGATCACCCGGTACTTTAACATGTGTGACAAGTCGGAAAACATGATTATCCCCGAACCAGAAATAACGATCAGAGAAAAAATGACACGTCATTGTATTTCCCAACAAGAGCTTATCGGTCATTTTTATGGCGATTTTTAAATTCAACAGGTAAAAATAACTTACGTAAGCATAAGCTACTTCTCTGCCGGAGATATTTTCTTTGTTGCTATGTTACCATGAAGTAAAGGAGTGAGGACTGAAAGCGGTGGACGAGGCGACTTCTAGTGGAGCCCAGCGATGCAGGGAGCTGGCCACCTGTAGCACAGCAAGCAGAGGACGGCCAGTGGAGCTCGGCCGCAGTTAGCTGTCTCGTCCCCGCGGGGCTTACAGCGGCCGGCCACCGTACACCGGAGGCGGCGTGCCTTAACCGGCCGGGTAGCGGCAGCTGCGGCCGCTGCTTTGCCATCGATTTCCGATCGGAGGACTGGGCCGGCGGCCGGGGTCGCCACCGCTTGTAAAGTTTAAACCGCCGAGTCACCGCTCAGTCCATCAACGGAGGCCGCGCCACCCCGGGTCAGGGACGACGGGGTGCGCCCGAGTCGAGTGTAGTGGCCCGGAGCGGATGGGACCCTGCGCCGCGGGACTGCCTACCCTGCCCCTGCCGGACTTCCCTACCGCAGGCCACCACCGCCATATGGCGCTGGCGGAGGGTACCTTGTAACACCGCTAGTCAGCCCTTTGCCCGGTAGACTGTACCCTGTAACGTGGTTGGCGAATGGAGGACTGGGTTTTATTGGCTGATAATCGGTTGAGATGAATGTTTATTTAAATGCTTAGTGAAAAATGAATCAGCTGTGTTTTCGGAACGTCTGTTTCCTTGTCGCTGTGGCTAGTGAAGGCGCAACTACAGATTGGCTGCAGGTGGAATACAACCAGACATGACACATCATTTACTTTAAAAATTAGAACTGCACAAAATAACGAACTTCTCACCGTGTCAGCCTCTGTCTTTCGGCATCAAGCAGATGAGGTCTGGAGGGGCGTTTGGCCAGCGCACCGCTCTCCCGGCCATTTTGCAGACTTTCCAGACAGTAGAGCCGCTACTAATCCGTCAAGTAGCTCCTCAATTGCCATCGCGAGGTTCTGTCCACCCGATACAAGTTCTACCATGAAGAAAAGATCCTTGGCAGTACCAGGAAGCGAACCCGGGTTCTACCTGTGGTGTCACCGCCAGACACCACACTTGCTAGTGGTAGCCTTTAAATCGGCAGCGGTCCGCTAGTATACGTCGGACCCGCGTGTCGCCACTATCAGTGATTGCAGACCGAGCGCCGCCATACGGCAGGTCTAGAGAGACGTCCTAGCACTCGCCCCAGTTGTACAGCCGACCTTGCTAGCGATGGTTCACTGACAAATTACGCTCTCATTTGCCGAGACGATAGTTAGCATAGCCTTCAGCTACGTCATTTGCTACGACCTAGCAAGGCGCCATTATCAATTGCTACTTATCTTGTGATGCATGTACCGTCAGACCGATGTTCACCAATTATGGATTAAAGTTAAGTATTCCAGCAGCTATGTACCTTTTTTGCTAGTCTCAATTCCTTGTCATTTTCCAGACCTCACGCCAGCCTGCGTGAGCTTAAACGCGTGCTTTTCGGCTTCCTCCTAGTGGCTTGGCTGTCTTGCCAAGCCACAACACTACCCATGGCAGCTATCTATGATGAGACCACTGAGCTATGGAGGCGGACATATAAATTATATAGCCTTTCTCATTGACAAATTCCTTATAGCCTGATTGCAAATTAGCCACATACTGTGGGACCACAAAATAAAAAGTCCATCAATAGCAACGATTTTAACAATTGATTAACATTTTCCTTAAAATTCTCTCCATCAAGGAAGAAGTAACTGACAAAGCACTCATAGCCAAATGAACGACAACAAATTTTCCTCCCCCCCCCCCCCCCCCCCCCCACATCTGCAATCACTTTCTTTAGAATTCTAACTGCAGACAAAATTAGATGAAACAAAGCAGAACCAAGAAACCAACAAACATAGAACAGAATCTAAGCAACTTCACGGTCCTCAGGCGAACGTTTTACAACGGGCCTCTCCCAGTCAACATATGGAGGCTCACTTGACCGACACAACTTGCTAGCCAATGATGACGTGACTACACTCATTGTACGGCTGCTTTTTTTAATAACAAAAAACCAGCTCAGTTACGACTTTAACCTGTATAAAGTGCTGAATATCTTTTCATCTATCCACAGCCTGCTAGGGACTCACAGCCACTGTACTGGAGGAACGGTATCAAGTTCCAATGCCAATGTGCATAATCAATAGCCATGTGAGATAAACCTTTGAGTGTCACCCATGGAGAGTGAAATGAAGCGTCAGGGCGACAGTAGATTTGTTTAATTAACCTCTTTATTCCGGTCATCGGCGATAATACACTAGCAAGGCGTCCAGTTGCCTGTCACTTGAAACACTAGACATCTGGCATTGCTGACAATGCAAAAAACATGGCCGAGAGTGGCATTACTCGAACGTCGCTGTCAGCGACGTTTCCGGCTGTGACCATGATGACAGCGTGGCAGCACAACTAACAATACTGCGGGGGTGGTCGTGACCTCCCTCCAGCGAGCCAGCGGGCGGCTCTCTACTCCGACGGCGGCTACCTCGTGACTCAGGGCAGCCTGCCCTCTCCCGTGGTCTAACAGCAGACCCTGCACTGTATTCCAGGATTAAGATGTCGCTCCAGGTTGATAACCGCTCAGTTGTGGAGGGGTATGGATAAATAATATAGCCTTTCTTAATTGCAAACCCTTATGACCTGATCGCGAACTAGCCAAATGGAAATATTTTAAAAATTCTGTGACACCATAAAATGAAAATGTCGATGAATTACAACGATTTTAACAATTAATTCATTTTTTCTTTAAAACCCTTACAGATGACAAAAGTCTCCATCAAGGACAAAATAGTTGAAATAGACTAAGCAGTCACAGCCAAATAAATGATAAAAAAAAATCCTGGCCCACGTGTGCAATTACTTTCTTGAGAATTCTCACTGCAGAATATATTGCTATACGTTTAGGGCTTAAGGCACATACTCTAAACACTTCCATGTTGGAAAGTGTGTTGCAGTGTTGGTTGTTGCTGTACCGCGCCCAGATGGCTCTGCTTTCCAACGCCTGTCAGCTGTCTTTTGCTCCACAATGTATGATACTCTGACCTGCCTGCGTCTGTCTCTGTTGCAACTCACTTCCGCTGTTGTGTCCTTTCTTATAGAAATGGTCGATACGCTACATTGCCCTCTTGTTATCAAGGCCCAGTCCCTCAGGTCGACTGAGCTACCGGAGTTCCTAGTGACCCATCCTTCTGTTTCGCCTCTTAAAAATTATTGTAACAATTGGTTTCCTTAACTCTATTTTTTAATCTTACACATTTCTACAGGATCCCTTCTCTGCTTCTCCGCCCAAACACCATTCAACTTGCATAGCTAGGCTTCTTGCTCAATAACTTCTGTCTGTTCCAACCTCAAAAGCTAAAATGAATCAATTACCCAAAATACTACCCCCTTACCCGTTCATCATCCTTCTGCTGCTTTTATGCTCGCAATATCCCATCCACTGAATTCGGATCGACAGTTAGGTCAGAACTCAGTCCTGTGCTTCGTCTTCTACCTACAAAAACACAGACGATGCTCAGCAGAACAAGTGGAGCTGCAGTGGTTGGTATTGCAACACTCGTTGTTCTCTCTTTCCAGTACTGATTTTCTCGATATATATTTACATGCTACAATAATGTTTCCAGAGACGCTCGTTCCTCCTGCTGGTTCAGAAGCGTTTCTAGATTGCATTAAGTCCGGACCTAGAGATTGATTTAATCTGGTTAGATTTTCGTCATGTAGCACTTCCATGGACTCCTTTGGCCAACAGAAACGAGGCTGCGAAATATTCAGTTGAGTTATCCCTAAAATTGCGGCCGGCAGATTGAAAATAGACCCTACTATCTCGCACCCTGTTCCATTTAACAACAAACCGCTCCCGTTTAAGTCTAGCCTCTTTACTGAGGTAACTTTCCCCTGTTCTAAACAAACAGCCACTACCACCATCTTGTAAAAGGTAGGGTGCAACCAATGCACTTCGACCTGCTTTTTTGCTATCAGCATTTTCAGTGTACAGAAATCCTGCCCCTCTCTTATTACCGTATTCGGACAGACTGCGATTTCTCCTCAGTAGCACTTTTGTAACTTTACTTCCTCCATTTCTACATATCTTCCCTTCTCTTCCGCAATTAACAATAATCGCTGCATTTTCACTCTTACAAATTTCTTCAAAATCCCCCACTTGGCAGGTTACACAAGCACTCTTAAGGTGCTTGTTTCCCTGTAACTGGTATAGAAACAGAAATGAAAACTTTCGCTCCATCAGTTCTCACTGATACGGCAGCTACCTTGAAATGAGAAGGTAAGTGCTCAGTTTCTAAAACCAGCCCCAGCTCTCGCAGTAGTCCCTCTTATACTTTCCTTAGGTCCTCTAAAAACTGGTCTGACCACAACAAGTTTACCGCTAGCTGACCTCTTACAGCCTGCTGCAGATCCTCCTGTAGTTCTGTAACCTTCTCTCGTGCTTCCCACACACTATCTTTTACGGGCTGCAACAATTTTTTCGTTACTACTTGCCTATCTAAGACTTTACTTCGCTTTGTAGTTCCCTGATATTCAGATTAACTGTCTCTTCTGCAACTCTGGCGTACTGCATTACCTCTCCAGTCAGTTTTCGTAATATCGTATGTTAATAAATACCTCGTTTTCTAAACTTGCAATCTGTACAGTGTGCCAATTATTCATGGTTTTCTTCCCTTTTGCCCACAACATAACCTCTTGTTCGGTGACGTTCACGCTTCGATTGTCTTTTGCTCATCAGCACTGCAAAATACAGTGATCATAAGCCGACCTCTCTTCCTTCACGAATGCAGAATAACCCTCAGTCTATGGGTCGTCTCACTCCTTAATTTCTTCTACGCTCCATGTCTCTCTCACATACCCCGGTACTTCCTTTGAGTACCCCTTCCTTTGCGTTCCCTGACAGAGTTTGTTGAATGCTTCTCCCAATCTTCTCACCTCTTTAAGCATCTCCCATGCGTTAAATAACACTTGTATCACCCACTACATGTTCCTGCTTAGCGTACAGCACTGCCCGTTCCAGGTGCTGGTTTCCTAATGCCTCCACCCCGACGGAGATCAGTAGTTCCACTATGAACCGAATCATTTCGCTTTCTCTGCACCTGACCTACAGGCAAGAATATCTATTACTTTCCTCCTCCATAGATTTATTACTGGTCCACAGCAGCTTATACTAATTACACTAAATCTTAGGTATAGGTAGTTAACATAAAAAAACATTAAATGACAATATCCCAGGCCTTAATCCATACGAATTCCTCATTACCGTTTCATTCACAACCTCTTGTTTATCTTTCGATACTTTACTCCTCAATCTCGCTTTCTGGTCCACATCTCTTATCCCTTGAATAACTTCCGGACTCCTCTGAAAAGGTTTCAACTGCCCTACATGCGCAATTGTCCTTCTCGTCGGCAACTGAACCTTGATACTTACTGGCGACGTAGTCTCTACAATCCGGCATAGCCCCTGATGCTTTGCAAGAAACTTCTTTATCCTTCGCTTTGGCGTATACGAAGTTAACAGCATCACCCACTCTTGTTGTTCGGCTTGCTGCTTCTTCCTGTTCCTCCAGTGCTCGTGTATTTTCGCTCTCTACTCTATTCAAAATTTCCCTAATCAGTCTGGTAAATTCCTTACCAGACTCCTCAGTTTTCCCTTTCTTCATTTTCAATATCTCGAAAGGCGATATTTTGCGACCGTATACTACTTCAAATGACGATAATCTTGTATTCGTATGCTGTTTTGAGTTTTGGGCGGAGATGACGTACTTCAAGTATACATCGCAGTTGGTGTGATGTGAGTCAACATCGTATCCAACCATCTTCCCGATTGTCCTATGCACTCTTCCAATTCTTCCATTGGCTTGTGCATGGAAACGACTCCTCCTTCACTTCTTCACATTCCATAACTTACACAACTCCTTGAAGAGATATGACATGAAGTTGTTCCCTGGCCTGTTACTATTGTTTCAGGTACTCCAAACTTCAGTATCCATTTATTCATAAGTGCTTGTGCCACTGTTGCTGATTGATGATTTAGCAACCCGACAATTTCGATGAATTTTGAAAAATGATCTGTGACTGAGTACACACTTATTCCGTGCAGGTGTTTTATTGAATGGACCTGAAACATCAATGACCAGAAATTCGAATGGTCCTAATGTTTCTGGTAACCTTTGCAATGGTACTCTTGTTGGACACAAATCCGCTATCTGTGCACACTGTATGCAATTCCGCACGCACTGGTTTTTGTCGCCTCCCTATTCGTTGACCAGTACCTTTCTGCTGCTCTTCTGTTGGTAGATCTGCAACCTCCCTGAACCGCTAATATGTGATCATGAGCTTCTTGTAGCACACTATTCCTTAGCTTCGTTGGTACCACTACCCATGGTCCCGACTTAGTTTCTCTGCATAGAAACCCATTCTTACATACGAAATTTTGACTGCTTAAAATACTGCTTCCTTTCGTCATCCTCTCTCTGTGCAATTTGCCATTCCTTATGCTCATTACCACCAATATGTAACACTTCTACTTTCCTACTTAAGCCGTCACCATTTCCGTGCTTCTTGACAGGTTTATGCGTGACTTCGAAATGAAATTCACTTAGTCTTGCTGCCCACCACATCAGCCTGCTAGGAGGATCTTTTAACTCCAACAACTATTTTAATGCTACATGATCTGTTATTACTCTCAACTTTTTACTGAACGGATAACATTTCAAGTATGTGATTCCATAAATAAGGCTTAACATCTCTTCCTCCATTGTGAAATAATTTATCTCTGCAGAATGTGGTTGCCTTGATGCATAAGGTACCAGTCAATCTATGCCTTCTACCTCTTGTGATAGCACACAGTCAAGTGCTTGGTTTGATGCATTTCATGATAAAACATTCTCTATTAAAATACGGAAATACCAATCTTTGACTCAAAGTTAAAGCTTCCTTTAACTCTTTGAAAGCATGCTCGCGCTCTTATAATCACACACATTTAGTACTCTTTGTTAACCACTGTGTCAACAGTTCGGAAATATCCACAAATCTTTTTACGAATCGGCGGTAATATTTTGCTACTTCTAAGAAAGACTAAACTCCTTTACAAATTCTGGTACAGGAAATTCACATACAGCTCTAATAAATCTTGGGTCCTTCTTAAAGCCATCTTCACTTACGATATGATCCAGGTATGACACTTCTTCCGTCACAAAATTACGCTTTATGTACTCGATGTTAACTCCACTGCTTTTAACCATATAAATTCTTCCCTTACTCGCTGCATATGCTGCTCCATATCAGTCCCATGGACGATCGTGTCATCGAGATACACTAAGCACTGCCTTGGTCTTAAACCTCTGAATATTCTGCCCTACCATCTCTGAAATGTCACAGGTGCATTTTTTTAATCGGTATGGCATTCTTCTAAACTGGCAGTATCCCCAGCATGCCGAAATCGCTGCTATGCATCGATCCTGCAATGCAGTCTCTTTTTGCTGATAACCACTCTTCAAATCCATTGTTGAAAAATATTTGCATTGCCGTAACTGGTTCAAGGTTTATGTGATGTTCGGGAAAGTAAAGGCGTCCGTTACAGTTTTCACATTTAAATGCGTGTAATCACAATAAAACCTATATTATCGTATTCCATGCGTCGATTTTTTTCACAGTGACTTTTCCTGCATCCCATGCACTATTACTTTCCTGAGTTATTCCATCTTTCAACTGTTGATTGATAAAATCCTCCAAAACTGGATGTCAGTGCCAAGGTATTCCGTATCGTTTGCGGTACAGTGGTGGTTCATTTACCATTGGTATGTGGTGCTATGTAATATGCATATCTGGTAATGGCTCATTTGGAAAAAATAAAATCCTTAAATTCCAAAAGTATTTTTTCCATCCATTTCTTCTAGGTGCTCCACTCTTTCTTACAATGCTGTTTCAATGGTGTCCAGTGTTGGTCCAAGACTGACACCCCTCGTGTCAGATTCTTCTACCTCCAGGACATCCATATAGCGATTAACAACTCCTTTGTTAATCCTATGTCGTCTACGCTAAAATTATCTATAGAAACAAGTACCTCCTTTCCACCTTTTATTTCTTGTATATGAACAGTACCCCTTTTAACCAAGCAACCCACCTGACCTAATACGTCTTTCTGTTCTAACTGTTAAACCACACCCAAATTCATAAAGGCAAGCTAGTCTCAATATTGATCCAAAGTGATTTCCCAGTACGCTTAGGTAAATAGTCCTCTAAGTTTTAGTCTGATCGTTTGTGATTTAATTGGTTCATCTTTCATAGACTCTCCTCGCGACACCGCTGCACTGGCAATGGCTTCACTTAACTGAAACATTTTTCTGTCAGTTTCCACCTATGTTGCCAAAGATCTGATCATTGCACAATTCTGATATAAGAAATCTAATCCCAGAAACTTGTCATAGGACCCACTCGTGTGCGGCACATTCTCTACACATTTTTGTAAAATTAAACCACGTTCACACAAAAGTCTTTATCCCCTTATCCTACTTTTGTGACATCTTTATCTCACATTCCACGCAGTCTGTAATGTGATGGGTCCCATTGCTTAAGTTTCACCAAATAACGACTGGCGACCAGCACATGCACCCCTGTGTCCAATAATATCCTCCAATCATTTTTTCCTACTAATCCTCTTACTGCACAATCCACCTCTCCATATAATTTCATAACATCCAGTTTTACTGAGAACGATCGTAGGTGGACCTGCGGTTCCCATTGGCGTTTAGCACCTTACTCTTTCTCAGTCCTCTACTTCCAAAACTGTTACTTTCTTTTTTACTTTATTCACATCACCCTGAATATGGCGACACCGCCTCTTTACAGGCGTCCACAACTGAAACATTTTGTACTAGCTACAAATACCGTTCGTTTAATCTGTATTCCAGTAGACAAATCCATACACTCACTCTCTACAGCTAATCGCACTGCTGTGCACAAACCCATCAGACTCCCTGTCTGTACACATCTTGACATTTCCACATGCAGCCCTCTTAAAAAAGCATCGAGCGCCTTCTTCTCAGCTTCTTGCAAAATAATGTCTTTGACTGCAGCACCCTGTCCTAAGTCGTAGGTAGATCCATCAATTTTTCTTCTCCCATTTATAAATTGCCCCACAGTTTCCGTATTTCTCTTAGTTATTACACCTAATTGTTCTCTATAATGTCTAGCTTTATTTCGTTTCTTATATCTCTGAATTAATTCTTCTTTAAATTCTTCGAACGCCGTGTCTCCCTTACGAGCTTCTGTATACCCCACATAAGTTTTAGCGTTCCCCATTAGTCTCTATTTTGTAACATTCAATAATTACTTAATAAGTTTGTTTATGTAGTGATTGTCCTCAGCAAGCACAGAAATATTTGTTTTATAAATACAAACCGTAGCAAGAAAAGGCGGTTTCTATTTACAAAACTAAGAATTTCTTATCAGCCCAACCTTCCACCTGAGACAGATTTCCATGATCTCCCACAAAGCCATGCACATCCTCTGTTGCCTCACTAGAAAGAGGAGCAACTAAATCTACACCTCATTGCGACAATCTTGATTCTGCCAACGCACGCAGTTCTGTATTATCCGCTGTTAGTTGGGCTACCTTTTCTAACAATATGCATACTGCTTTCAGTCTTGCCAGACCTTGTGTCTCTGGTTCTGTCGAAACTTTGACTTTGACAACACGCATTTTGAAAACTAACCGTCAAAAGACAAAATATCAAATACACTGACTTCATTCTTAGACTAATCATGAACCATCTCGACATCCGGCATTGCCTAGACAAATGCGCCGGCCGCTGTGGCCGAGGGGTTCTGGGCGCTTCAGTCCGGAACCGTGCTGCTGCTACGGTCGCAGGTTCGAATCCTGCTTAGGGCATGGATGTGTGTGATGTCCTTAGGTTAGTTAGGTATAAGTAGTTCTAAGTCTAGGGGACTGATGACCTCAGATCTTAAGTCTCGTAGTGCTTAGAGCCATTTGAACCTTTTTTTTAACAAATGCCCCCAACAATTACATATAACCTTTTGCTGGAACTGATTCTGTTCATGGTGCTGAGTGACCCTCAAGGTTACACTGTGCACATTTAACATTCACTGTTAAATCTTGACTTACATTACCTCTGAAACTAGACATACTCACTAGTTTTCTATTCTCGATAAAATCTACTTTAGAAAATACATGATCGTCAAACATTTCTCCATGACCAATGAAATTTTTTTGGACTCACATTACCATAGGTTGTTGCCTCAGATGCTGCTCTAAAAATACGACGTCAACGATCTGATACAAATGTTAGATAATCCTTTGTTTGTTATCCGTGGACAATGAAATGAAACGTCAGGACGACAATGGATTTGTTAAATTAACTTCTTTATTCCAACCCTCTGCCACAGTGCATCAGGAACAGCTTGGTGCAGGGGTCCAGGTTGCCTCTCATGTGAAACAATAGCTGTCGGTCACCGCTGACAGCGCAAAGAGCATGGACGACCGTAGTGTCACTCGAATGCTGCTTTCACCAACGTCTCTGATGACAATATTGGAGCACAGCTGACAGTATCACGTGGGTGGCCATGACCTCCATCCAGCGAGTGGGCGGCTCTCTGCTCTGGCGGCGGCGGCTGTGATGACTCAGGGCAGGCTTCCCTGTCCTATAGTCGAACAGCAGACCCTGTATTGTATTCCAGGACATCGCGCCAGCTGTCACAGGCTTGTGGTGTAGGCTGTGATACTGAGACGATAGTATTATAGTACACGAATGGCTGAGTCCTGATGTACTACAGACTATGTATGTTTAGGCTTTAAGGCACATACTCTAAACACTTCCAAGAAGGCTTCCATCCTTCCCCTAGTGTATTGCAGCATCAGCTGTTGCTATACCGCCCCCAGTTAGCTCCGCTTCGCAATGCCCATTGGCCGTGTTTAGCTTCACAAGGCATAACACTCTTACCTGCTAACGGCTGGCTCTGTTGCAACTCACTTCCGTTGTGGCATACTTTCTAACTGAATACGGTCGGTACGCTACAACAGAAAGCACAATAACTGACAACCGAGATTGGAGAGCCACGCGGTATAGCCGCGCGGTTTCAGGCGCGTTGAGGCGGTTCTCGTGGCTCCCCCCGTCGGAGGTTCGAGTCATCCGTCGTGCATGGGAGAGTGTGTTGTCCTTAGCGTAAGTTAGTTTAAGTTAGATTAAGTAGTGTGTAAGCCTATGGACCGATGGCCTCAGCAGTTTGGTCCCATAGGAACTTACCACAAATTTCCAAATTTTTACAATTGACGACAGAGCTTTGAGGTGATCTGCATGTGGGTCTGAGGTGTCAAGTCAGAGGGGTGTTCTGAACACAATTTCGACACAAAGCAGCTCAATAAACTGTGGAGTGGAAGGGGTAGGCTAGCAATAGAACAGTGCATCACCATTGACTAGACATTCATTTATTGAACACATAAGTCAGGGATTGCCGAAAAGGAACAGTAAGTACAAATTACAAAATAATATTCTTCTCCCTTAAGTCACTCAAACATTTGAACAGGCAAATAGCAATCATTTAACTGAAAGTCTTTTAAGAAAGCAAGACTAGATAATTTGAATGATGAGTTAAAATCATATTTAAATAGGCTCCGACCGAGCACATATTTTAAAACGAAATACTTCCTTTAAGGAACCAGCGATCAAAATTAATTACATAATCCTCAACAACCATACTACATCCAAGACATTTGAGATTAGACAGTAATATGTGACATCAGAGAGCTGCAGTCCCAAGTTTTAAGCAGCACGTTTTAGATGGACTGCACTGCAACAGTACCATACAAGTCCCTCAGAGGATCTCCCCACACAGGAAGTTATTGCCGCAATCGACAAAATATCAACATCATTCCATGTACAGACCGAAAACAAAACTCTCTTAAGTTTGGTGCAGTTAATTCCCTTTCAACATAACATACATCACAAGTCTAGCCCTACGACGGCACCGACAGCCCGCAATTTAGCACGCGAAAAACTACAGCGATGCACTCATCACGTATCCTTACAAAAACCAAGAATAGAGAGCCGGCTCCCCAATAGCGGAACTAACCACGCGCAGCGTGCGGGTTTGCGGGATGCTGATCTCGCCCTTAACCTCAACACCAGTTGAAATACTAGTCAGCCTACAATCTTGAACCACCATACACATTCCTTCAGTTACTGCATAGAAAGCCAATGTGATAGGCAAACAGACCAGCATATGATAAAAGCTTAAGCAATTTCCTTACTATACAACCCTTATGAATAGTAACCGTAATTTTTTTTAAACGTGAGCACACCCACAATCAAAAGACAAACAACGCCAATCATAAGGACAGTAGCACATAAGCAAGTAGCAATGCTAACTTCTGCTTAGATTGGCTACAAATCAGCGCGTGATTTAACACACCAGAGAACAGTCTTTACAACATAACCATCAATAAAGTAGCAAATTACTCACACGTGCACTCCCCCACGATTTCGATTCGCAAAGCCATAGACAAAACGTGGAGAACGTCTTAGACCGACATAATGGTGCTCCCTCAGTTACCCCAAATAACTGACTCCCTTAGTTGTACAGCAAAGAACCAGACATAATGAAACCACCACGGTTTTCGCCTCTAAATTGTCACAGTACAAGTGAGACTCAATCACAAATGTAGTTTTACATCACCAGTTCCGGTATAGTCAATACAAGCGCCTGATTTTCACCCGTTTATAACGGCAGGCAGCAACATCGTACGGAAAAGAGCGTAGACACAAGCTCTTACCAATTCTCTTCTCCGAAAGCAGCCACCGCAACTCTCGGGAACCACTGGGACATGCAATGCTAAAATCGTTACTCCTTCACACAAATTACAGGACGCCCTCTTCCCGCTGCTTGCTACGGCGCCTTCTGTTCAGAGCCAACTTGTATATCTCCATGCGATAGGTCCGGTCCCACACTCGCTGCGTCAACCCGACAACTGTCTTCCACCACGTCCCGGAGAACCCCCCCCCCCCCCCCCCCACAGGCCCTCGCCTCGTTACTCCTCGCGTAGGCCTCAGAGGGCGCTTCTTACCGCCCTGAGCGTGGCAGGAAAGAAACCACCAGAGTGGCACTATCGATATGAGCCGCCACGGCTCAGGGTCAACAACACCAAACTGGCGTAATAATTGTAGAAGTAACACCACCAAGGAAAACTCGATATCCTAGGATCTGATGGCAATGCGATCCAGAAAAGGCACTCACGTGCAATTTATCACCTTCACATGTAGGTCAAATAGTCAGTTCCTATTGCAGAGCCAAGCTCTAAATAAGACGGCTGACTTCGCCCCATGCAGGCGACTCACAGCAGTTTACGATTACCAAACAGTAGGATTACTGGTAGTGTTGGTAGCACTGGTAGGTAAGGACACATAAATGAATGTCTGAGAGAGAATCTGGGAGCTGACGTCTTCTCCTTGTTTTCTGTTTGTTTGTTGTTTTGCACATAACTCGTACTGCACATCATTCAGTCTTCGTCCTTTGTGTATTTTACATCCTCACAAGATATACTAAATCGCATTTTATAACAAATGAAACTTTTGCCATTTCATGTAACAAAAGCCATTGATTTTGTTGCAAGTAATTTACATGTCCAAACTAGAAACAAAATCTGTGCAATTATTGTTGTTATTTTGTACTCACCGAGAACGTTCTTCATCATGATTAAAGACAAGAGTTTGCTGTTATTATTGATGAGGGTGAAAGCTGATTATGTATAACAGAAAATGTTTTATATAACTTCAATGAAGTAGTGAAGCAATATTTGACACGTTTTTGTTTTGCCTTTTCTTTAATTTTACTCCTTTTTTAGGAAACTGTGCTATATGATGAATCTGTATTTTTATTTTTATTATTACTGCAAAATCCTCCTGTTTCACATCACAAATCACAGTTTTCGAATAAAACCTGAACAGAGACAGTTTAAATTTTGTTATAAATATTGTTTATTTTAAAGACACACAGAAAGAATAAAAATATTTCGTAGATTACGTGCCCCTTCATACGTCCTCACTCAATTTGTAGATGGTTCACAACTCTCAGAGAGGTCACTTCTGTCGTAACTATTGTAATTACTGATGGATATGAAATTAAGTTAAATTTAATTATTTACTTTCTTCCAGTGTGAGAAACGTTCTTGGAAAGGACTTGCTTACAGTCTAATCGAGCTCCATACGTTTATTGTTGTGTGTATACATGCCGTAGCCATAATGTTTTCTTGGAACTGTCAGGTGTAGTATGAGCACGCTACAAATTTAAGCTTTGAATTCACGTTAAACGTCTGGGTTTTATAAGTTGATTTCTGAACTTACAATTAACTCTCCGTAAGCTGCTCGGTGGGAAGCGTTGATAAAGAATAATCCGATTACGTCTTTAATCCGTTATGCGACTTATTTACTTATACGGCTGAGTTTTCGTGTTATTACGATGCCATACACTGCTGTCACGATCACCGCTAAAGCAGATTTTGGCAGAGCTGTGCGACAGTTCATTCCCATAAATATATGATATGGTGCGCCACTACGGTGTTGTTCTCAAAACTTAAACAAAGTTCTAGTGAACATGGTTTGCTATTATGTTGTTCAACCTGTTATAGAACTTCAAGAACTGAGATAATTCGTGATTGTATCATTATACGTAAGTACTGAATGAAATGCAACGAAAAAGTCAAACATACTCCATCATACAATCCACTTCCCCAGAACAGCAGCAAGGTCCATCCGATACAGAGATAATCTTCATCCCACAGTGGGTACACTACACAGGTCTGGGGCTTTTCCCAGGATGTGTACGTCATCGCCACCATCAATGCGCATTTATACCGTAGGTTGCAGAATCTGGTGGATGTTACACGCACTGCCCGGCAGTTAACTATAGTCTAACCACCAAAAACAGTAGATATTGGAGAAAACTGCTTACAAATGAGCAGTATGACGTAAACGGGGTACTGATTTATTGGTGCTACACACGGCAACATGTCGATGTTGCCGTGTGTAGAACCAATAAATCTCTTAGTACGGTATACATAAAATTACGGTTTAGTTGAAACACTATTTAATTTTCCTTGACATGTGCAAACGTTGTTAACAACCATATTCAGCTTTCTGTGATGTCTGACTTTTCGTTGAACTTCATGTATGTAAACGATTTTTGATCTAATACGCATCAAGCAAAATTAATTTTTTTGCGGATGACACTAGTATTGTAATCAGTCAAAGCGTACATACAGAAATGGTAAACAATGTTCTTAATAGTATGATTAGCTGGTGTTCTGGGCTAACTCACTTTTAAAAAAGAAAGTCTTTGTTGCTCAAAAACGTGCTCAAGAATGAAATTTGCTGTTCAAAAAATGGTTCAAATGGCTCTGAGCACTATGGGACCTGACTGATGTGGTCATCAGTCGCCTAGAACTTAATAATTAAACCTAACTAACCTAAGAACATCACACACATCCATGCCCGAGGCAGGATTCGAACCTGCGATCGTAGCGGTCACGCGGTTCCAGACGGTAGCGCCTAGAACCACACGACCACTCCGGCCGGCTGTGCTGTTCACCCAAATTCTTCTTGTAGAAATGTGTTTAAGGAAGTTGGTTATAAATAATCCACTGCAGTTCAAAAGGAACAATGATGTACATAATTATAACACCAGAAAGATAAATGGCATTCTTTACTCCACATTAAGGTTGTCTTTACCTCAAAAAAGGGTGCAAAATGCTGCAACAAAGATTGTTCACCAGTTACCCAGTAATAAAAAATGTCTGACAGACAGGAAAGTAAAATTTGAAAACCAGCTAATGTTTCTCCTTTACGACTCTTTTTATTTCGCAGACGAATTTCTGTTACTGTAATGTGAAAACGACGGTGGGAAAAAATAGTAACTCACATCTGTAAGTTAAGAATAAAAATTATAAAACTTAAAAATGTTCAGCATGTAGCCATATTTTCAAATTAATTATTAATTTGTGACGTGAATGTAACATGGCTCGCTCGTCAGCGTTACTATTTATCGTGGAGAATTAGACTATGTTTACTTCAAAAGCATTAAATAATAAAACTGCGCCGGTTGGTATTTTCTGTGACCTATCTAAGGCATTTTACTATGTGAATCACAAATTTATCCTAGATAAACTGAAGTTTTATGGGATTGATGATTTAGCCAGTCTTTGGATAATGTCATATCTAACCAAAAACTGCAGAATGTTGTACTCAGTAATAGAACCAATACAGTAAGGGGACTGTAATTCTGCCTGGGAAGAAACCACTTATGGGTTTCCCCAAGGCTCAAGTTCAGGCCCACAATTGTTGTTGTTGAAATATTTCTGTTCTATAGAAAACAGACGAATAAGTAATCTTTTCGCCAACATAAGATGCCGTCAAAGTAATAGTATCTAAAAAAAGCAACCGGAAAGAAAATGCTTGTATCTCATTGGCAGCAGCGTAATCGTTCGTGGCAGCGCCCTTGTTCCGCGGTGGCGTCTGTAGAAAACGCAACGACGTAACTGGCTACGCGCGTTTTTGAAAGTGCGGCCGACCGGATGACTGCCGATATCACAGATATATTTAAGATCAACAGCTTAGCATATTCATATCGTCTGGTGCAGTCCGTATACACACACAGTTTTATGTCAACAGTAGTCCAGTACAATCATAAGTAAAAGGCATAGCAAATACGCGGCATAGTAATTCGTTCGGGAATCAGAAAAGAGTCCATGTACTGAGCAGAGCAACCGGTCCCTGAAAGCGTTGACGTAAGTGTGACTTATCGATGTGTACAGGTTGTTAAACGACGTCCCACTAAAGCTGAAAGGAATCGAAAAGTTGTGTTCCATTTTTCATCGAAACCAACACTTCTGAAGCAATCGTTATTTTTTGTACAAGAAGGGCCGGTGTAAAAACCACGCTATGGTTTGTCTGTTTTTAGGCCTGTAGCACCTAAATAATCAAAATTCGAAAAATATTCAAGTGTCAGTTCTACCCGACGTGGTAAACCATAATGGTCACATATCTGTAAAGTGCTGAGTAAAGTGAGAAAATTAGTTTTAACTTTGAACAAGTGTACCTACAAAAAAATAACTTAGTTGCAGTACACGTTACGCGATGACAGTAAAAAAAATTAATTACATAATATAATCGTCGTGTTTTCGACAAGAAAATCAATATTATCACCGAGAAATATTAAAGTGATTCCAAAACTTTTAGGAGCAGTTTTCACACGAAGAGTTAGTTTCGTTCTCACCGATAGGTGCGCAATGTTCTTTCGCCAGAATGGCAGATACTGGCCTCTGATCTAAACTCCAGCGTTGAAAACCCTTTCCGAACACTAGTCGTTCAACCACACCCAGTTACCCCGGTCTCGCTGTTAAAAGAGGAAGATTATTCCTCTCGGCCAGTTCTAACACTGCGCATCGCACATCCGTAGATGCCATACCAAAAAATCTTTTCTCTGACGACAAGAGATGGACGTAAATTACTTCCCTTGTTTTGATGTAAAAACGGGCTTAAATCTTCCAAATGTCTTCCTGTTCTTAGTAGCACGTATATTTTTCAAAATTCTCTTCTTTATTGTATTCCTTGGACTCAGTAGGATGTTACAACAACGTTGAAAGCCATGTCGACCTTCACTGCCTATATTGCCTCATGTCATATGGATCCCGTGATTACCTGCCTCCTGTTTTCACCATTGCTGTAGAGAAAACATAAATTACTATTATTGTTATTAACATTATTATTCATCGTTCTTTTGAGTTTCATTTAGTATTGATTAAAATAAACAACAGTAGAAACGGAAGAAAGTAGTTTCAGTTGAGGGCCGGTATTTCGGTCTCGGAGGCGGGCATATTCTCCTTGGCTGGCCATTGTTCTCACCTAAACGCCATTCCATATGGCTGTTAGATGGCGACGGTCTTCCATGAAGCATTTGTCGACACAGAAATTTTTCACTAGGTACCGTTTCACTAGGCAACCGTTATTTCAAGACAATTATGCTCCGAGTGACGCCTGTCTGCACTTGCCATTAGACTGCAGCATTGTACGAACTTATAAATTCAAATGGCCAACATGCCCAAACGTCCGCTATTCCCCGACTTGACGAACGACATGTCACAAAAAGGAAAAAATTAATAAATACGTAAAACTATCACACTGTAAAGCTTTCATAGAGTTGATTCGACTGCACGAAGCACATTAGTCGTAAATTGTACGAAAAATTTTATTAGTAAACTAAGCGGAACGAAGCTATAGCTTGGGATATACTGCCTGCAGGCTTGGCCAGTAGCGTCTACTTCACGAATATCGTCGAGTGGATGGCATCGTTTCCCCTATACCTACGCCGACGGAAAAAAACCGCAACACCAAAAAATAATTAATTTAGTGTAATGACATTTCGGAATACATTTGTCTAGGTAAAATATTCAAGTGATTAACACTGCAAGATCACATGTTAATTTAAGCGCAAGATAAGCAGTTGCAAATGTGAAATGCTGGTACATTAATAACTGATGTCACCGACAGAATGTTGAATGCAAGCATGCAGAAGTGCAGGTATTGTGTAGTACACGTGGCGGATGACAGTTTATGGGATTGAATTCCACGCCTGGAGTTCTTGGTTGGTCGATACAGGGACGGTTAAACCTGTTTGTGGATGACGCTGGAGTCCTCGACCGATGATGTCCCTCATGTGCTCCATTGGAGACAGATCTGATGATAGAGCAGGCCAAGGCAACATGTGGACATTCTGTAGAGCGTGTTGGGTTATGACAGCCGTATGTGAGCGAGCGTAATCCCGTTGTAAAACACCCCTGGAGTGCTGTTCTAAATGGCAGCACAACAGGTCGAATGACTAGAGTGACGCAAATTTTGGCGTCAGGGTACGTGGGATAACCACGAGAGCGCTCCTACTGTCTTATGAAATCACACCATCCCAGATCATAGCTCCAGTGTAGGTCCAGTGTGTCTAACACGCAGATAGGTTAGGTGCACGCCTCCAACAGGCCTCTTCCTAATCAACACACGGATATCACTGGCACCGAGTAAGAACTACACTCCTGGAAATGGAAAAAAGAACACATTGACACCGGTGTGTCAGACCCACCATACTTGCTCCGGACACTGCGAGAGGACTGTACAAGCAATGATCACACGCACGGCACAGCGGACACACCAGGAACCGCGGTGTTGGCCGTCGAATGGCGCTAGCTGCGCAGCATTTGTGCACCGCCGCCGTCAGTGTCAGCCAGTTTGCCGTGGCATACGGAGCTCCATCGCAGTCTTTAACACTGGTAGCATGCCGCGACAGCGTGGACGTGAACCGTATGTGCAGTTGACGGACTTTGAGCGAGGGCGTATAGTGGGCATGCGGGAGGCCGGGTGGACGTACCGCCGAATTGCTCAACACATGGGGCGTGAGGTCTCCACAGTACATCGATGTTGTCGCCAGTGGTCGGCGGAAGGTGCACGTGCCCGTCGACCTGGGACCGGACCGCAGCGACGCACGGATGCACGCCAAGACCGTAGGATCCTACGCAGTGCCGTAGGGGACCGCACCGCCACTTCCCAGCAAATTAGGGACACTGTTGCTCCTGGGGTATCGGCGAGGACCATTCGCAACCGTCTCCATGAAGCTGGGCTACGGTCCCGCACACCGTTAGGCCGTCTTCCGCTCACGCCCCAACATCGTGCAGCCCGCCTCCAGTGGTGTCGCGACAGGCGTGAATGGAGGGACGAATGGAGACGTGTCGTCTTCAGCGATGAGAGTCGCTTCTGCCTTGGTGCCAATGATGGTCGTATGCGTGTTTGGCGCCGTGCAGGTGAGCGCCACAATCAGGACTGCATACGACCGAGGCACACAGGGCCAACACCCGGCCTCATGGTGTGGGGAGCGATCTCCTACACTGGCCGTACACCACTGGTGATCGTCGAGGGGACACTGAATAGTGCACGGTACATCCAAACCGTCATCGAACCCATCGTTCTACCATTCCTAGACCGGCAAGGGAACTTGCTGTTCCAACAGGACAATGCACGTCCGCATGTATCCCGTGCCACCCAACGTGCTCTAGAAGGTGTAAGTCAACTACCCTGGCCAGCAAGATCTCCGGATCTGTCCCCCATTGAGCATGTTTGGGACTGGATGAAGCGTCGTCTCACGCGGTCTGCACGTCCAGCACGAACGCTGGTCCAACTGAGGCGCCAGGTGGAAATGGCATGGCAAGCCGTTCCACAGGACTACATCCAGCATCTCTACGATCGTCTCCATGGGAGAATAGCAGCCTGCATTGCTGCGAAAGGTGGATATACACTGTACTAGTGCCGACATTGTGCATGCTCTGTTGCCTGTGTCTATGTGCCTGTGGTTCTGTCAGTGTGATCATGTGATGTATCTGACCCCAGGAATGTGTCAATAAAGTTTCCCCTTCCTGGGACAATGAATTCACGGTGTTCTTTTTTCCATTTCCAGGAGTGTAGTTTCCATCAGAAAACACAACAGACCCTCTCCCTGCTCTCCAATGAGCTCTTGCTTGGCACACTGGAGTCGCCAACGGAGATGGTGTGGGGTCGGTGAAATGCACGCTACAGGGCTCCCGGGTCGGAGGTGACCTTGAAGTAACCGATTTGTAACAGTTCGTTGTGACAGCGTAGTGGCAACTGCTGCAAATACAGTACTATGCGCTAGTGCCATAGCCCAAACACTATGGTCTTCCTTCTCGGTAGTGCCACGTGGTCTTCCAGAGCCCGGTTTTCTTGCGACCAAACATTGTCGATACCACCGCTGCCGGCAGTCACGTACAGTGGCTGCGTTCGTGCCAAGTCTATCTGCAATATCGCAGAAGGAACATCCAGCCCCTCGTAGCCCTATTACACGACCTCGTTCAAACTCAGGTGTTGATAATGGCATCTTTGTGGCCATTAAGGCATTCTTCACTAACATCAACTCACCACGTCCAATCTCAAAGACAACTAATACACACGACCGATACAATCTGTATTTAATGGAAACTTGATTTGCATCCTCGTAGTTGCGCTACTAGAGCCACTGTTACGCGACTAGCACTAAATATAAACAGGTACCATCTTCCAGGTGTAGAAACATGTCTACCAACTTTCTTTCATTCATGACGCTCAACTCCTTCTTGATGTTCCGAATTTTTTTCCGTCAGTGTATAAACAGGGAATTGCCAAAACGGTATTAAGGCTACATTCATAATTAAACACGTTACTTATTGATGCCAGAAATAACTGCACATTAAGAGGAAAGGATATTGCCAGGTTTTAGCGTCGACGTAAAGACAATGTAGGAAACCGAGAAAGAGGAAAGAATGTGTATGGAACTATGCTCCGGCTTACACCAACAAGTCAATGGCCCCTTCAGGTATATTGTCTTCCGTCTTCCTGAGGGGATGTGAGCGACTTCCCCAAATATTAAACTATGTAATGCTGGTAACAAAAGATCCTACACGCTTTTAGTCATCTGATTTGTGACTTACAATCAAGCTGTAGCGGAAATTCTGAGAAATTAGGTCACACACTACATTCTTCTTCTCTTTTTCATCACGTTCCATTTTCTAGGAACTATTTCAGTTGGTAACATACCAGCTTCCTTCCTTCTTGGTAGAACCTTTAACACTTTCATAAAGCCTCTTTACCTTTCATATTCGTTACTGACAGCCTCAAAGACTCGTTAAATTCCCTCATTTATGCAAGGTATTTCGAACGTCGATGACCTTCCTTGTATCTAATGAGACTAGTCTTGGTCTCTTTGATACGCAATTAAGTAACATAACTTCAATACAAAATTTATCACGTTTGTTAACATTTCGTGAAGGGCAAAAGTAAATGGCTGATGTCAAAGGCTTACATTAAACAGGCTATTACGACCCAGAAATAAAAGCTATGGCGCCGTGACTGGTTCTTGGAGTTGAGATGAAAGGCCACTGGCCCTCACCTTTTCTCTCTAATTTGCAGTGATGGAACAAAGCGTGAGGCTTTTCTTTTTCAAGAGGATCATCGATTTATCTTATTACTGAAGTGCACAATGAGGTGCAGAAAGAAGTTCATGTGCTTAGATCCTACATTATATTCTGCAAAACCAGCAATCCGTATAGAAGAAATTAGAGACAACATTAATAAGCAGGAGAGCAGGGGACCGCTACGTATTTCCACCCGCGATACCATTCAAATAGTACTCATTATCTGTGATCTGAATTATTCCAGACTTACGAGGATCTTGAACTGCTCTGATGATGTCAACCGGGCTGTATCGCACATGTGGTGCGATATTGATTACGTTCATGCGTTATGGATGAAACTATCATAACTAATTATTGTCAGCATTTGTATCGGTATTTTAACATGTAATCATTTGCAAAACCTTAAAGGTACTGTACTTGATGTGACAGTCTCGAAACGTGTTTGAATTTCGAGTGATCATAGGCTCCTGCAAAGCAATGTGAAAGTAAATCCAAAGCTAAAACGAACAGTTTCCTCGACCACAAAAGCGAAAATCTATATTATGAGATTTTTTAATAATTGGGAGATGTGTCAGATTAAACTGAGCAACAATTTCAAGATCTTGAACAACCAAGCTCAGACAGACTAAAAACGCAGTTATTTAACACGTATCCAAACATCAGTCTAGGATACAGGTACGAAGAAAGAAAAGAAATGGTAATATCAAATGCAATGTTGCATCTGATGATACTTTCAAAATTGAGACATGAGGATTTGTCGATTTAATTTGTAAATAGCTTCGGGAAATGCCAGTTAAAATGAGATAACAGAAACAAGTACAAGCAAGAGAAATATGAAGGAGATAAAGCATTTACATATTGGGTACACACCACAATTCTTCATTTAAGACAGTAAATGGCACTGTAACGAACAACAGAGGGAAAACTGTCCAAGTACTCTAAATTTCTTTAAATGTTTACACAGTGCAAACAAATGGACAGGGAACATATATGATTAAAAACGAAATCATGATTTTCGGAAGTAATGGCAGATGATATTTATAAACCCATTCTATTTGGGGATAAAGAAAAGGCGCCTGTAGATGATGATAATACATTATAAATGGCTATATCTGGAGAAAAATGTAACTTGAATTTTCAAAATTGCTCAAGGAATTCCTGCGGCCTAAGATAATGCCAAAAACTGAAACAAAGTAATTTTTGTGTTACACAAGAAAGAGAACGGACGAAACATAAGGAATTAGTGTCACCTGTCAGAGTCGTATCTAGACGTATCAGAAGTCCCATATCACTCCAACTGCACACTCCGCACACCATAACAGAGCCTCCACCAGCTTGAGCAGTCTCCTGCTGACATGCAGTCCTTGGATTCATCCGATTTTCGCAGTACCCGTATACGTCCATCTGTTCGATACAATTTGAAACGAGACTCGTCCAACCAGGCGACATGTTTCCAGTCATCAACAGTCCAATGTCGGAGGTGATGGTCCCAGGCGAGGCGTAAAGCTTTGTGTCGTGCTGTCATCAAGGGTACATGAGTGGGCCTTCGATTCCAAAAGCCCGAATCGAAGATATTCTGTTGAATGGTTCGCAATCTGACACATGTTGACGGCTCAGCACTGAAATCTGCAGCAATTTGTGAAATGGTTGCATTTCTGTCACATTGAACGATTCTCTTCAGTCGTCGTTGGTCCCGTTCTTACGGGATCTTTTTCCGGCCTCACCAATGTCAGAGATTTGATATTTCACCGTATTCCTGATGTTGACGGTACATTCGTGAAATGGTCGTACGGGAAAATGACCACTTCATCGCTTTTTCGGAGATGCTGTATCCCATCGCTCGTGCGCCACTTTCAATCTCACATAAATCTTGATAACCTGCCATTGTAGCAGCGGTAACCGATCAACAACTGCGCCAGACATTTGTTGTCTTATATAGACTCTGCCGATCGCAGCGCCGTATCCTGCCTGTTTACATATTTGAATACGCATGCCTATACCAGCTTCTTTGGCGCTTCAGTGTAATTACGCAAGAGAAAAAACTTAAGTAGGAAGCACAATGGATTTCTTTCTAGTCCTGAGCCAAATCATAGAACGGAGCATTGATTCTGAATTTACGTCCGTGTCGGTCACTGATGTATTTTTAGAAAGCTTCTGACCCGATTTCAACGAAATCTGAAGTGAAAACACTTAAATTCAGCATGTTTGTGAACTGACTAATATAAGCATAATTGCTGCAGGACCTCGTGTTACGACTCAAACTGTACGCGATAGGCTGAATGGTGCGCAACTTCCGTCCTTAAGGAAGAGGAGTCCCCTCTCAAATACACACAACCTGTAAAGGGTCTCAACCTTCATACCATATTATCCGCTAACCAGACTGCTTCTGATCCGCTTTAAATATGCTTATACACAAGATACATGTCAATAAATCAATTGCCAGTACGGCTTAATGCACCTCATTTCTACAGAAATTGTTAATCCATTATGTTTAACACAAACTTCTTACTAAGAGGAGATGGCAAATGACCCACATCCCATTCGAACCAAAAGAGAAAATCTCTTTACACTGCCCATAGTATGGAGATAGTGAGCTAGATTTATATTGACTCGTATCCCACAAATTAATGCTGACTACGCTGGAGATGATAGCTGTGGTCAAAGATAACTTTTGTGTTTGTTTTCATAATGTCTTCATTAATTCTGCTACAGGTGGGGGATCCCTTGAGGTGTGTTCCAACAAACCAATTAGCTCCCTCTTATAAAAACACTACTGACATTGTAGCTAACGATTTACAGATCAACGCTCTTGTCAACATTCACCTTCCAACTGGTTGCCTGCTACGATGAAAAAGCATATATCTGCCATACTTGGTCCAGGATGTAGAACATTCACTAGTGGTACTGGTCTCTCACGTACAAGGTCATTTCGAGAGAGAGTTTTGCATTTCCACTATACTGCCCTTTGTTTCCACATCAGTACCGTCAAAACAGAATGATAACACCAATTATGAGCTCTGGACTTACTAATCTTTGCGCGCTCGAAGTGAACTTACAGGTA
Source organism: Schistocerca americana (assembly GCF_021461395.2). Lineage (NCBI taxonomy): Eukaryota > Metazoa > Arthropoda > Insecta > Orthoptera > Acrididae > Schistocerca > Schistocerca americana. The sequence goes on from NC_060123.1 coordinate 486,806,504, forward strand.
ATACTGCATGTCTGTAGACGAATGCCCCAGTTAATAATTTTATGAACTGCAAGTGTTGTAGAGTTTTGGTTCAAGTTCACAACTAAACAATATCTCAAACTGTTTTAGATAAATGCTTGCGCGAGTACTCCTTTGTTGCTTTCCCGCTTGTAGCGCCACATATAACACATAGGCAAAATGCTGATTTCGAGCTTAAAGCGTTTTGTGTTCTGCTGTTTGCTACGAGTAATTTCAGTTGAATGTGCATTTCGTTTAAGGTTTAACTGTAATACCCCACATAGCTAAAACGTTTCCCGTTGGTACAGACAGTTCAAAACGACCAGATGTGTGTGTAAAGGGACGGCCGCTGTTGCCGAGCGGTTCTGGGCTCTTCAGTCCGGAACCGCGCTGCTGCTACTGTCGCAGGCTCGAATCTTGCCTCGGGCATGGATGTGTGTGATGTCCTTAGGTTAGTTAGGTTTAAGTAGTTCTAAGTCTAGGGGACTGATGATCTCAGATGTTAAGTCCCATAGTGCTTAGAGCCATTTCAACCATTTTTTCGTGTGTAAAGGGAAACGCACGGAACGGCTAAAGTATCGGAAGAGGATGTGTGACTATGTCCGACAGTCTTACTTTCATAGCCCTATAAAGAAGGTTCGGAGAGCAAGCCTTAAACTTCAGTTGCCGTTTGTCCATACTGGTTACAGTTGGTACATGCTGTAAAGCCAGATGATTATGGTGTACGTTGTAACTTCGCAAGTGAAGTCTTGCAGCGGGAGGATGACTTTCTTGATCGTGTTGTGTTCAGTGATGAGGCAACTTTTCATCTAAGTACTAAGGTAAATACCCGTATCGTTCGCATCTGGGGGTCATAGAATTCTCATCAGCTTGTACTACAATGTCAAAGAGATTCCCCAGAATTATACATTTCCTGCCCTGTATCCTGACCGTTAATTGTACATGCCATTCAATTTTTCCTCTGAAGCTATCGCAACAGGAATGCCCAATCTGGATAACTCACACGAATGGCTCTTTTCCAATTAAATGAACCTGAAAACTTTATTTGGCAACAAGATGGAACACCATCCCATCGACATCTTTCTATATGAGAGTGGTTGAATGTTCTTGACCGTTACATTGGTCGTAATGGTCGAGGCGGCAGAGCTCTCTTCCGCTAACCCCCACATTCACCTGAAATCGCGCCATGCGATTTTTGCCTTTGGGGTGTGTCTAATTCCTGCCACTATCTGATGATCTGCCGAAACTGAGAGACACAACTGAAGAGGCTTCTGTTTCCATTTCTCGGACTTATTAACCAAAGTGTGAGAAGAATTGAGTTTTCGGCTAGTATCTCATATGACGAAGGATGCACTTATTGAACATTTGTAAGAAAAACTAAGTTACTTTGTCTTCAATTTGATGTATGATTTGTTGTAAACAGTCTAAATTAAACTTTAATAATATACCATTGGAACTGAGACATTCTTTTATGGACACCCTGTACTACAGAGAGGAAAAAAGGAAATAGACAGAGTTGGGAGATACGAAACTGCAAGAAGCATTTGACAGAGCACTGAAAGACCTAAGTGGAAACAAGATCCACGGAATAAATGCCATTCCTTCAAAATTATTTAGAACCTTGGGAGAACAAACAACAATAAAATTATGTAATAAAGACGACATAATCTCAGATATGTGATAATCCCAATTCCAAGCATTGCAGATGCTTATAGGAGTGAATACTGTCGAAAAATCATTTTAATTGGTCATACTTGCAAAATACTGACGCAAATTATTGACTTAAAAATGGAAAAACTGGTAGACGTCAACATTAAGTGAATATCAGTATGAGTTCCAGAGAAATGTAGAAACACGGGAGGCAATATTGACCCTAAAACTTATCTTAGAAGAAAGGGTAAAGACAGACAAACCTACTTTTTTCGCATTTGTAAATTTAGAGAAACTATTTTACAATGATGAGTGGAATAGACTCTGAAATTCTCAATGCAGCAGGGGTAAATAAATGACAAAAAATTATCTATAACTTGTATGGAAACTGACTGCAGGTAGAGAAGTACATTAACGAGAAGCAAAAGTTGAAAAGGGAGCGAGACAGGGCTGTAGCTTCTCCCAAATGTTATTCAGTCTGTACACTGAGCAAGCAGTAAAAGAAAGCATGAGATCTCGAGACGAAATAAAATCATCGAGGCCGACAACACAGTAATTTTGTCAGAGACAGCAAATGATTTGTTGAATGGAATGGACAGTGTCTCGAAAAGAAGTTATCAGTTGGACATAAACAAAAGGAAAACGATACTAATAGAATATAGCGGAATTAAATCAGGTGACACTGAATTAGATCAGGAAATAAGACTCTGTCTTAGTTGATGGATTTCGTTATTTGGACAGAAAAATAACTAATGATGGCTGAGGTCGAGATGATATTAAATGCGGACTTCCAACAGCAAGAAAATCTTTCTGAGAGAAAAATTTGTTAACATATAACATAAATGTAATTTTCAGAAAGTTTTTTCTGGAGGTATTTGTGTGGAGTGTAGTCTTGTACAGAAGTGGAACACGGTTGATAGGCAGTTCATACAAGAAGATAATAAAAGTCGTTAAAATGTAGTGCTAAAGAAGAATGGTGAAGATTAGATGGGTAGATCGAATAACTCATGAGGAGGTACTGAATCGGATCAGTAAAATAAGAAACTTATTGCACGTCATTATTAAAAGAAGGGACACTTCCTGATGCATGAAGGGACTGCCAATTCGGTAATGAAGGAAGTTGTGGGAGGCAACTGTAGCGGAAGACCATGGCATGAAGATAGGAAGCAGTTTACAACTAATGTAGGTTGCAATGGATATTCAAAGGTCAACAGATATGCACGGTATAGAGTGGAGTGGAGTGGAGAGCTGCATAAATGAAAACGAGTATCGGAATGAAGATCACAATAATAGTATATAATGTACTATATATATTACATAGTTGTAACAGGCAGCTGTATGGTGATGGAAATATAAAAAAATAGCAAAATACATCAAGTGTTCCTTTGCTATAATTAACAGAAGTAACAAATTAACATACTCTTCTCAGTGGTGATTTTCTTCCTCTAAGAGTAAACGACAACTCTTTATACAAGGGGAGAGCCTGAGGCTAGTTGCAGAATGCACGTATAAAAATTTTGTTTTGAGAGATTAATAACCACATCCGATACTCTTGTTATCATTAGCAATAAAAACAAATATATATGATGAAACAAAATTATTAAATGTAAACCGTGCAAACAGAATTTAACATGAAAATTACATTCATCACTTTGTAATTTTTCTCGCTCTAAATGCGTAGAGAAACAAGTAGTTTATTTTTATTTCGTTCCATATCTCGTGAAAGCTGGTCGCAATGTTTTCGTGTAAACACGACCACGTTATTGGACAACGCTATTACCTCTACACTAGTTTGCTTTCATAATTCAGGATCGCACACCGAGAAAAATATCCCTCCATGCATACTGTAATGGCTGCGTATTTGTTTTCTTTGTACACTCTTGACAATATAAAGAATATATTTTGGTAGTATTTCGATTTTTCGTTATGTGATAAATGTGTTCTTCGGCTCAACAGAAAGTAGGTCAGATGATAGATTAAAACTAGATTTCTTTCTCCTTCACATATATAATCGATGTGTATGGACTTAGTTGCCTACTCATAATTTTGTTTTGCAGTCAATACCACGAATTTTGGCCATTAGAGCAACCTGTAGGTAAATCATACATGTTCAACAGTAATTGTAGTGCAAGCGGTTCCAACGTACACTTCTTCAGGACTGAACTAGTACTCGTAAATTTAAATCAAAAAAATGCCTTCAGATTAGATTCGTGGCAAAGGAAAGCAAGGAGTGCATGAATTTGCAAAATACGCCTCACAATATTATGATGTTTTATAGCCACATCATATTTTTACATTTTCAGTGTATCACAAAGTGTGTTACCCGCGCTGTGGTTAAAGGCACCATATGTTCGATAGTTTTATCACAGACTCTCCAAATACAACGAGGCAGGTGCCAAGAGAGGTTTTCTCTCCCATCCTTACTCAGTTCACCTCTAAGCGGTTTACTGCCAACGGTTCATTATTCTGTGTCCACTTGTTCCTTTCGGTTCCATCCCAAAGACATCAAGTTTCCGTTACTCGCATGCATCCTGTTATTTTTGAGTAACAGTGTTAGACGATATTGTCCCGTTTCCGCTTCATCAGTCGCCGGAATTGTGAACAATTATAGCCAGCAACTGAAGTTCTTTATGTAGTTGTACAACAGCGGTGTTGTTCCTGGCGTTAAGCTTTGTTCATAAATTGTCGATCTCTATCTGGTAGAAATTGCGAATTTCTGTCACCTGTTTGAGACAAAATTTAATGATAGCGGCTCTACACCACCTGCCGAAAAACCTGAAGCACACGGAAGACATGTTTGATGTCAGTATAACTTCGACACTTCGACACCATCGGCAGCTATGTAAATGCTTAGAGCTGCAGTTCTCTGTGACACTCAGAACGGCCACCAGAGAGCATTTGTGCTGCTCGTGTTTGGTATCGTTACCAGGCCTGCTAGGGTCAGATATTGAGTGATCATCGTGATGGGCACAGAGACTCTCCGAACTCGTCTACTACAACGTTATCAGCATCTGGCAGAATCTGAAAGGGGCCTCATTCTTGCTCTCCTTTAGGACGGCTGGTTGAGTCGTGCAATATAGACTTGTGGGTCATTCGGTTGTGACAGTGGACCGATGTTTGACCGCGTGGGAACGTGAAGGCAGTCAAACGTTTAACCGAGGTTCCAGTCGGCCGCATCAGACCACTACAAGGACGGATCGCTATATTGTGAACCAGGCACATCGCAACCCCATACACATCTGCGGTTATATAAAAGACCGTTATAATAGCTGTGGGCCAGCTTCCCTCAGGAGAGGATACGACTGCTTTATTGCACCCTTCCCAATCGCCAATCGAATTATCTCATGCATTCATACATGTGCAACGACATGTCGAGAAACAGTCAATAGGTTCGTACTGCCAAGTTCTCGATTTTGTAATCACTGAAATAACATCACATGTCCTCTGACCACCTCTCTCTCTCTCTCTCTTTCGCAGCGTATTTTTTTAAATTAGATGATTATATTTAAACCTTAGACGACTGCGAAATGGTAATGAATTCTACGTTAATAGGTTCCACAGGTCAGTATTAAACGTAAATTAAGAGCAAACACAAACAAAATATATCACAGGCCCTTAGACCAAGAGTTAGAACAAATACCATGACAGGAAGCACAACTACAAACACGTAACTGGATTTTAATGCTGGAGTAGCACAGAAACCACAAACGACAGAGTATGACGGATTCTTAAGAGGAGTTGCAAGTGCTAAACAAGCTTTTAGACGTAAAATCAATACACTGACAAGTAACCTCTTTCAGACAGAAATGCAAAAAACATTTCTCAAGACATTTGTTTCGAGCTATTTAAACGATGGGCGAGAATCCACGACCATTAGAGGATAGGATACAGACAATTTGGAAGTGGTGGAAACAGATAAGAATACCAAAGTACCTAAGGTATAGGTAAATTTGAACTACTGTACTACAAGCAACAGGCGACGCATTATACATGGATGTTATAAAATTTTGGATTTGTCCTATGGTCTTGCGAGAACGTGCGATGTCATTATTACAAGAATCACAAACTGCTTACCTCCCGATCCTTATCTTAAAGTGTTCCAAAAGAGGTGCGCCAACAAGGCTGGGAATGCCGTTACACAGAGCAGAGAACAACAGAGTGAGTGGCTCCGGGATGGGACAAAGAAAAGGAAAATGAGCGGGTTGTAACGGTGAGAGAAAGGCCTTGGGAATAACACTGCAGAATAAGACCGACACTGTTCTCCGCATTATTTTGGAATTATTAACGGCTTGAGGAAACTGGCACTTCAGTTTCGTGACTTACAATGGGAAGAATCCACTTCAGATTCTAATCTTTGTCTCCTTATGTTGCTCCATTCACGACATGAATGGAGCGCAGCCATTGCTTTATCTTGTTAAGAATTTGGTATCTTACTCTGAGTTGAAAGTCTCTTTTCTTTTGTTGTACGTACTTCATTCATAAACTGGCACAGGAGTACAACTAGACGTTGACGAGAATCATTTTCGAAACCTGTATTCCTGTAAATCAGAAAAAATTACAGATGGTAATATTTCGGAAAATACAACGTACGGCGTCTTCTGCACACAGCCTTAGGAAAAATACTAAAAGGAAAGAAAAAAAATAAAATGTTGATGAGAGCATGGAAACGTTACTGACTCCTGAAAACAGTAAAAAAATTAGTAGTATGGAATAAGTTTTTATCTTGACAATAGAATTAGTAATTACAGGCGTAGAACTGGAGAAATCAGAAGAACACCAGAGCAGGCGGATAGCGCTTTCTTAAAAAAATAATAAAAAATAAAAATCGACTTGAGTAAGAGGAATGAAGCTTTAGGTGAATGTCTAGTGTACAGCATTCTGCAAAAGTCTACTTTTTTAACTGGAACAGGGGATATTGGAAACGTAGTGCTTAAAAAGGTAGTAAAAACTAGCAATTCGCGAAATGAGGGTGTAGTAGTACGATTACCCGAGAAAACACGACGAAGGGGAAATCTTTCTTCTAAGAAAACCCATTTGGTACGGAAATGATTAATAGAGATCAACTTGTTTGTGAACCCTGACGATTTGAAAGACCTTCTTCCCTCGGATAAAACTGAAGTAATAATTGGTAACCAATGCCGCACAACGTTCTTCCTCTCACCATTAAACATTTTCCCATGTGGTAGAGGGGTGTAAGTTGTTGTTTCAAGGCTTCTATTTGGGCAGTCATGGCCCATGAATATCACTTGGCTACAATTCGACAGGCGGATGGCTACCGCCGATGTGGTTGCCGTTGGCTTTACAGATGGCGCCTAAGACGTTTGCGTAAGCGAGCTGATCACAGGGTTTTAGTTTATGATGGATAATGTTGGTTATATTTAATTTAGTGGTACTCTTTTAGAGATTTGATAGGTTGAAAGGTTTATTTATAAGGGAACTAGCCCCCCTCCCCCCCCCCCCCTATTATTTATTTTATATTCACATACGGTTTGAGTTGCGCTTAGTGCCACTACTGGCTATAGGTATAGTATGACAACGAAAAAATTTTGAACTTTAAAAAAAAAAAAATTAAAAATCCTTTAGTGTTAACGTGTACGGAAGTACCATGACCGTTGCTAGTCGTAATTACACCCTGTTAGATGTTATATGCTGGTATATTATCATTAAATTACATGTGAACGCATGGGGCACATGACCATGCAGCGCCCCCCAACCGAGGGCGCTTCGCTGCTAGTTGAATTGTCTAGCGTCAGTATACGCTCTGCTTCAAGACTGCTTGTGTCGCAGTTATAGTCATATGTTACTGGACACTTTGAGTTGTCAAGGCTGTACGCCTGGTTGGTTAGAAAGTAGTTGAAGTTCGTGGTGCGTAACTCATATGACCCGATCTCATTTCCTGTAACGGTGAGACGTGTTTAGTGTTCTGTTCACGTATGTTTTGTACTTTTTTGTAACAGATGTCTGAAGATGGGTGTAATTCCAAAACGCGTAACATGTTCTAATAAAAGAGTCAATTGGACATCTCATGATTTTATTGCGATTGTACAGCATTGGTTGCCAATTACTAACATAAAAATTATCGCAGGTCTCAGACGGGATTTTATGTACTGTATGTCAAAACTGAAGAATCCTCGTTCACAGAAGTGATCGAAGACATTTTAAAAGAGTAATTTTATTACGAAAACGAATCTCAATTATAATGTCCACCGATGAGTATTCATACATACTGCAGGAATGTCTCCCTTATGACATTCTCTGTGAGGTGACTACACGACGAACCTGTATATCAGCGACATGAAGACCTTGGACGTTATTGGGCTGGTATTGCCGGCGTATTAGGACTGACGTACTGCTGGTGAAGGCCGGGGAGAAACTGGGCCGGGTCTGCCGGCATGGAACGCAGAGACGAAACTGTTGGTACTGCCAACTTATAGTGTTGGAAATGTACTGCTGATGCGGACACACGGAACTGCTGGTACTACCGATCTGAGGCGTAGGGCGTTATGCACAGTTCAGCGGTATCCTAAATGGTCGGGAGCTGAGCCCCGTGGTGAAGCCGTGCCGTCTGAGGAGTCTTGTCACGGTTCGCGCGGCTCTCCCCGTCGGAGATTCGAGTCTTCCCTCGGGCATGTGTGTGTTGTCCTTAGCGTAAGTTAGTTTAAGTTAGATTAAGTAATGCTTAAGTCTTGGGACCGATGACCTCATCAGTTTGGTCCCAAAGGCCTTACCACAAATTTCCAAAAATTTTGGGAGCTGATGGATGGCCACGTGGCGCTACGACGGCATGTGACCTGGTGCAGCAAAATAGTGACCTGCCGACTCCCTGCTGCGACAGGCGCGCTGTCTGTCAGCGAGGCTGACGCCAGCCAGAAGCTGAAGAGAGCACTTATAACTCCGAAGTAAGTAACCAAGTCCTAGCAAGGAAACATCTCGGTGTCGACCAAAGCTCTTTACCCACGTCCTCCTGATGGGCGACAGCCCGCAAGGCCTGTATGTTGTGCAGAGGAGACGACTACCAGGTGTACACACCAAAATCACTTGCCATCCCCGTTAAAAGAGGAGAATGGCCTCTTTAGAATATTCTACATGGTGTAGATAAGTTACCATGCCGTCATACGTACCTACACCGCTGAGGTCCGTCATGGCAGTGGTGTTGTGTGTATCTACCAGACCTTTGTACGGAATCAGCACTGTGGAGGCGTCACAGAATGACAGAAAGTAGTTGTTGTGTTTCGGGAATCCCTGTACACACCGTTAGTGAACTTTTGGTGTATCAACGCGGACTGATCAACATTTCTCCTTGGTGTGATACCACACGCAGCCAGTTAACACAGCCAACGTTCAATAACGTAAAAAAGATGTAACCCACAGGAACTCTCCCCCAATGACAATCGGTTTAATGTAGGTCCTTCTCAACCTGTTTCTGAACGAACATTACAAAGGGAACTGCATGTAATGATTATTTAATGTCAGGTACCTCCCACAAATCCAAAGCCCACAACAGTACGTCCTCAATGGGCTAAAACTCACAAAAATTGGACAGTCACTGACTGCAGGAGTGTGGTTTCGTGATTTTCCTTTTTCAGATGATGCAGGGCGTCGAGTGAACTGATGGTCTAATTAAGCGTTGAACCAGCACTGTGTAGAGAATGTATCTCAGCCTGGAGGTTCTGTTATGTTTTGTGGGTTTTCCGTAGCGTAGCTTGCGCCCACTGATTCAGGTTACCGTAAACAACGGTAAGCATGTTTATTCTGATATTGTTACCATACGCCTTTTCTTCAACATATTTGCGATAAGTGTGTTATGGTTATACAACTGTGGTACAAGACAACAGGGAAAGCGGTAGGGATCCGTTGCACAGTGGTAACGTACTGTGACGGAATAAGCTTATTAAAATTCTAACAAATCGCTTTATTTAAACAATCAAAAAATTTTTCACACAAAACAAACTCTGAGGAACGAGAATTTACCAAAAGGCAACTGGTGGTAGAACATACCGTAACTCAAAACACAACAATATTTACTCTTGCTATGTTATAAAAGCAATACGGCAGTTTAAATAAAAACAAATTAATTGCATCAGTATTAAGCATCATTACCAACAACATCATGGGAATGCAACCACACGCAACACTTTGGAGTGCAGTTTAAATGCAATTTTTGCTCCCGTATGCAGGGTGGAGCCACTAGAGACCGTTGAAAACGATTTGGTGTAATCTGAACGAGATCCGAAGCAGCAAAGCGTTCGATTGCTTTCTGATACCTCCTTTTTCGCAGCCTCTTATGACGTGGCCGGGGGGAGAGGCATGAAACACGAGGATGTGCGTGAATAAAACGGTAAACGGTCCCTTCGAAACCCTGCAGTTCGACAGCACCCTCTGTGCCACCCCTGCACCTTAGCTGAGCACGTTACATTTGTACACAGAATGAAAGATCCTTTATCAGTTAGCTATAATGTAGCAGGTCAGCAACTGGAAGCAATTAATTCCATAATTGACCTGGGAGTAGGCATTAGCAGTGATTTAAAATGGAATGATCATATAAAGTTGATCGTCGGTAAAGGAGATGCCAGACAGATTCATTGGAAGAATCTTAAGGAAATGCAATCCGAAAACAAAGGAAGTAGATTACAGTACACTTGTTCGCCCACTGCTTGAATATTGCTCACCAGTGTGGGATCCGTACCAGGTGGGGTTGATAGAGGAGATAAAGAAGATCCAACGGAGAGCAGTGCGCTTCGTTACAGGATCATTTAGTAATCACGAAAGCGTTACGGACACGATAGATAAACTCCACTGGAAGACTCTGCAGGAGAGACGCTCAGTAGCTAGGTACGGGCTTTTGTTGAAGTTTCGAGAACATACCTTCACCGAGGAGTCAAGCAGTATATTGCTCCCTCCTACGTACATCTCGCGAAGAAACCATGAGGATAAAATCAGAGAGATTAGAGCCCACACTGAGGCATACCGACAATCTTTCTTTCCACGAACAGTACGAGACTGGAATAGAAGGGAGAACCGATAGAGGTACTCAAAGTACCCTCCGCCACACACCGTCAGGTGGCTTGCGGAGTATGGATGTAGATGTAGATGTACATTATGTGATCAAAAGTATCCGGACACTTAGCTGAAAATGAATTACAAGTTCGTGGCGCCCTCCATCGGTAATGCTGGAATTCAATACGGTGCTGGCCCACCCTTAACCTTGATGACAGCTTCCGTTCTTGCAGGCATACGTTCAGTCAGATGCTGGAAAGTTTCTTGGGGAATGGCAGCCCATTCTTCACGGAGCGCTGCACTGAGGAGAGGTATCGATATCGGTCGGTGAGGCGTGACACGAAGTCGGCGTCCAAAGACATGCCAAAGGTGTTCTACAGGATTCAGGTCAAGACTCTGTGCAGGCCAGTCCATTAATTACAGGGATGTTATTGTCATGTAACCACTCGGCCATAGGCCGTGCATTATGAACAGGTGCTCGATGGTGTTGAAAGATGCAACCGCCATCCCCGAATTGCTCTTTAACAGTGGAGAGCAAGAAGGTGCTTAAAACATCAGTGTAGGCCTGTGCTATGATAGTGTTATGCAAAACTGCAAAACAACAAGGGGTGCAAGCCCCCTCCATGAAAAACACGACCACACAATAACACCACCGCCTTCGAATTTTATTGTTGGCACTACACACGCTGGCATATAACGCTTAAAAAAAAAAAATAAAGAACTGTGTTCAAATGGCTCTGAGCACTATGGGACTTAACATCTGAGGTCATCAGCCCTTGAACTTAGAACTACTTAAACCTAACTAAACTAAGGACATCACATACATCCATGCCCGAGGCAGGCTTCGAACCTGTGACCGTAGCGGTCGCGAGGTTCCAAACTGAAGCGCCTAGAACCGCTCGGTCACTTTGGCCGGCCACATGATGTTTACCGGGCACTCTCCATAACCACACCTTGCCATCGCATCGCCACATTGTGTACCGTGATTCGTCACTCCATACGTTTTTCCGCTTTTCAGTCTCCCAACGTACACGCTCCTTACACGAAGGGACTGTCGTTTGTCTTTTGCCGGCGTGATGTTGGCTCATGAGCAGCCGCTCGACCATGAAATCCAAGTTTTCTCACCTCCCACCTAGCTTTCATAGTACTTGTAGTAGATCCTGATGCAGTTTGGAATTCCTGTGTGATGGTCTGGACAGATTACATTACGACCCTCTCGAGCTGTCGGCGGTCTCTTGTCAGTTAACAGACGAGGTCGGCCTTTACGCTTTTGTACTGTTGGTGTCCCTTTACGTTTTCACTTTACTATCCCATCGGAAACTGTGAATCTAAGGAAGCTCAGGAGTGTGGAAATCTCGCGTACAGACGTATGACACAAGTGACACCCAATCACCTGACCACGTTCGAAGTCCGTGAGTTCCGCGGAGCGCCCCATTCTGCTCTTTAACGATATCTAATTACTACTGAGGTCGCTGATATGGGGTACCTGGCAGTAGGTGGCAGCACAATGCACCTAACGTGAAAAACGTATGTTTTTGGGGCTGTTTGGATGCTTTTGATCACACAGTGAATCTGTCAGGAACTGCGACATACTTTCCGCCTAGCGGCTGCTTGGCGCCTGGAGGGAGCCAAACACCACATGAGGAGTGTGGAAGGCGTTGCCTAACCCTCAAGTGCTAGAGCAACCACGAAGCTGAATGGGTGACGAAGTTCTCTTAGCATTTTTTTCATCACTACGTTAATTTTGCACCCTCTCCCTCCGTGATAGTGCTATAGGAGAGCGCGAAAAAGGAGGGAAGAAACAATATAAGAACCCTTTGCTGCTTCGAATCACGTTCACTTTCAGTTGAACAGTCAGATTCCAAGCTATACAGCAGACCAGTAATTACGGTCATGTTACACTCCAAACGTGTCAAATCACGTTCAGTCGGGTTATAGCCCCCCCCCCCCCCCCCCCCCCCAGTGTCCTTAGAGTAGCAGTGAAACGCCCAAGAGTTGCCAGCGCTGTCGAATGTTGTCACGAACATCGACCTGTTTCTCATCGCATTGCGAACTGTCGTTGTCGACAGCGAAATGTGTGGAAAACAACGCTCCAAAAGACGGCAAGATTTCATTGACGCCTTTTATGACACCGCCTGAGGCCATTTCGTGTCGATTCTTAGTGCCGGTGTTAATGAAATATTTTCTTCGATCACCCATCAGAAAATCGAGTGATTTCAACGCCAGTTGTCCCCTGTTATGACCTCCATTGCTAGGGCGTTAAAAGATGGGATGAGATATAGATAAGACTTTCCCGTCATGTGACACTTGTATGGTGACATTTGGGTGAAATAGTGATGAAATTTGGTTTCAGTGTGACAGTCAAAATTAATAAATCTAAATTACTGAAGAATAATTGTAAAGTGAATGCTACTGATTTGATCATGTCAGTCACGTTGAAGAATAGAGCACCTCATGCAAATGTACTTTTTTTTAACACTGGAGCCTTTAAAATGCAAAGAACATAACACGCAACAGTTATGTTAAAAACTGAACAGCGCTACGCTACACCTTTAATGACACACTAATTCGTGCCACTCATTTAGACTACATTTGTGAATCGCAACATAAAAATGTTCTAAAGAATGAGATCTCTGGCGACAGCTAAAGGTTAGAAACCGCAGACTTTGACGTAATGAACAGACAATCTTACTGATGTCAAAACAATATTCCCAACCAATCGATACGTGATTAAGATCAAAAGCAGTACTTTCAGAAGGTCATAACTGTGTTCTGTCAGAATTATGACCCAATTTTTAGGCTGGATCGATTTCTGGGGTTGATACCTTGCAAATGTGCTTTTTGTTCCTTAAAATATGACCTCGAGTCGATTATATTTCCTTGATAGTGCCCCTTGATTTAATTTTTTGGTTAGAAAAGTCCCATGAAAACAAGGAATCGTTCATTAAAGTATTACACTCGTCAGACTGTCACGTGGGACACGCATGTTTTGCTTTTACACCCTTAAGTGGTGTTCACATGATCAGCGTGTGACACTCAGATGGAGACACTGTGCTAAAGGGGCGTCAACGGACCAGTCGGGATTTGGCTGTGGTCGCAGAGGGACGGAACAGAAGGTTAAGCCAGAGAGGCAGGAAACAGTGAATGGCATGCGGCCACAGTCGGGAGTGTGTGCACAGAACTGACAAAATTAAGGGTTGTGAAAAGGTCATGTCGACGGTACAAGAAAGGCGCCTGTATCACGAGTGTGTTTATTACAATGTGCACAGAAGTGCTAATGCAACAGAAAAAGTACTGGTCCTGGTGGTCTAAGTAATTAATAATAATTCGTAACGTAAGAACGAGTCAACAACATTACTTTCCGTATAACATAATTATCTTCCCGTGAATATCACGATACAAATTTATGGTAGCGTTCCCATGATGGCAGCAACGCACTCAACCAAGGCTCGCCACCATGATACTGCGTAAAAAAAGTCAGACTGCAACAAAATGAAAGCATTACACGATGATGTTGAGGAGCGTAGGGGACGATGCGGGAGACCCACACCGCCGTACTAGGCAAGGTCCTAGTGGAGGTGGTTTGCCATTGCGTTAGTTCGACTGTAATGGGGAGGAATGATGATGATTATCCAGACGACACAACACCACCCAGTGATCTCGAGGCAGCAAAAGTCCCCGACCACGCCGGGAATCGAACCCGTGACCCCGTGCGCGGGAAGCGAGAAAGCTACCGCAAGACCACGAATTGCAGACAGACATCACACGGTATAGGTTAAATGACAAACGGCTATACACAGTAAAAAAAGTTTTATGCTGCAGAATTAATACTGAACAGCAGTGTACTTAATTGAAACTTCGCTTTCGGTTCCAAAATTAGACCATTAATTTTATAGCTATCAATGTAAATTCAGATTCAGTGAGTGCAGTCGAACTATAACATTATAAAATTCACCCTTAAAAATAATAGGGCTTTGACTGGAATAGACTTCTCTTCAGTGATGAGTCCCGCTTCGAACTGAGCCCCAATGACCGGCGAAGACGTGTCTGGAGACGCTCCAGCCAACGGTTGGGTACCAACATGAATGACGCCCGCCATCGGGTTCGACAACCATGAATGACTATAAGGAGCACGATTTCATCTCATAGTAGGACCAGTTTAGTTGTCATCCGAGTCACTCTTTCAGCACAGTGGTACGCCCTGTTTTGCTGCCCTTCATGGCAAGCCATATTGGACTTACATTAAGGTAGATAATGGCCGCCCGCGCACGGTGAGAGTTTCTACTGCTATCTTCTTTCGTGCCAAACCATACCTTTGCCAGCAAGTTCGCTGGATCTCTTCCTATCTGCGATCGTTTGTAGCATTACAGACAGGGACCTGCAACCAGCTCGGGAATTTGACGATCTAACATGGTAACTGGACATCCAATAGTTCTATCAGTCAATTCCAAGCCTGGATAATTACTTGCATAATGGCCAGAGGTAGACCAACGCGCTATAGAATTTCCCATCTGTGAAGCTGTTTCTCTTGAATAAATTATCCAATTTTTCTGAAATTTTAATCGTTTGTTTGTCTGTACATGTGTATCACATCTATTGATTTCCGACTCATTCGGATAATCCCTTCACGGTGCGTCTTTTGTTATTTTATTTTTCCCTTTTTCCTTCGAGTGTATCTTGGTGCAGCATGAATGTGTGACTGAAGAATGTGATACACGGGAAATCCAGCTGAGGACTTTATCCAATAGCAGATGTCGAAAAGCTGTTGCTGCTGCTGCTGCTGCCACCGCTGCCGACGATGATAATGATGATGATGCTGCTAACAAATATGACTTATTCACAAAACTTGACTTTCGGTGTGGCATTGTAGAGAAAATTTTTGGTCATAGTAATTACATTCCCAACATTGTTGGTCGCCAGGAAGCAACAGAAGGAAAAACTCAGAAATATACAGAGCGTGAAGTGATATTCCTTAGAACGTTTGAGGGAAGCGCATTACTGAAACTCAAGAGAAACGATTAAAGTAGACAACCTGGTTCACAGTGCAATGAAATAAAATAAAAAAGAGTAGTATGTGACGTGTATGAATGCAGCAAAAGCAATAATGTAATGCTGAAGTACAAATCGAAACATGGAAAGAGATTGGCTCTGTCTGTGAGTAAATCTGCCCAGATCGCTTAATACATTCCTTTATTTACATACTTTGGCTACTGTCTTGATCTGATCAAGGCTAAGACCATTTTAAGCCAATGTTCAGGGCCTGTTTCAATACAAGGTAAGCCAAGGGGGGCGTTGAGATGACACTCACTTTGGCAAAAGTTTTATTGAAATAGACTCTGAAGGTTGTTTTAGAGCTTTCATTTTTAATTGGTGATGGCAGCAGCCGAAACATAATAAATATAGAAATATATTAAGTGATCGAGACCGATTTTTTCACTAAGATTCACAATGATCGTAAACTCTCTTAATAGTATACTTCGTTTTGCAGTATGAAAAAGAATGGTTTGACGACTGAGTAAGTAATGGCTGTGTAGACGGAAAATGGCTTAAATCATTCTCGGTAGCCATCAATTTCTAAGGAACTCAGTGTTGCCTTATTGTACCTTGCAGCACCTATGTCGCGAACACCTTTCCACTTCATTTCCATATGTAGAAACAGTATGTATACGGAACGCTAAATTTCTCTCATAACTCGTTACCAGAGAGAGAGAGAGTTTTATGAATATTCAGAAGTTGGAAACTCGGCGGTACATTTGACTTTTGTTTCTGAATTGCCTCTCTGGAAAGTTAGCAGGAAAGGTTAAATGAGCTTATGAAGCCATCTGCTAGCGATTTTCACGGAATATTTCGTTTCTGTGAGATTAATTACGCCTGCCTTCGTGACACAGGTGGACAGTGCAGCATGTTAACAGTGTCTGAAATGAAGTTTTAGAACATAATGGAAAAATACGACGAAATATTTCTTCAGCAGAGCCTGCAAGAGCTTAACGAAGAATATATGTTGTGACTTAATCAAGCCTAATACATATTATTAAATCTATAAGACCAGCGGATACTGATCTCTTCGCATAAATTTAAGTATCAAATTTGTATCAAAAACCATTTTTATATGGTTTGTCATCTACCTTTTCATTGAATACATATTTAACTTTCGTGTAATTACATTAATTAAACACAAATATGCTAACTTTGTAATGTCATTTGCAGAAATATTTACTCAATTTTTTTATAATATTTAAAAATCAGTTTATGTAAAAATACTTTTAAACATTTGTGCTGAGCGTCTGTGACAGTCAATAAAGTCTCTGTGTTGCGTGTCTAATACAACCATCGTCCTTTTTGCTCGCACTCGGCAAGGAGAATTGCAGTATGGTGAAGTGTTGGAAAGACAGCTGTAAGGAGTACGTATGTCTCATTACTTGCGGAATTAAAATTTACCCATTTTATATGGATGTTGTTTGAGGTCTACGACTGTATTATAAGATTATGTGGAATAATTGATACTGCTGCAGTCACTTTTTACTAAAATTTTATTAGCACAATGTATTTCGGCAGCATGCTGCCATCATCAGATCCATTATAGAGTTACTTTTCGTCAACAGAAATGTTTATTTTTCGATTCTTAACCCCACTGGCACACACAGCTGGTGTACATAACCTATCAGCTGATGTATAAGTAACTGTATAATGCACCTGATGATGGCACCATGCTGCCGAAATGCATTGTGCTAATAAAATATTAGTAAAAAGTAACTGGCTCAAATGGCTCTGAGCACTATGGGACTATGGGACATCTATGGTCATCAGTCTCAAAAGTAACTGCAGCAGTATAAATTATTCAACATAGTCTTGCAGAACTTTTGTGTGACACATTCTATGAGCCAAACATCTACCAAATGTTGAATACAGAAAATTCAGTGAAGAAACTCTTTTATTTGGTACCATCAACTCGACACATCTAGAAAATGTACATTTCTTCGCGTCGAAAGTATCCAAGACCATTACACTCCCCAAAAGAAAGCATTGAGCCTAACTTCAAGACAATCAGCTAAGAAAAAATTTATATTTTAATAAAGTGAAATTGCATTTATGTTTTACCAGTAGTAAAGTGGACATGCCTTCCAATTACACTCCTTTCAGAAAAATGACGAAAGCCCGTTTAGTGGACACGTCATTTTCTATATATTACTAATATGTGGGAAGGAATGAAAAGTACGTTGAGTATGATTGTCATTTTAACCTCAAAGACTAACTTATTCTTAAGTAGCCGAAACGCGACTGAAGAGGAAAACCGCGGCCACGCGATGCAGAGTCGATCGCAGAGATCTTACATCATTACAGAGAAGGGACTTCATAAACGGTATAAATTCCTTGTAAATCTACGAAGAGAACTGGAATTTAAAGTCAGTCACAACGAAGACAAGTTGTGTCGGTGGAAGTAATTGTCATCAGCAAGGATCAGTCAAAAAACAAAGAAGTGAGAGTATGAACTTCTTCAACATAGACTGCGCGTCAATATTTTAGAATAATTTCAGAAACATGTCGCAGAATCTCATTGAGTGGTGACATCCATCCATCAATTGGAGGTGTTAAGCTTGCACATTCCATTCATGGGATTAAAAAGGTGTAGAGAGTGTGCCGTTACCCTGATTTAAAATTTTTTCCCCTCCCTACACTTGAATCACATTTAATAAAATAGTAAGCATGGGTTTCTGTTAAAGCTATCACTTGTCCATGCAACTGAAAAGGACACCTGATAAGAAAGTGAAAATATTTCAAACTTAACGGGTCAGCATCACCGGCGTGCGGGAAAGGATAAGTACTGACAAACGGCTTTCGCGGGTATGAATCTACGGCAGAGACTCACGAAAGTAAATAGTATGAGATATTATAAACTATGTGTAAATATTGGTCTCAACGCAAACTTGTATACATATACCGGGTGATCGAAAAAGTCAGTATAAATTTGAAAACTGAATAAATCACGGAATAATGTAGATAGAGAGGTACAAATTGACACAGATGCTTGGAATGACATGGGGTTTTATTAGAACCAAAAAAATACAAAAGTCCAAAAAAATGTCTGACAGATGGCGCTTCATCTGATCAGAATAGCAATAATTAGCATAACAAAGTAAGACAAAGCAAAGATGATGTTCATTACAGGTAATGCTCAATATGTCCACCGTCAGTCCTCAACAATAGCTGTAGTCGAGGAATAATGTTGTGAACAGCACTGTAAAGCATGTCCGGAGCTATGGTGAGGCACTGGCGTCGGATGTTGTCTTTCAGCATCCCTAGAGATGTCGGTCGATCACGATACACTTGCGACTTCAGGTAACCCCAAAGCCAATAATCGTACGGACTGAGGTCTGGAAACCTGGGAGGCCAAGCATGACGAAAGTGGCGACTGAGCACACTATCATCACCAAACGACGCGCGCAAGAGATCTTTCACGCGTCTAGCAATATGGGGTGGAGCGCCATCCTGGATAAACATCGTACGTTCCAGCAGGTGTTTATCAGCCAGGCTGGGTATGATGCGATTCTGTAACATATCGGCGTACCTCTCACCCATCACAGTAGACGTTACAAAAATCACGCATTTCCTTGGAGAAAAAAGGCCCGATAGAGGTAGATGTGGTAAATCCAACCCATACCGTGACTTTCTCGTCGTGCAGTGGAGTTTCCACGACAGTTCTAGGATTTTCGGTAGCCCAAATTCTGCAGTTGTGGGCGTTGACAGACCCTCGGAGCGTGAAATGAGTTTCGTCGGTCCACAACACGTTACTCAACCAATTGTCATCTTCCGCCATCTTTTGAAACGCCCACACTGCAAATGCCCTCCGCTTCACTAAATCGCCAGGTAACAGTTCATGATGCCGATGGATATTGTACGGATAGCATCGTAGGGTACGCCTCAGTGCCAACCAAACAGTAGTGTATGGAATGCCGGTGCGACGTGCGACTACACAAGGACTGACTTCCCCGTGCATAGACGAACCCGCTACAGTCTCCATTTCTTCCTGAACTGTCTCAGCAGCATTACGCCTTGTGCTCGGTCGGCCACTACGGGGTCTATCGTCTAAACAACCCGTGACTTCGAACTTCGAAATCATTCTCGCCATAGCTGCATTTGGCAACGGACCTTTACCCGTTCGAATCCCCTTCCTATGGCGATTGGATCACAAAGCTGAACTAGCACATTCCCCATTCTGATAATACAGCTTCACTATAAGCGCCTTTTCAGGTAACGTCAGCATGCTGCGACTGCTGGTACATCTGATTCTCTCTCTTATTACAGCTCCTTTTATACACGATTGTCATGCGCAGTCACTGACGTTTGCTGTCCAGCGCCATCTGTCGGACATTTTGTGAGCCTTGCTTTTTTTTGTTTTGTTTTTTGTTCTAATAAAACCCCATGTCATTCCAAGCATGTGTGCATGTGTGTCAATTTTTACCTCTCTACCTATAGTTCAAATCCCAAAGAAAGCAGGTGTTGACAGATGTGAAAATTACCGAACTATCAGTTTAATAAGTCACAGCTGCAAAACACTAACACGAATTCTTTAGAGACGAATGGAAAAACTGGTAGAAGCCGACCTCGGGGAAGATCAGTTTGGATTCCGTAGAAATGTTGGAACACGTGAGGCAATACTGACCCAATGAATTATCTTAGAAAATAGATTAAGGAAAGGCAAACCTACGTTTCTAGCATTTGTAGACTTAGAGAAAGCTTTCTACAATGTTGACTGGAATACTCTCTTTCAAATTCTAAAGGTGGCAGGAGTAAAATACAGGGAGCGGAAGGCTATTTACAATTTGTACAGAAACCAGATGGCAGTTATAAGAGTCGAGGGGCATGAAAGGGAAGCAGCGGTTGGGAAGGGAGTGAGACTGGGTTGTAGCCTGTCCCCGATGTTATTCAATTTGTATATTGAGCAAGCAGTAAAGAAAACAAAAGAAAAATTCGGATTAGGAATTAAAATCCATGGAGAAGAAATAAAAATGTTGAGGTTCGCCGATGACATTGTAATTCTGTCAGAGACAGCAAAGGACTTGGGAGAGCAGTTGAACGGAATGGACAGTGTCTTCAAAGGAGGGTATTAGATGAACATCAACAAAAGCAAAACGAGGATAATGGAATGTAGTCAAATTAAGTCGGGTGATGCTGAGGGAATTAGATTAGGAAATGAGACATTTAAAGTAGTAAAGGAGTTTTGCTATTTGGGGAGCAAAATAACTGATGATGGTCGAAGTAGAGAGGAAATATAATGTAGACTGGCAATGACAAGGAAAGCGTTTCTGAAGCAGAGAAATTTGTTAACATCGAGTATAGATTTCAGTGTCAGGAAGTCGTTTCTGAAAGTATTTGTGTGGAGTGTAGCCATGTATGGAAGTGAAACATGGACGATAAATAGTTTAGACAAGAAGAGAATAGAAGCTTTCGAAATGTGGTGCTGCAGAAGAATGCTGAAGATTAGATGGGTAGATCACATAACTAATGAGGAGGTATTGAATAGAATTGGGGAGGAGAGGAGTTTGTGGCACAACTTGACGAGAAGAAGGGACCGGTTGGTAGGACATGTTCTGAGACATCAAGGGGTCACAAATTTAGCGTGGAGGGTGAAAACGTAGAGGGAGACCAAGAGATGAAAACACTAAGCAGATTCAGAAGGACGTAGGTTGCAGTAAGTACTGGGAGATGAAGAATCTTGCACAGGATAGAGTAGCATGGAGAGCTGCATCAAACCAGTCTCAGGACTGAAGACGACGACGACATGTACATTATTCCGTGGTTTATTAAGTTTTTAAATTTATACTGACTTTTTGATCACCCGATATATATATTAATGGACACCCAATATTATTCCATAAGCAGTCAATAACAAGAGAAATCGCAATAATAATTGCGTTGATTGCATAGAAGTACATCAATTACATCCCGAGATACTGCAGCGCGAAGTTGACGCATGAAATGAACGAAACGCGCCGCTACTATACTTTCCGTGACGCAAGCGTGACCCGCACGTTGCTCGTAATCGCGATGTGATTGACGCACTACGATGCGACAAACGCTGTACTTACATATTGCTACGTACACTGTTATTACGTGGCCTGCGAAACATACGGATGTGCAGTCACCCACAATGAAAACGAAGACTGGGTTTACGCATACATGCCTTACTGAAATTTTCGACAGTACTACAATGGATACAACGGTAACGAAATACCGATAACCATCGGCCAGAATAATCAAAGTTAATGGCTGTCGAAGGGTCGGACAGAGGGATACATGCTATTTTTACGTAGTTGTACAACAATTACACAATGGTACACCACAATACAGGACGTGTCACTGAATATGTTCAATGACTACGATACAGTTGAACCGTTGCAGATGGTGCAACGCACACATAAACACGCAGTAGTATCAACAAAAGAAACATACATCTTCTCCGTAATAAATGTCACTTGTCTCACAGTCGAAACGCTACAACGTATGTTCGAAAAGATCGCCATTTGCTTGGCAACACCGCTTTGCGCGTTCCAGCACGGATCCACTCAGAGCTTGCAGTGTTTGTGGTATTGTTGCGGCGATAATACGCGCTTTCATGTTGACCATTGTTGTTTGGACCTGTTGGTTCGTCACATCTTTCACATGTCCCCCGAGAGAAAAGTCCACGTGCGTGAGGTCCGGCGACCCTGCTGCAGTTTCCTGTGATTTCCCGTAATCGCTCCAGGCAAATGCCGGGGTGGTTCCTTTGAAAGGGCACGGCTGACTTCCTTTCCCGTCCCTCCCTAATCCGATGAGACCGATTTCCTCGCTGTCTGGTCTCCTCCCCCAAAATAAGCCAACTCACTAACGTGTTGTAGGAGTTCAGATATTTCAACTTAAGCAATGCATTACAGCAGATTACTGTTCTGAAACCTGAACATGATCACTTTCATTCCATCAGACATATTAACAATATTCATGTACATCTTGCATGTGTGTTAACTAGATCCACGCAGTGCAGCCCACACAACAAGTGCCAGCAATTCCTGAACGGAAAAAATCATGTAAGTTGCCGGCCGATGTGGCCGAGCGGTTCTAGGCGCTACAGTCTGGAACCACGTGACTGCTATGGTCGCAGGTTCGAATCCTGCCTCGGGCATGGATGTGTGTGATACCTTTAGGTTAGTTAGGTTTAAGTAGTTCTAAGTTCTAGGGGACTGATGGCCTCAGCAGTTAAGTCCCATAGTGCTCAGAGCCATTTGAACCATTTTGAACCCTGCTGGAAATCTCTGAATGGGACTGCCCTGTCCAATCCATCGACCTGGAAATTGTTGGTTTAGAGCCTGTTGTGTCACCGTGACATTAGGCGCAGGGCGCCCATCATGTTGATGCCGCATTATTTGACGCAAATGAAGGGGTAGGTCTTCCATCAGCCCATACTGTCGCCCATTAAGAGTACCATCAATGAAATGAGGATCAATGATACAGTGTCCTACTATACCACACCACACATTGACACTCCATGACGCTGATTCTCAACCCGGTGAATCCAGTGTGGATTTTCTGGTGACCAGTAGTGCATACTGTACCGCTGACATTCCCTCGGCTTGTAAACGTGGCCTCGTTGGTAAACAGTACCCTACGCATAAAGTCGTAGCCTTTCCGCAGAACCCACTGGCAGTATTCCAGGATATAGTAATCGTCGTTGCCATGGAAGGCTCGATGTGGCGCCGCGCAAAATGGGTGGTATCCATGGCTGTCCAGAATACGCCTCACGCGTGTTCGAGGGATTCCCATCTGTCTCGCCATTTCACGAATACCTGTATGAGGGTGCATTGCAGTGGCCGCCAGAACACTACCTATGCTGCTTCATGCGTTACGCTTCTGTTCTATATCCGCATTAGTAGAGACAATCACCCTGTCACACGAAGCCTTCTAACAATGTTCATGAAAGCAGAGCAGGTCTGATGACGTCTATCTGGGTAGCTCTGGGCAAATACCTGTACCACATGTGTGCCATTTTGACGACATTCTCCCTACATGTCAACCATTTCCTCTTTTGTGAATATCATGTAGAACACATAGAACGGATAGAAAGGTAAATTGATATTGTGATTACCACAGTCACATCAATTACAGTGCACAGTACACCGGTGCCATGCACTTGTACGTACTCCCACATAGAACAACCTGCTTCGTAGTGAAGCCGCGATTGCGGCCCGTTCCTGTACTTAACTGATAACTGCAGAGGCGAAAGGTTGACCTGGGCAGTGTAACGGGGTAGCGTACACCGGCCGGTACTGGTCCGTAGCCTGTATGTAGATAAACACAACGCTCACGAGGGCACTGTTATGTACATAACAATGTTAGTAACAGAAATCTCTTATATTACTTTCGGCGCTCGTGATGACAGTGAAACTAAGAATATGTATGTCAATAACATCGTGATTATTTGCCAAGTGCGAGTCACGCTTGCGTCGTGGGAAGTGCAATAGCGGCGCATTTCGTCCATTTCACGCGTCAAATTGGCGTTCCAATTTCTCTGCATGTAACTACCGTACTGTGATGCAACCAAAGTGATTACTATTGTGTTTTCTCATGTTATGGATTGCATATAGAACAATATGGAGTTTCCGCGTGAAAAAAACCGTAACTTTTGTGTTGAAACCAATATTTACACACAGTTTAGTATGTCTCATAGTATTTATCTTTTGAGCCCCTGCTGTACGTTCATATGCGTGAAAAGCTGTCTGTCAGTATCTATTGTGGTTCCAAGGATGTTGTTGTTGTTGTTGTTGTCTTCAGTCCTGAGACTGGTGTGATGCAGCTCTCCATGCTACTCTATCCTGTGCAAGCTTCTTCATCTCCCAGTACTTACTGCAACCTACATCCTTCTGAATCTGCTTAGTGTATTCGTCTCTTGGTCTCCCTCTACGTATTTACCCTACACGCTGCCCTCCAATGCTAAATTTGTGATCCCTTGATGCTTCAGAACATGTCCTACCAACCGGTCCCTCCTTCTTGTCAAGTTGTGCCACAAACTCCTCTCCTCCCCAATTCTATTCAATACCTCCTCATTAGTTATGTGATCTACCCATCTAATCTTCAGCATTCTTCTGCAGCACATTTCGAAAGCTTCTATTCTCTTCTTGTCTAAACTATTTACCATCCATGTTTCACTTCCATACATGGCTACACTCCATACACACACTTTCAGAAACGACTTCCTGACACTTAAATCTATACTCGATGTTAACAAATTTTTCTTCTTCAGAAACGCTTTCCTTGCCATTGCCAGTCTACATTATATTTCCTCTCTACTTCGACCATCATCAGTTATTTTGCTCCCCAAATAGCAAAACTCCTTTCCTACTTTAAGTGTCTCATTTCGTAATCTAATTCCCTCAGCATCACCCGACTTAATTCGACTACATTCCATTATCCTCGTTTTGCTTTTGTTGATGTTCATCTTATATCCTCCTTTGAAGACACTGTCCATTCCGTTCAACTGCTCTTCCAAGTCCTTTGCTGTCTCTGGCAGAATTTCAATGTCATCGGCGAACCTCAACATTTTATTTCTTCTCCATGGACTATAATACCTAATCCGAATTTTTCTTTTGTTTCCCTTACTGCTTGCTCAATATACAGATTGAATAACATCGGTGACAGGCTAAAACCCTGTCTCACTCCCTTCCCAACCGCTGCTTCCCTTTCATGCCCCTCGACTCTTATAACTGCCATCTGGTTTCTGTACAAATTGTAAATGGCCTTTCGCTCCCTGTATTTTACCCATGCCACCTTTAGAATTTGAAAGAGAGTATTCCAGTCAACACTGTCAAAAGCTTTCTCTAAGTCTACAAATGCTAGAAACGTAGGTTTGCCTTTCCTTAATCTATTTTCTAAGATAATTCGTTGGGTCAGTATTGTCTCACGTGTTCCAGCATTTCTACGGAATCCAAACTGATCTTCCCCGAGGTCGGCTTCTACCAGTTTTTCCATTCGTCTGTAAAGAATTCGCGTTAGTATTTTGCAGTTGTGACTTGTCAAATTGATAGTTCGGTAATTTTTACATCTGTCAACACCTGCCTTCTTTGGGATTGGAATTATTATATTCTTCTTGAAGACTGAGGGTATTTCGCCTGTCTCATACATCTTGCTCAACAGATGGTAGAGTTTTGTCAGGACTGGCTCTCCCAAGGCCGTCAGTAATTCCAGTGGAGTGTTGTCTACTCCCGGGGCCCTATTTTGACTCAGGTCTTTCAGTGCTCTGTCAAACTCTTCACGCAGCATCATATCTCCAAGGATATGGGCACTGAAAAGTTTAGTTACTGACCGAATTAAAAATTTTAAATGGTGTCATAACCTACGCATTAATATATTTAATCTTACGTTAAGTGTTTAACACATTAAGCCAGGTATTACAGTTATAAACAGTATAAGTGTCTCGAAGCGGCATAACTTACGTCATGCAAATCATCCGGACCATATTCATTCAGTATCTAACAATAAGAGCAATTAACGATTTTGAATCAAGTAGAATTTTTTTTTTTAATTTTGTGGTAAAGCCTTCTGAAAGATTCAAGTGTTCGCTTGTCTCTAGTAATCCTCTATTATTGTAGAATCAAGGTATAACCGGTTTCGCGATAATGAATCACATCTTCGGGTTAAATCTACAACTAAATTCATAGGAATTAGAGGCCGTTAAGTGAGAGAAATATTAGTACCTACTATCAAAGAGATAGGAAAGTACTCACTTGGCTAGATTACGCTAAGCCGTTGTTGTACAATTTGTCTTCAGTTGTCAATATCATTCATGAAAACGATTCACAACCAACGAAAAATAGTGTAGTACGGTCTCATACGACCCTCATGCCCTCTACCTGCATCTACTAGCACTGCTGCAGTAGGTACGGCCCATTGGCCGTGTGACTTAGTAGCGGCTGCGGCTGCACAAAATCATATCTTCATCGCAGCTGAGATAGCTGTTTTTCTAAGAACGGAAACATGGTACAGGTAAGCTGTATTCTTTTCATTATCCGGGCAATTGACCACTTTCAACAGTGTGTCATTTTCAAGCACATATCTTAAGATTCCAGCTTCCCCCACAAAAATAAAATTTTAAAATGTTTTTCTGATTACTATTAGGAGGTAAACACTGGAATGTTGCTCCCGTACTGTACATAAGGTATCATGATGCAGTTTTGTGATCTGCTTAAAAGCCCTATATTTTACATCCAAATTAGAATGTTCCTCAGTGATGACTCGTAATTATCTAACATAAAAGATGAATCTTTCATTATCAGTTGCATCTGATGATGCCAGGATATGTGCCTTATAGAACGTTGGCGGTCGTATTGGTTTAATGGCGTAATGTAATCCCACCAAGTGAGTACTTTTCTACTTCCTTCCTCTAATTTGTATGTATGTTGTTTTAGATTAACATGAAGGTCCGATTCATTATCGTGAAACTGATAGTGTCTTGATTCTACAATACACGAGGATTAACAATTACAAGCGGACTCTACAATTTTTTCAATGATTTTATCACAACAATTGTTTAAAAAATGTTTTAACTATGCATAGGTTTATTTGCCGTTGCTCACATACAAAACATGTATGTTACACATAATTTCAATGCTTTTCAAAACTTTTCTTCTCTGACATTGGCTACAAAAAATGCAGGATAAAAATGTTGTCTCTAAATTTTGTCTGATCATGCAGTAAAACTTTAGCATCAGGCACGACATTTTAAATCATTACCTCTTTACTACCAATTCTATTCGTGACATAATTGGCAGATAGTATCCACATTTACCTCTAAATATGCCTGCAACATTACATCGTTGTATGATTTACAGATTAGGCTATACTACGTCATAAATATGAGATGAGAAACAGTTTTATACGTGGGAGTTAGATTCTTTAAAAAAGCGGGATGATGGTTGTGTTATTTACATAGGCGTCCAGGGGGAGGGGGGGGGGGGCGGTCAGAAAGACGGGGCACTTGTTTCCTCCTAGAATCTAGGGGTACAGATTTTTTTTATTCAATATAGAACTCCCACGAATTCCTGGAAATTATGATCTGTAATTGTAAAGCAGTGTAGGTTTGGGAAATAATGTGGCTATAGCACCTGACTGTATAAAATGGGTTTGTTTGGTTGTTGTGCAGATATAGGGTGATCAAGCGTTTTCCTTTGCAAGGCTGTTTTTCAACGCAGTCTTGGAGTTATGGCGAATACCAAGATTTACACAACACTGTTAAAAAATCCTTCGATACATCCTTTATCATTTCCGTATGCAACCCCTATAGAGCTGAAGATAGGGATTATTACGGGCTGTTGCTTGGATTCCGTCACCTACTGTGTTACAAAATAAGCGTAACTCAATAAATCCAAAATGTGATACGATTTAAAGTTTTATGTTATGGACGGCACCAAAGTATAACTGCTTTAAGAAATAATAATCTGTTTTTCTACTTCGAAGAGTACCAATAGTACTGCTGGTTGTGTTTGTGTAGAGAGTACAGGGTTTTCTCAAGTTTTTGTACTTCTTTTGTATTTCAGATTATTGATTTTCAGGATCAGACTAACACAGGAACAAAAATGTCTTGCTTGAATTCTTCTAGCTTTATTTTCTGTCTTGTTAGGTGACCTAGATTTAATTATTTTGGGATTGTAATTTCATATTGTTAAATCGAAAAGGTGGAACATTCATACTGATACTGCAAAAAAGATAGCATACGTTAGTGAGGAATGCTTACTCATTAAAGTAGTCTACCTTCAAAAATTTTATTAAGTCTAAAGTAACAATCGTTTGACAAACAATACGTTTTGTATACTTCTTGGGAAATTTAGTTCTTGGGGTAGTACACGTTTACAAACCACCGAATGAGTTGTGTAAAAACTGCCAAGTTTTTAGGGCTTCTTGACTCAATAGGTAAAAACGGAACTCTTATAGGATGGCTAATCTGCGAATGTTTGTTTCACATACAGTGTGAAACACCGTATCCACGTGCATTAATCACTCCTGTGTAGCTGATAATGGGTAAATTCTGAAATGCGTCATATGAGCAATAAAATCATTGCTTGCCTGATGTTTAACTTTTACCATTGCTACAAAGTCATTCTGAATGGACAACTACTGTTTCTTATAGCATGGTCCCCTGCCACCTACATGACTTTTATGTCACATTTACAACATTGAAATTAAAATATTCTCGAAAACCTTGAAATAGCTGGGACCGACTTTTTGCCAGCATCAGTGTCGATAACAGACAAAAATATTAGAGATTCTCGATTCCTGGAATGTATGACCTGTCCATAATTTAAGTTTCTATGGAATCATCAGTGGACGAGTATTGGTCGCACCTAGCCAATTTTTAATTTTCTTCCTCTTAGGAAGTTGTCTGTAGACGCCTAGGGGCTTTTATATAACCACAGATTTTTTCCAGATGGAGAACATACATCCGATATCAGTGTATGACGTCCTCAATCAGACCGACTGAAAGCGGTCATACTGTTCATGATGCTTTGTTGCTAATGTAACAGGTCGCGAGCACGTCTCAGCACTTACTACTTTACAACCGCAATTGCCGCCTTCGTAATTACATCCACACTGCCCGAGGCAGCTCGGAACCAACATCGGCAGCGAGCTGCGGTATGAGTACGTAACAGCCATCACTCGACTGCCATACTATCAGTTTCCGAAAACTACTTTTGACAGTATTGCGAAATTCTGGAATTGGTCACGAAAAATCACAAAAGTCTTCTTGAATGAACCACTGCTATACACAACCTTTTACAGAATACGGCGTACTCTGAAAAAGACGGAAAGAGATATCAGAACTAGCACCTAAAGCTGTCACGTGATCGTCGCGAGTGAAGACAGTAAAATCACAAAGTATTGCTTATGGAGCGGGCTCGCTTTTATCTTCAACACATTACATTAAAAAAAAACGCCTTCTTTCCTGTGGGCCAGCCTAGTCCGGGTGGGAGGAGCGAAGATGGAAGATTTTACAAAATTACAAAATTAGTTTTTGGCGTGGCAGCGAGCGCTTTCTCACACACACGCGCGGGGGCATATATCGCAGCAGTGCAGTCCCTCCGATACCGTCAGGTCAGAGACTTCAGAAGACAGACGGACGGGGTGTGGGGGTGGGCTGACACACGTGCACGTCAGCCGCCGTTACGCCCGGCTGGAGATAAAAATACGACGCGGCAGTTAAGGGGTGGGTGGAGGGAGGAGGGACGGTTGGGGCGCGGCAGGGTGAGCACGCAGGGCGCAAGTGTCTGCAGATATGGCTTCCAGAGCGACCTGTGCAGTACCAAACTACCCAGCGGCGCATTAAGGAGGCACGACATGCATTTCAGAGCACGTCTTACGGTCATTACACGGGAAGTCAGCGACTTTCTGCTGAACTTTTAACAACTGCTAGACCTCTAACTGTGATGGTGATCACGCACACAGAAGATCCTCGAATGCTTCACCAGATACCTTTCAAATCAAATAGCACTTATACATATCCGATACGTGCACATCACTGTTATATGGCTCCATATGTCTCTACTTCCACATCTAAATCTACAACCACACCTGCAAACCACTGTGAACTGCATGGAATGGAATGCTTCCCACTGCATCAGTTTTTAGGGCTGCTTCCATTCCATTCACGTATGGAACGCGGGAAGAATGACCGCTTAAATGACTGTATGTGAGCTGGAATTCTCCTAATCTCCTGGTGGCATCCTCAGAAACTCTCATGCAAAAGTTGGTACCTCACTACGGCATCATGAGCAAAGACAGTCGCTGCCAAAAACAGTAACGAATCGAAGACGGCTTAGGCATACCCCAAGGTGTTTCCTTACACCGCCACATCTGGAGAGTTTTATTATTACTATTTGAGCGCAGCTCAGTCCAGTCTCTACGTAATAGACAGTCTGTATGTAACACTGGTCGAGAACGGAAACGGGTGTTTCTTTTGTATTCTGACCCCCACCCACGAATATGTAAGTATGTATGTATTTATTTATTTTGCGGTAAACTCAGTTTTAAAAATATTTCACTATACACTGAAGACTGCCTAATATTTTGTAGGGCTCCCGCGAGCACGCACAAATGTCACAACACGACGTGGCATGGACTCGACTAATGTCTGAAGTAGTGCTGGAGGGAAATGGCGCCATGAATCCTGCAGGGCTGTCCATAAATCCGTAAGAGTGCGATGGGGTCGAGATTTCTTCTGAACAGCATGTTGCAAGGCATCCGACATATGCTCAATAATGTTCATGTTTGGGGAGTTTGGTAGCCAGCGGAAGTATTTAAACTCAGAATAGTGTTACTGGAGTCACGCTGAAGCAATTCTAGACGATTGCGGTGTCACATTGTCCTGCTGGAATTGCCCAAGTCCGTCGGAATACACAATTGACATGAATGGATACAGGTAACCAGACAAAATGCTTACGTACGTGTCACCTGTCAGAGTCAGATCTAACCGTATTAGAGGTCCAATATCACTCCAACTGCACACGCCCCACACCATTACAGAGCCTCCACCAGCTTGAACAGTCCCACGCTGACGTGCAGGGTCCATGGATTCATGAGGTTGTCACCATACCCGTACACGTCCGCCCGCCTGATACAATTTGAAACAAGACTCGTGTGACCAGGCAACATGTTCCAGTCATCAGCAGTCCATGTCGGTAGGCTCCGAAAGCCCATATCGATGATGTATCGTTGAATGGTTCGCACTTCGCACGCTGAACTTATTGACGGCCCAACATTGAAATCTGCAGCAATTTGCGGTAGGGTTGCACGTCTGTCACTTGAACGCTTCTCTTCAGTCGTCCTTGGTCCTGTTCATGTAGGATCTTTTTCCGGCCGCAGCGACGTCGGAGATTTGATGTCTTACCCGATGCCTGATATCCACGGTACACTTTATAAAATGGTCGCACGGGAAAATCCCCACCTCATCGCTACCTTGGAGATGCTGTGTCCAACCGCTCGTGCGTCAACTGTAACACCACGTTCGGACTCAGTTAAATCTTGACAACCTACCATTGTACCAGCAGTAGCCGATCTAAGAACTACGCCATCACTTGTCTTATGTAGATGTTGCCGTATTCTGCCTGTTTACATATCTCTGTATTTGAATACGCATGCCTATATCAGTTTCTTCGGCGCTTCAGTGTATAAGAATGGTAATAAAAAACAATAGGTAGATTTCTTACGAAATGCAACTTATTACGGTCGCCCTCGTGGCGGGACTGTCAAAAACTTTTCTTATAATTATTCTTTTACAACATGGCAACAGTGAGTGAGATTCATTGGCTGTTGTTCCTGAGCACCACGTTCTTATCAGTCACGACGAAATGCTTCCTTTGTTTCGCTGTGCATTCACGAGTGTGAGTAATACGATTTAAATATACCTTGCGCTGAGTGTTTCGTTTTGTTTCAGTGGTGCATTGGTGTTAGTGTTCGTACAATGTAACGAGTATGTTCAAATCACGTAAATAACGTTTACTGTGGGAATGCACTACTAAATTGTGCAGACGACATGTGACACCCGTAGTGACGGAATTGTATGATCTTTATTTCGGGTAAAAGTTAGGTGGTCAGTACCGAGAGCGGGCGCCACATTAAGTCAGCTATTCGAGCCATACCCCAATGATATTTCGCACTTGTTCCCGTTCCTCCAGGCACATGGTCATTGGAAGCTAACCGGGTCGAATCTAATACAGACGTGGACAGTGAAAGCTCTGATTTAGATTAGGAGGAAATGACCCCACATCTCCTGACACAAAATGATCTGAATGAACTTGCTGGGGACCTGAATCTTTCTAACGCACAAGCTGAACTTATGGGTTCGGTCTGAAACAGTAGAAAGATGCTAGGGTTTCGACATCGTCGTCAGGCTGCCTTCGCACCATTGTTTGACGTGGAAGACGCACTCTGTTACAATAATGACGTGAATGGTCTGTTTAATGCTATGGGTATGAAACATATATCAGCGGAATGGCGACTGTTCTTTGATTGCCTCAAAACTAGCCTGAACACAGTACTCCTTCACAATAGTAATGTATATCCATGTATATCCTCCTGTTCCCGTAGCTTATGCCACTATTTTGAAGGAAACATACAGCAGTATGGAACTTCCCTTGA
This sequence comes from Schistocerca americana, assembly GCF_021461395.2. Taxonomy (NCBI): domain Eukaryota; kingdom Metazoa; phylum Arthropoda; class Insecta; order Orthoptera; family Acrididae; genus Schistocerca; species Schistocerca americana. The sequence goes on from NC_060123.1 coordinate 486,839,303, forward strand.
ATAAAATTGAGTATTACAGCCACAAGTGGCAAATCTGTGCTGACTTCAAAGTAAATGTGGTACTTACATGATTAAAATCTGTGTATAAAAAGCATTGCAGTTTTCTTTGCGAACAGAATAACCGAGATCGGTAGACTCATTATGATAAGCGGATCTGGCCTTCCCGTACACAAATGGAACATGATAGGAAGAACGTAGCAAACGTTCCATTGGTGAATTTGAAAGACATTTTGTTACCATCATTTCACATACAACTTACGAAGCCGTTCGTTGTTGCAGTAGACAGGGGTGGACCTGGTTTTATGTCCTTACGTCCGAAATTCCCTGCATTTAGTGAAGCCAAATGGAAAGCAGGTGTGTTTGTTTGTCCTCAGATTACACAGCTTATTCACGATCTTGATTTTGTCACAACTCTGAGCCTTCTTGAACCGGACTGCTGGAATTCTTTCAAAAAACTGTGTTCTGATTTCTTTGGTAACGACAGAGCAGACAATAGTCATGTGTTAGTCAACTAACTACTACAGTATTACCTTAATCTCGGTTGTAACATTTCGTTAAAACTGCACGTTCTTCCCTCACACATGGGTTCTTTTCTTACTGGTGCTCTTGAACAAGCCTCCGACGAACATGGGGAAAGATTTCATTAGACCATATCTACCTTGGAGCAGCTCTATCAGGGGCAATGTGCTACAAGTATGATGGATTATTGTCGGACACTACTGTGTTCAACAGGTCAAATTACAGGAGGGTAACCTACTTTGGTGCTCGAAAATTTTACAAAGTTGACTTATAATCATCGCTGACGATGACAGTATCGTCCTAGAGATCTTGGTGCGTATAAATAGAGAAATTATTTAAAATAAATCATAATTAATTAAAACCCTCAGCTTCCGAGAGGTGTTGTTGATATACCTCGATGGGGATAGCTGAAAATGTGTACCCCGACCGAGACTCGAACCTGGGATCTCCTGTTTACATGGCAGACGCTCCATCCATCTTTTTTTTTTTTTAAATCTAATGAACCGCTGCAGAAGCAGCGACGGGTAGGGCAGGGGTCGACACCCGAAGCCTGGCCACCCCGCCGCCACGCCCAAGCAACGTGTTCGAGTTCGAGGATCGAAGGATCAGGAAGAGGATGTAGTGGGTTTATCGATGTTGTTTTATTTATTTATTTATTTAATTTTTATAACATTTTTTTTGTATTATAGTTTTATTTTTGTTTCATTACAAAGAAAGATCCTACAACTGCCGTAGCCGAGCGTCCGAGTCGTCTTCTCGTCTGTTGGGAGGGGTTCCCCCCTATTTCGTCCGTAGAGGATCAATATGCTCCAGGATTCTTCTTCATTTTCAGCGTCTCATACCCGGAACGCCCCAGTGAGCAGGAGGATCCGAAAATAATGAACCTAAATAATTTGCGAAACGAGTTCTGTACTTCGGGTGGCGGCTGAAAGCTGCATGTGTTGTCATCAATAGGGACCAAAAGTCGAGTGTGCCTTTGGGAGCATCGCAAAATAGGTAGTAAACGGCCATGCCTTTTAGCCAGTTAACGGCGTTCGTTCTGGTTGATGGAAAGTATACGCCGTCGGGGCGCAATACGTCATCAGGGGAGTTGACTCCGGCAATCGCCGCAAAAGTAATGCCAGCATGCGCTGCGTCAGTAGCCAGCACTCGCTGGTCGCGGCACACGTCAGACGGTGTGCATCCGAGTCAGCGACTGATCATGTCGGACACAAGGGGTCGTCCGTCAGATGTATGGAATGTAGCCTCTGACGAGTAGCGAAATTCCCATTCACAACCACGTACCACAATGAACGCACCGTCGTAGGTAGAAAAGGCGTGTGTACCGCTCGCCACACCGCGTTCCAGGCAACTTCAGGATGTCTGTGGGTGACCGTATTTACAGGTTCCCGCTGTTCATAGAGGCGATAATAGTCTTTTGTGCCGGGCTTCCGTGTCGTCGGAAGTTCTGACCGTAAGTAGCTGAAGGCAATAAAGAACTCTCTGATGTGGGTGAGTGCCGGTGAAATGCGTCCTACAGAAACCGGGGGATGCAGAGAGTGTGGTTCCACTTCCGCTATCAGGGTGCCCGTCAGAGTGGCGTGGGCAGAGGTCCACGTGCGACGCATAGTGTTGAGATAAAGAGATATCCCACGGTTATATACGTGAATTAAACCGATACCGCCCGCCCGCTGCGGCAGTGTCAGGGTGGGGTATCGGACTTTAAAAACCAGACCGGTGCTTACGAAATGTCCATATGCTGCTTGAAATCTGTCGGCCATCGTAGCTGTCAAGGAAAGGATATGCGCAAAATAGTTCAGTTTTGAGACAAGATAGGTGTTGACATAATGTGTTCTGAGGGGCATATCCAAGCGACGCAGTTTGTTGTCCTGCAGCAGAGCACGTGTCTGGTGTAGGAGCCGGCGGTACGTAGCCGCCGCCGTGCGGCGGACATTGCTATAGAATTGCACTCCTAAACACTTGAGTACGGGCACCTTGTCAAAGGGCACCGCCGTTGTGTGGGAAATCCCTCCTCCGACATCCATGTATTTTGTCTTCGTCACGTTGATGACGCTCCCAGCGACCGCCCCGTACTGGCGTAGCCACTGTAGCGCCATATGCATTTCATCCTCTGATCTGGCCAGGAACACCACGTCATCGGCGAATGCACCACAGCAAAAGGTCACGTCCCGCAAGGAGATACCAGTTAATCGCTGCCGTAGACCATGTAAAGCTGGTTCAAGCGCTGCAGCAAATAATATGCCCGACATGGGGCACCCTTGTCGCGCTGACCGTCCAACAACAATGTGACCAGACTGATAACCGTTGACCATCATGCGGGAGCGCGCTCCGTGGACCAGTCGAAGGACCACCTGTGCAGACTCCGGAGAGAGGCCCATGTGTTGCAAAACTGCTCGTAAGAAGCCGTGGTCGACGCGGTCGAATGCGTGGTCAAAATCTACGGCGACAAGGGCGCCTCGTATTTTGCAGGCCGCCGTCAAAGCAATTACGTCGCGGTATGCTCCTAACGCCGTATGAATGTCGCTGACACCACCTAAACATGTCTGATCGGTGTGGATGGCTTTCCCGATGGCGGTGTGGAGAAGCGCGCGGAGGATACGGGCGAAGATCTTGTAGTCGTTGTTGAGGAGTGTGAGTGGTCGAAAATCCTGCCACCTACAACCACCATTCGGTTTCGGAACTGGGATCAAGATGCCTTCTGTGAATTCTGTGGGGACAGTGAAATCAGAGCGGATCAGGTCATGAAACATTTGGAGCCACTTGTCACCCATAAGGTGGTAAAAGGTACGGTAGAATTCCAGAGGTAAACCGTCCGGTCCAGGCGACTTGTTCGGTGCTCCACGTGCCAAGGCCGATGTCAGCTCATCGGGTGTAATGGGCAACAGCAGACCGTCATCGGTTGCCACGTCTCGAGGGGCGGGAAAATCGTGCAACAGCTCGTCATAATCACGTACATTTCGCAGATCTTCCATGTACAAGGTCCCATAGTGTCTGGCGAACGTGTGCGCGATGTCCGTTTGTGTCACTGCGCGCCCGCCGTCCTCCGTGTTTACCGCCGTAATGAGCTGACGTTTGCGGTGGCGCCTCTCGCGCACAATGTGATACACTGACGCTGTTTCGTTGGGGATACAGTCTTGCACTCGCGCACGGATGCGGACACCGTCTAGCTGCTCTGTCCTGATGCGAAGTAGACGAGCTTTGATGCGTTGTACGGACATCTGACGTTCGGGAGACGGCGGTTGCGTCGCCAGCTCACGTAACGCTGTATAGTAAAATTCCGATGTTGCCCTTTGCCAGTTCGCTCTGTCACGCCCGTAGGCCATCAATGTCTTTCGGAGTTCAGGTTTGACACATCCCAGCCACCACAGCAACGTGGAAGCATACATAGGCAGGCGCCTGATACATCGACGCCACGTGTCAGTGACTGCTCGCCGACACGCTTCCTCGCGAAGGAGGGAGACGTTCAGCGACCACGGGCCCCTGCTGCGTCTTGTCAGTTGTCTGGGCAAGGTGACAGTGCAGATGTACGCGAGATGGTCCGTGAAGGCCGTCGGCCAGAGTTCTGCATCACGGGTTGCTGTGCGAAGGGCACGCGAGACGTATATCCGGTCCAGACGACTGGCAGAATGGCTGGTAAAGTGCGTATATCCACTCTGGGTCCCATGATGTAAGAGCCATGTGTCGTGGAGCGCGAGGTCACGTATCAATGCTTGTAGAGCCGGGCATGGGACGTAATGCGGTATCTGGTCCTCGGGCCGCAGAGCACTGTTAAAATCGCCGCCCACTATGTAATGGTCCATATTTCCTTGTAAAAGTGGGGCTACCTCCTCCGAATAGAAGACATGCCTGTCACCACGGTGCGAATTACCGGAGGGAGCGTAGACGTTAATGAGGCGGACTGCGCCAAGTGTGAGTGCGATGCCTCGCCCGGTAAGCAAGTACGTCGCGTCCTTCGCGTCTATGCCATCTCGGAGAAGGATGGCCGTTCCTCCTGCGCCATCACCTACGGGTAGGCTGTACGTGGTGTAGCCATATAGGTCTAAACACAGCTCGGGACGGACCTCCTGGAGAAGGGCAATGTCCAAGTCTGCCGCTCTGATCATGTCGTGTAACATGCGGGTCTTGACAGTGGAGTGGACACCATTTACATTGACTGTTCCCACACGGTATGACTGAGACATATCAAGTGGCGGAGGCAGTGTGCCGGTGCAAGCCCACAGTGACCTTACACACTACACAGCCATCCATCAGCATGCTGTGCATTACTGTGCCGTAGGAGTCCCTGATTGGCAGAGCCCTCCGGGCTCAATGTCAGCCATGGGCTCTGGTGGAGATATCGATGTTTGCTGTGCATCATCTGCCTCCATATCGTTTGCCCAATCACCAAGAGACGATTGTGATGTCACTGGGGGATGGTCGCTTTCACAGGAGCCCACATTTTGGGAGTCGACGCAGTGCGCCTCGTTTTCTGGGCCACCAGATGTAGGAGAGTGTTCCTTGTCTTCAGGCACCTTCTGGTGAATGATGCCACTGGAGTCCGTTGCAATTGTGGGCGAGTCAACGAAGTCGATGTCTTCCGCCGGCTTCACATCCCTGTCCTGCTCTTCAGCTGACAATCGCCTCTTCTTGTGGCGCTTGGGTGATTTTTGCTTTCGGGTCCGAGATTCGACATCCACTGAAGGGCGGGCCTCGACACAGTCTCGGTCGCTAGGAACCCCTGTGACTGATCCCGACAGTGACGGTGGCTGGGTGCCCACGACGCTGCGGTGGGCAGAGGCTGTAGGAACCTCTGCACCGTTGGGCTGCGGCGTCGTCGACGGTGCTGACTCTCCAACGGAGCTGGCAGCAGCTTGAGGAGGTAGCAGGTTTTGATCATCCATCACATCATGTCGTGCCGCCTCCACATATGTTAGCGGGAGAGAGGTCAGAGTGGATCGTTGGGGAAGTTCATTGCGGGGCACCTGAACGAGGCGGCGCTGCAGACACTCAGTTCTAACATGGCCCTCCTGGCCGCAGCCCGAGCAGGTCCTCGGTTGTCCATCATATATGACAATTGCGCGGCAGCCACCAACGAAAACATATGATGGAACGTGCTTCTTAAGTTCTATGCGCACTTGTCGTACCCCGTTAAGGACAGGGTACGTTTCGAATGTGTTCCATTTCTCCTCTGTGTGGCTCAGAACTGTGCCGTATGGCCGCAGCGCATCAACGACTAGGTTGGCAGGAACTTCGAACGGTAGTTCAAAGATGCGCACGGTACGCACTCCCAGACCAGCATGGTCAACTCCTACCACGCTCACGTTACCGTCTGCGTGACAGAAGCGAAAGCCGTTTGCAGATCGTTGGAGTAATCTGTCGCAGGCCGCTTCGTCAATCAGTTTGAGGTACACTGTGCTGGTTACAATAGACAGACGAATTCCTATCAGTTCTTGTGGTTCGATGTGCATGATGTCTCGTAGAAACCGTTCAATTTCATGGGCCTTCGGTCTCGTGTACGATGCGTTGAACGTTAGTTTAATTGTAGCTTTTCGATATGAGAACGCCATGTCGGGTCGGTACAAGTACTATATGGCAATACAACGACGCGACCGCGCGCTAGCGGGTAAACAACAACACCTGCGGAGCACTGCCCGGCGCGCCGAGCCCGTCCGCACGGTAACACGGCTGAAAGCCGACTGTTCCCATCTGAGCCACCGAGGACACAGATCAACAGCGTGACTGCAGGGACATATCCCTTACACGCTTCCCGTGAGACCCACATTCCCAACTGTCCAAAAGTCTACATATGTAATGTACCTAATAGTACATTATCATTTATTCTAACGAAAGCTGCACGGTCATCAATAGTACTTGTTCTTTCGAGAACAGTTACTGTCTTCATATATATAATTATTCAAAACTCTGTAAAAACAGTTGTACTCTGATGTGAACAATCATTTTACAGTGATATGGTGTCAAAAGTGTCAGCGACGGCGTTAAAAGAATGTTAATCTGTGTAGACACTATTTGTTTCCAGAGTTAAGTATTTACAGTGCTCAAGTTTTAGTAAATCACTCTTAATACATACATTGACAATATGATTGAAATGATAAACAACAGACTGATCCTCGCTTGAGATTATCACTCAATGCTTTTCGTAGTCTTCCTTGCAATTGTACACGATAAATTGTACAGGATAACCAGACTTCGCCACAAAGATTCATCTGTAGACTGAACCAGATTTCTAAAGAATATAACATGAAAATATCCATTTCAAAAACAGAAGTGATGGCTTTCAAAATGGACAAGATCATAATAGGAAACAAACCCAGTGAACAAGTTAGTCAATTACCTTGGAGATATTATAAACTAGCAAAGTGTACTCGACAGTGGCAACAAACTGGAGATATATCAATTGATATGCGTAGCAGACAATAGGAAATTGATAAACAAAATGAGAAAGACAAAAAAATCAAGTTTTATAAAGCAATTTCCACATTGCTATTTGAAAGCGAAACCTGGACAACTAGTAGAAGGCAAGGAGGTAGAATCCAAAAGGCAGAAATGAGATTTGTAAGAGTTCAGGCCCGCACAAGATTAGCTAGGCTAAGAAATGAAGACATAAGAGCAGAGGTTGGGATATTTTCTGTAAATGAAAAGATCAAGTCTATTAGAAAAAGCTGACTAGAACATCTATATGGAATGTCAAATTCAAGATTACCAAATCAAGCGTTACATTTTAAATCTTCAGGTACAAGACTCGTGGGAAGGCCAAGAAAGAGATGGCTGGATACTTAGAAGAAGAAACAGGTCTATGGCCTAGACCGTGATGACAGAAGGATACTGATAATTTGTGCGTTTGTTGTAGTATCTCCTCGACCCTCTCCGGAAGTACTGTAGATTACTCCAGTACACCATAGTTTTCTTCTGGGTGAGAACCAAATACTTGATAAACATAAGGAAAATCATCATTCCGCCGGGTTGTGCTTCTAAACTGCACTTTATTCATCACTACCGGTTTCCGGCATGACCCGTTTGCAAATACACCAACAGCAGGTACGGTTATGTATGACGAGACGAGAATGACGTGGCCATGTCAGTTATAGATGCACTTGAAAATGGACTAAGCCCAAAACCATTAACGCTGAATAATGCACATTTTTAAATTAAAATCCGGTGGAGTGATGTCTTTCTTCTAGTATAATCTTGTATTCACGATCTCTATAGGGCCGATTCATTCAGGCTCTAGCGTATTTCTAGATTTCTCAATTTAAGTTGATTCTTGAAACTTTCCAAGCAAGTTTCACAATATAATTGTTGTTTTGCATCTAATTTCAAATATCTGCGACATCACTGTCTCCCGCATCTTTGTGACGCTATCCCACGTGTCAAACAAGGTTTTGACCATGTGTGAGCACTTCTTTGTGTAAGTTCAATGTCCCACGTTACTCCAATTTAGTGCGGCAACCACTCTCTTCAACATTATCCCAGTCTTTCGTAAGCGATTTCTTAGTATCTCCATAATGATATGTGGCCATGATGGTTTAGGGGATAGGAGAGTACACTCCGGATATGGGCTGAGAGTTTTCCTCGTTGAACTCCTGCCAGATGGCCGAAGAGCCACCATCCCTGCCAACAAATCAGTACCGGGGATGTACACGGAGGTAAAAATCGGCCCGGGCGATGGCCTCGCCACCCTCCCCCTCCTATTAGCGTGGCAAAGAAAGGCATACCAACAATCAGTTCAATAACCCGATAATGTGCTTGTGCCATAGATCCGAAACCTGCCACCTGTCTTACTTACGAAGGAGCCTATATTATAGTCCCGATTCATATTCTCACAAACTGTTAGACTTAGTTATTTATCTGAAGTAACTTATACCAACTGTGTCTCACTGATTATTTAGTCATACGACACTACAGGTTTTCCCTTTTACATTTCTAGACATTTAAAGCAAGTTGCCAGTCTGTGCACCACTTTGAAATTTTGTTGAGATGTAACTGAATATAAGTGCGTAGACTTCCGCGGTAAGAGTAAGTTTACATAAAAGTTTTCTGTGTATCGTAGCGCGTCATTAAGAAAGAGGCCACTGTAACCTTCGTCGACACGTTGGTTTCTCCTTTTTTTTTTTTTTTTTACATTATAACGAAGTGCGATGTTCAGGAAATGTTTGTCTTTCCTAACTAAATATTTGTACTGCTGTTATCAGACATTACATCTTTATACTCTGTCCAGTGACATTAATGTGATCACCTGTCGAAATACTGAATAACCACCTTTTGCATATCGAACTGCTGCGATATGTGTAGGAAGAGAGTCAGTGAAGTTCTGAAAGGTCCAACTGGGATGTGGAGCCAAGCTGTCTCACGTGCCGTGGCCAGTTGCGCCAGATTTCTCGGTCCAGAATCCACGGCGTGAACAGCCTGATCGAGGTAATCCCACAGATTCTGTATTGGGCTTGAATCATGAGAGTTTGGTCGCCTGTAAACTCATTCTGTTGTTGTCCAAAGCACGCACCTACACTGCGATCTGCGTGACACGCTGCATCCTCCTCCTCGGAGTTGCCGTCGTGTCGAGGAAAAACAAATTGTATGGAGAGGTGGTTATGGTCTCCAGGGATAGATGCATACTTGCGTTGGCACATTGTGTCTTCCAGAATGACGAGATCACCCAAGGAATACCCTCGCTCCCGGACCCCTCAGACGATTGTTGCAGGGTGTTCGCTTTGAGACGTTTCGTTCCGTACACGCCAACGGCCATCTATCTGAGGGAGCATAAAACGGGATTCATCTGAAAAGGCCAACTGTTGTCATTTACTGGACGTCCATTTGCGGTAATGGCGTGCAAATTGCAGCCTTCGTCACTGACGGACAGCAGTCCAGTCAGCATCGATGCATGAATCAAGTGCCTACTGTGGAAGCCCACACGCAAAAAAATTCACTGAACAATAGTTGAGGAGACACTGTTGGTAGCCCCTTGGTTCATCTGGCTTGCCAGTTTCTCAACAGTTGCACTTCCATTCGACCGTACACATCACTCATCCATCATTCACCCATGCCATTTATGGCCCGAGGTACACCTTAGCTGAGGCGGTGGTCACATCAATGTAACTGGACTGTGTAGTTCGAGCTGGTTGGAAGGAAAAGAAGAGGCACAGCAGTGCTATGAAAAGGCGTGGTGTGCCGCTGTACAGCTTGGCTAAGGACTTCATGTTACCAGTAGGCTGAATTAGATGTGGCAATACTACGATTATGACCAGACATTCGGGATGAATATTTTTACACTCATCTCATAAACTAAGGATATTTGCAGAATGTGATGCCACACAACGTGACACTACACAAAACTGGCGCTAATAGCTTAGGCACATAGGGAACATACACGACACAGATCTGTAAGTCCACGGTATTGGCGATAAGTCGAGAAAACCGTCCCGAAACACATGTACACATGTGCTACAAAACGCCACTGTTTCCTGCCCATGTACCCCGACATCTATATGGGATATCATCACCATGCACACGTATACAGGCCGCACAACGGGTTGGCATACTCTGGATCAGGTGGTCGAGCAGCTGCTGGGGTATAGCCTCCCATTCTTGCACCAGTGCCTGTCGGAGATCGTGAAGTGTTCTAGGGGTTTGAAGACGTGCAGCTATACGTCGACCGAGAGCATCCCAGACGTGCTCGATGGGGTTTAGGTCTGGAGAGCGGGCAGGCCACTCCATTCGCCTGATACCTTCTGTTTCAAGGTACTCCTCCACGATGGCAGCTCGGTGGGGCTCTGCGTTATCATCCATCCCCTGAAATGGCAGACATTGTGGCGCAAAATGACTTCTCGATACACCTGACCTGTTACAGTTCCTCTGTCAAAGACATTCAGGGGTGCACGTGCATCAATCATAATCCCACCCCACACTATCTAACCACGACCTCCATACAGGTCTCTTTGCAGGACATTAAGGGCTTGGTATCTGGTACCTGGTTCACGCCGGATGAAAACCCGACGAGAATCACTGTTCAGACTACACATGGACTCGTCCGCGAACATAACCTGGGACCACTGTTCGAATGACTATGTACTATGTTCTTGACACCAGGCTTTACGGGTTCTCCTGTGACCACGGGCCAGTGGAATGCACCTTGCAGGTCTCCGAGCGAATAAAGCATGTCTGTTCAGTCGTATGTAGGCTGTGTGTCTGGAGATAACCGTTCCAGTGGCCGCGGGAGGTCCCGAGCAGGGCCACCTGCAGTACTCCTTGGCCGTCTGCGGGCACAGATGGTGAGATATCGGTGGTGTTGTACACTATGGACGTCCCGTACTGTAGCGCCAGGACACGTTTCCTGTCTGCTGGAATCGTTGCCATAATCGTGACACCACACTTCGTGGCACACGGAGGGCCCGTGCTATGACCTGCTGTGTTTGACCAGCCTCCAGTCGTCCGAGTATTCTACCCCTCATAACGTCATCAATATGTGTTCTTTGAGCTACAGTCATCATTAGCAGGTCTGAAAACATCTGCACACTTACTCGCTGCACCGTACTCTGACATGCACCAACACACCTCTGCGTACGTGGAGTGCTGCCAGTTCCACCGTGCGACGACAGCAGGTCAAATGCACCGCATGGTCATACCCCGAGGTGATTTAAGCCCGCAAACTACCCACCAGAGCGTTGTTTCACCACGTACCAGCATTATCCTTAATTTATGAGCATGAGTGTATATTCCCCATCCAGTCTATCACGTGGGATTGCATTAGTGTTTTATATTGATGTCAGGATTCCTTCAGAATGACCACGATAGATGCTTGGAATCCCTCCTCAGTTGAGGTTTTGTTGGTTTCCTAGTATTATGCCTTGACAGTGGCGTATTGAATGAGGTGGTAGTTCGAATATCCAGCTGGACATCTAGATTTAGGTTTTCTGTGATTTGCCTAAATCGCTTAAGGTGAATGTCGGAGTGGTTCCTCTGAAGTGGCACAACCGATTTCCGAACCAGTTCTTCCTCAACCCCTAGTATTGCTGCATGCTTGGTGGTAGCAGACAGTGAGGGCCAGTGCAGAGCTGTCGCTGTTGAGTATCACTTGTTCTTCAAGTTTTACTGTGCTGTTTAATACACATCTATGAAACGAATATCGCGTCAGGATAATCTAGGACCGCTCTACCCAATAGGCACGAAAATTCCGATTTAAAAATCATTTAGTTTACAACGGGAAACAAATCTACGCTTTCCGTCGATACAGAAAGACTTGGTGAGCCTATTTGTTTGGGTTGACTCTAGTAACACAACGCAAAAAAGAAATTACAGATATCTGCTAAAACACAAAGGAAATGCGCAAGGAAACTCGTAGCAGAGACAGGCGTGAGTCACGTAAGATATAACACCCTTGTATTTCAGAAACGACTCCATATATCAAAACGAGTTTTCCGGCAAATGCTAATATCTTAATAAGGGGCACGTATTTTGGTATGTGGTAGGTATTCTTAATTATTGCATCGATCGAGATGCGAAAGAAGTCTGAGTTTTTAGAACAGAATAACATACTTTCGTTAAGAGCACAGTCACATGAGACTTACAAGGAATGTATGATAAAACAGACGAGTGTCATTCGCGCCTTGCATCGATAGAAATTCAACCCTTATCATGAAACTTCCTAGCAGATTAAAACTGTGCGCTGGAACGAGACTCGAAATCGGGACTTTGCCTTTCGCGGGCATGTGCTCTACCAAATGAGCTGCCCAAGGACGACTCACGCCCCGTCCTCACAGCTTTACTTCCGCCAGTACCTCGTGTCCTACCTTCCAAACTTTACAGATGCTCTCTGCTAGGAAGTTTAGTATCAGCGCACACTCTGCTGCAGAGTGAAAATCTCATTCTGAACCCTTATCATATTTCACAAGATGAAGCAATCGAAACACGTGTAACCTCTCCGCAAAAATTATTGAATGATAAATGTGGAATGGGAATGGAGCCAAATGTAACCTCCTCACACAAAAATTAATGAATGATAATTGACCATAAACCCACGTAATAATATTAATTAAATAATGAACCATGAACGAAATGTAACCTCCTAACAGTAATAATAATATCTGGTTAATTTTATAAGGACAGCAGCGCTGACCTTCGGCCCTGTATTCTGAATAAAGTAAAAGCAAAATTCTTTCCTCAATAAAAACTGCAACTATATCTGCTCTTAATTATACATTCTTCGACACAGCCTAGTGCAATGCTGCCCTATATATTTTTTTGGATTCTTGGAAGCAATGATAATGCATTGGAAAAATTCTTTAAATTAAAATGAATGCTTTTCTTTAAAAGAGTTATTTTATATTATAAAAATTATTATTGGGGCATTTTTTTTCTGAACAAATTAAATTACAATTAACATACATTATTAAATATGCGCAAGGCTGCTTATTTACCTTCTACAACAATACTCATCCTCCAGAGTCCTGACCAGAGTCGCGAGCAGAGCACACAGCCGACGCATGCCGACTCCCGCAGACTGCTACCGTCCACTCCCTACTAAGGCCGACCGACTACTACTGCAGACAGACTACAACTGCAGACTGACTACTACTGTCGACTCGCGCAGACTAGCACTGTCCACTCGCGCAGTCAAGCGCAGACTCGCGACAAGCAACAACTAACAATAAACTACTCTCTGGTCAGAGATTCTGTCATGCTTCGCCCATCGCCGGCGAAGCATACGCCTTACACACGTAATTTCGAATGGCGTATAGTATTCTATAGATTTGCAATGCAGCGCCTCAGAGATGACACTACGGTTTACCAACGTGTGCTCTTTACGGACGAAGCAACATTTACGAACCACGGCAGAGTAAATTAACGTAATATGCACCATTAGACAGCGAAAAATCAGCACTGGTTTCGTCAGGCACAACAACAGCCAACGTGAAGCGTAAACGTACAGCGCGGCACCATAGCAAATTCCGTTATGGACTATTGATATTAAATAATTAGAGATATTAATATATAATTAGAGTTGTTAATATATAATGAGAGATATTAAATGGAAATACGTATCCACATTAACTTACTGAAATTCTACCTGTTCTTCTAGAAGAAGTACCACTGGATAAGGGACAGTTATTGTGGTTCCAACAGGAACATGTGTACATGATAAGGCATTACATACAAAAATATCTGCACTTATATCCGTTGCACCTGTATGTGCAGGGTGAGCCAAGAGTAAAGGTACACGCGGAGATGGGTTGTAGTGATTCTGATCATAAAACTACATATCGACATATGTCCTATTGCAAACTGTTTCCGAGATAGAATACATTGAATGTACATTCTTATTTATTTTCTGTAGTATTCAAACATTGTCAGTGTTTCAAACGTATCACAATAGTCTAGAGGAAGTCGAGGTGAACAGTTTCGTAGAGGACACTTGTGATTTATCAAGTCACGAATCTACTTTGGCCTACAAAAGCTACCTAGGCTACAACACGAAATTTTCAATACTCTCGCGCTCCCGTCGCGAAAACTATAATCCTAGAGAAAATATGGACAGGAAATGTAATGCAGTTTAATTTTACACTGCGACACGTTCTCCCTGGAAGGTGTGGTTTACGGGTTATTCAAGGGAAACGTACTAAAGTCATATTAAATATGTTCTGTCTTGGAAGCCACTCAGAACAGAACGTATGTCCATACAATTTTTTTATTCAGAATCACTGATACTATCGCCGCACAAAGCATGTACCTTTCCTCCTGACTCACCCTGTATATCCCACATTCGATACGTCCCAGTGTTATTAAGCGTATTTTTTTTCCTGATAATGTGACATACCTTTACAAAACTTCTTGAGATAACAAAGTCATATTCAAGAGACCACACCGAAGCATTTTCCGTGACTTTCGCAGTCAACAGTCTTACTATCTATATCAATAAAGAGCTACCTTATCTTAGCTGACGGTTGGCTATCTAAAGGCTTCCAGCGGCAAAAAAATTGATTTTCACTATATTAACGAACTAATATAAAAATCGGAAACTGTGTTACAATCTACTCATTAAGAAGTATAGTGTTACGATGGAGGATTAGCACAATAAGTCAGCATTAAAAACTGCAAAAGTCTTGAGGTTCCGTAACTCGTGTAACCAATCAGACGTTTGAAGCTGTCTCCCATGCAAACATGTTAGATTCCTTGTGGTGGAGGGTTTACTTATATTACTTATCCGAACATTCCTTGAAAGCTGATTCATAATTTGAGTCTTCCACATCCTCTTATTTTCATAACTTCACACTGGAGTATAAAGTGAAAGACTGATTGTTGATCACTTCATGCTCATTATACAGAATTCTCATGGGGGTATCGATTCAATGCACTTAAAATGCACACTCGTCAAAGATGTTTACACCCCAGCTTTCTCAATATTGCCCAACTAATTTTGGTGGTATGGATGCAGAGTATGTAACATGCCGCTTATATACGATCTCAACAGCCTGAAACTCTAAGAAGTGAAATAATCCTATACCGATTCACGTGCGGTACGATTTGTTGATACCAAATGTTCGTCTTCACGTACATGCTAGACAGTTCCCGGGCTTTATGGCTTCGGTGACGATTTTAAATAAGCTGTCTATATCCGAGTGAAATGCTATTTAAAAATCTAGCATACCTGTCTTCAAAACAGATGGTGATGGTCTTCGCGTAAAGCGTTAGAAAAATAACGCGGGAAACCGAATGAATCATTGCATATGGAATTGAAGAAAATGTTCTCTTATGAAAGTATGTCACTATGATGAACTTTTGTCAAGAGATAAAAAGAATTTTTGACCACTACCCATTTCGCTACAGACTTCTTGCATTCTTATGTAATCCTTACACTATGCACAAATTTTGGATAAAATTACGAAATTTCGACATTTATCTTCAATCCATTCGTCAGATGCTTTTGAGAGCTCGCGCATTTATTGGAGTTTGATACATAAGTAATTCAAAATACTTTATTCACGGTATTGTTTGTCTCAGATTTCCCTGACGTATGTAAATCTATAGAATTTGTATGCTATAAAGATAGGAATGGAAGACCAAGAAAGAACTGCTCGGAAAGATGTAAGACAGGAATGCGGTCTTTCACCCCTACTGTTCCGTCTATACATTGAAGAAACGATGACACAGATTAACGGAAAGTTCAGTAGTAGGATTCAAATTCAGGGGGAAGTATACAATAATAAGATTCTATCATGACACTGCTATCCTCGGTGAAAGTGAAGAACAATAGCAGAACCTGCTGAATTGAGTGAGCACAAAGGTATAGACTGAAAGTAAACTCAAGAAATATGAAAGTAATAGGGAATAGCGCAAATGTGATTAGTGAGAAATTTACCATCAGTACTGGGAAAAATGAAGTAGACGAAGTGAAATAAATTCTGCTGCCATAATCATTAGCAGCAGCAGCACAGTCTTCAAAGATTAGGCCTTTTGGCTTGTTCCACCTCAGAATTCTTCCCGCCATCTCTGTATGGTATATCCAGCGTTTCTCTTCCATTTTGAGTTATATAGTATTGCAGCTTTAGTTTTCCAATTATTAGACATCTGGTGGACAATGACTTTCAGTTTGTATTTTTCAGTTATAGTGGTAATGGCTTCAACATTTAGTTCTTATCTAATATAAGTGTTTTTTTTTTTTTTTTTTTTTTTTTTTTTTTTTTTTGTTTTTTTGTATAGTCCCTCTACGAAGCGGAGGAACATCGTTGCTGACGATTCGATTCGTCACAATCAATCAGTTACTGGAATCCAACATTCACTACCACACGTCAGCAAAGACAAGGCATTGATTTTTGCTAAGTTTAATTAGCGTTTCTTTCCGTACTTTATATTTTAATTTACGTTGTATAGTTCCATAAAAATGTCTCAATATGATCAGTTTCTGAATATTTTTCCACCATACTGCGTATAAAACTTTTTTATTTCTTTTTCACACTACCGGTTTCGGGCACTGCCCTTTCTTAAATGTGTCTCTAGTAGCATACGTAGCTACATCGCGTTACTAGAGACACACCTGAAAATGGGCAGTGCCCGGAAATAGTAGTGTAAAAAACAAATAAAAAATTTTATACCCAGTCTAGTAGAAAAATGTAGTTCTTCGAATTTATTGAGATTATATGGGCCCACGCATAAGAAAATGATGGCCAGTTTTAGCTCAACATCATCTGACTTCAGGCTTTCAAAATTGCATCCTATATGTTTAAATTCTCTTATTTTTTTCAATTATTCATCTGTCTATTACAATTTTTGCTCTTATGAGTCCTCCCTTGAAACGCCATCACTTTTTTTCAATCTGTCGATGTTCTCATTCTGTATTTAGTAGAGTTCGCAATTTGAAACAACTTATATACTGCAATTTGAACCTTTTCTTCAGATTATTCTGTTATAAGTTCATCTTCAGCAAATAACAACGTTATGAAATTAAACTTGTCGTTTAGCACATTCATCATTTGTGAATCATATCGTCGATATAAACATTGAAAATGGTGCGTGTGAAGCCAGACATCATCCTTGATTAATATCAGTAGCTTTTGTCTCATTACTTACAGTACGGATCCTTATTTTACTATTTTTGTATAATGACTAAATTGTCGTAATCAGATATTTGGAAATCCCATTTTCTTTAGTGACTCTCATAGCATTTTCAGATTAACCCGGTCGAACGCATTTTCACAATCGATAAACACACATCTTCGTTATTACTAAACTTTTCTTTCGCTGTTTCGACTGGTATGATACTGTCTTTCATTTCTATCCTATCTTGTGCTGATCCTTTCAAGTAACGAAAGCGTACATCTTTCGTATACCGTTTTGCAAATTCTAATGTTTGCCTGCCCCCTACAATTTTTCGCTTCCACTGTTTCTTCTGGCAACAAGTTAACTATATCGTGACTTAAAAACTAAGATTCATCTATTGTCCTGGCATTAATAGCAAAATTTGATTCTGAAGATTGATTCTGAGTAGCCTCAAGTTACGTTTTGGAAACAAAACAAACTCACAGTAGAAATAACCATGTGATTTTTCAAATCTATTGTGGGCAGACTACTTGTGAAGTCCACTGCTGTGGTAACACACACCGCTTGCTTACTGAGGCCTACTTAATAGTTTGTGGGTACATTATAGAAGTTCATTAACTCAGATTAACCTCACTCTCTCCGCCTGAGTGCGCCAAAGACTAACAGAACAGTTCTCCGGCTAATATCACGAACAATGGTTTGCCCTGGCAGCAAGACTGCTTTCCTCGCGAATCAAAGTGTTCCAAATACACGTCAGTGATGGTAAACAATCTGAGGTGCTCAGTAGGTTATGTCTGTTCTTTCCGAACACATAAGCTGCACAGAAGAATAGTATTTTACGTTTATGAGTTATGAGTAACATTTTCTGAACAGGCTATCGGATACATCCACAAAAATATGACGTTGTTAGTGGTTTTTTTATGAAACATAGTGTAGGTAGAGATAAAGACCCACAATTTTCAGTTTTTCTAATATTATGTTAAATAAGGGGTAGACTTTCCCGCGATTTCCAATTGAACTCATACGATGGGTTCTTACCTGTAACCCATCCAAATTCCAGCTCTGTCTGGATGTTAATTACAGATAAATTTATAAGTTAGCTAAAACGAAAATTGCGAGGTTTTGCCTCATAAAATGGGGTAAAGCTCAGCAGTGTGAATCTTTGTCCCATTTCAGATAAACGTGGATAAAAATGGATGACCACACAATGAAAACCCTTTGTAACATTGTTAACCAGCACAAAATTGAACTGAAATGTTTCGTAAATTGGAACGCAATGCTTAAAAATACTTCTACATAAATAGTACATTCTTCTCCGCGAAAGGAGGATTAGTAGAGTAACCTAAAAGAGTTCAGTTACTGAGACAAGTTATCTAGGTACCTAGTAAGTAGTGTGCTTAGTTAGGTTCTCTGACTCTTCTTTGAAGTCTCGGGTTCTTCTTCTTCTTCTTCTTACTCTTCTTCTTCGGATACTTCTTCGCCAAATAGTAAGTTCATATCTATGTCTCTGCTACTCTCATGATGTGTCTCTGAAGAATAACCAAGTGGATATTTTCTTCCTTTTTTGTATTGATGGAGTGAAGTCTAGCTTATATCGTTTTGTTTCTACAGCATGCTCTTTTCTTTGTTTGGTATGTGTGTCTTAGTAGCAAGCTTTTCTTTTCTGATGAATTCTCCTTCTATTCGTTCTTTATTTGGTGTCGACGTTAGAAGTTGAGATTTCAATAGTTTACCAGGAAGTTCCCCCAAATATTTATTTTAGAGAGCTTAATTATATATTCAGGTGAGATATTCTTATGGAGTATGTGGTGAATGTAATCTTCTGTGGGTATTGTCTTTGTAGAACTGTCATAAAATTGTTGGAGATGCGGCGATGGTGTCAGTTTTCTGGGATGCGAAAGGGATTCTGCTGATAGATTAACTTCCACCAGTTAAATAATACCGAGATAGTACTATGTCAACCCTCTGGAACAGCTACAGCAAAAGATAACCAAAAAAGGCTAGTTTTGGAACATAAGTACACGTCTTCTTCCATCAATACAACGTGCTCTCACACAATTCGTTGCCATGGCAAAAATACATGAACTAACATACGAGTTATTGCCACACCACACTCGCCCTACTCCATGAGCTGGTTCCACCAGAAATCCATCTCTTGCCGAAACTCAAGATTTTCCTCGGTGGACAGAGATTCTCTTCGCACGAAGAACTGACAGATGAAGTTGACGGATATTTTCCAGGTCTGGAGGGACCTGATTTTCGAGACTAGGTCAAAGCATTGGAACATTGCTGGACCAAGTGCATTGATGTACATGGAGGCCACGGCGAAAACTAAAAGTATTTCGCACATGAGGGTCTTTTCTTTCTATTTCGGTCCGAGAACTTTTCAAACAACACTCGTAAACAATGTATGTCATTGGTTTGTAGTATCTCTGTAAGCTATCAGTGCGTGTAGAATACGTGAAGATAATACGAGATGAGATTGTTCAATGTAGAACTGCTAATGGTGATCAGCCTTTTACTCTGTGATTTCGAGAGTGTCTTTGTAACCCTAGGATACTTTGATCATAATAATTTTGCGTGTGCCACGGAAAACCGTTAAAATGCAAGCCTTCAAAGGAGTTACAAGGTCTTCTCTGTAAGTCTTGTGCTATACAGCTGTTATGCCATTTCCAACTTTAATCTGTCTTCATTTCGTTTGCGAATATTTAGCAGTTAAAATATTTTCACTATAGGACTCCATGGTATGCAGGACACCCGTCATCTGATTAACAGTCGAACTTGTAATACAGCCAGCTGATGATGAAGAAAAGTTCTAAAAAGGGGAACGGCAAGGAGAAATAAAACGTGTGAAACAGAAACGTCTTGTATCTGTGCTTGGTAGCCGTTTCTGTAACACATCTTGCTCTTCTTCGTCTGCACTCAAAGGCTTATGCGTTCTCTCTTCTTCCTCACAGGTTCTAATCCAGCCTCGGGCATGGATCTGTGTGACGTCCTTAGGTTAGTTAGCTTTAAGTAGTTCTAAGTTCTACGGGACTGATGACCGCAGCAGTTAAGTCCCATAGCGCTCAGAGCCATTTGAACCATTTGAGATGTTGTCATCATTCTTGTCTGTATTCTTCAATCTTCTCATTTAAATTATAAATTCCCAATCCTACACGGATGTCACCTTTATACGGTGAGCAGTCTTTCACTGATGCTGACTGAATGTTAATTTTACCTCTTTTTACCTCAGTCCAGGATTTCCTGCCAGAAAGTAGCACAGGAATCATCATTGTTTTACACGACTTTACTTTTTTTGCTTTTATAAATTTTTTAAATAAAGTTTTGTTTATATTTCCATGTAGATGTTGAATTTTGCGGCATAATGTGAAGTGTTAAGAAGCGTCGGTATGAGCTGCAGCATCCCTGTCTGACACCTTGACGTAGTATTACATTGTATGTTTTGAAGTGCTTGCGTATGATTATTTTTGCGCCTTCATATACGCTTCTGACAAGATGCGGAATTCCATATCGAGCATACATAGGAACACTGAATGTGAAAGGTCTAGGGATCCCGGAGTGGAACAAAATACGAGGGTTGGAACTTCAATAGTGGCAACTATTTATTTACAGCTGTTACAAAATAGATACGTGTTTCAAAGTTTTAGTGACCTTGAAAGTAGTCACCAACATTGTGTATAGCCCGTTGCCTGCGATGTGGAAGTCGTAGGATAGTCTTAGTAGTGCCAGTTGTGTTGACAGTTCGAGCATCCTGACGAGTTTGTAGCAGTTCTGAAGCTAATACCGTGAAATGTTTCCTTCAATTTAGAAATCGAGTTGGACTCACGAGGGCTTAAGTCAGGGGAGTGCAGTAGGTGGTATAGCACTTAGCAGCCCCATCAGTAACAGTTTGCACTGTACGTGCTTGAGCATTGTCCTGCAAAATGATGTTCTGGTCCTGCAGAATGTCATCACATCTAAGGCGGTCGTACGTTGTGTTCCAAAAATGAACAGCATGCAGGCAGGAGAAATATTTATGCTATCTTGGCTTTAGAACGTTTTTTACCACACAAAAGAAATCTCTCCTTCTCACTTCCCGACACGAGAAATATCAGTCAGAATACGGGTATTATAAGTGGTACAATCCAGTGGTCATAAAGATTCGGCTAATCAGCGTACAAAAATTACACTACTGGCCATTAAACTTGCTACACTACGCAGATGACGTACTACAGACGTGAAATTTAACCGACAGGAAGAGGATGCTGTGATATGCAAATGATTAGCTTTTCACAGCATTCACACAAGGTTGGCGCCGGTGGTGACAGCTACAACGTGCTGACATGAGAAAGCCGTGAGAAAGTTTCCAACCGATTTCTCTTACACAAACAGAAGTTGACCGGCGTTGCCTGGCGAAACGTTGTTGTGATGCCTCGTGTAAGGAGGAGAAATGCGTACCATCACGTTTCCGACTTTGATAAAGGTCGGATTGTAGCCTATAGCGATTGCGATTTATCGTATCGCGACATTGCTGCTCGCGTTGGTCTAGATCCAATGACTGTTAGCAGAATATGGAATCGGTGGATTCAGGAGGGTAATACGGAACGCCGTGATGGGTCCCAACGGCCTCTTTTTCACTAACAGTCGAGATGACAGGCATTGTATCCACATGGCTGTAACGGATCGTGCAGCCACGTCTCTATCCTTGGGTCATCAGATGGGGACGTTTGCAAGACAACAAACGTCTGCACGAACAGTTCGACGACGTTTGCGGCAGCATGGACTATCAGCTCGGAGACCATGGCTGCGGTTACCCTTGACGCTGCATCACAGACAGGAGCGCCTGCGATGGTGTACTCAACGACGAACCTGGGTGCAAGAATGACAAATAGTCATTTTTACGGATGCATCCAAGGTTCTATTTACAGCATCATGATGGTCGCATCCGTGTTTGGCGACATCGCGGTGAACGCACATTGGAAGCGTGTATTCGTCATCGCCATACTGGCGTATCACCCGGCGTGATGGTATGGGGAGCCATTGGTTACACGTCTCGGTCACCTCTTGTTCGCATTGACGGCACATTGAAGAGTGGACGTTACATTTCAGATGTGTTACGACCCGTGGCTCTACCCTTCATTCGATCCCTGCGAAACCCTACATTTCAGCAGGATAATACACGACCGCATGTTGCAGGTCCTGTACAGGCCTTTCTGGATACAGAAAATGTTCGACTGCTGCCCTGGCCAACACATTCTCCAGATCTCTCACCGACTGAAAACTTCTGGTGAATGGTGGCCGAGCAACTGGCTCGTCACAGTACGCCAGTCACTACTCTTGATGAACTTTGGTATCGTGTTGATGCTGCATGGGCAGCTGTACCTGTACACACCATCCAAGCTCTATGCCCAGGCGCATCAAGGCCGTTATTACGGCCACAGGTGGTTGTTCTGGGTACTGGTTTTTCAGGATCTATGCACCCAAATTGCGTGAAAATGTAATCACGCGTCAGTTCTAGTATAATATATTTGTTCAATGAATACCCGTTTATCATCTGCATTTCTTCTTGGTGTAGCAATTTTAAGGCCAGTAGTGTATAATCACCAATATCGTATGCCCTGCAACCAACAGCACTGCTGTGAGTGACGGTTTGCATGCATTTCAAGGGACTGTGACGAAATACGCGGCTCTCCTTCGCAGATGGACTGGGCTCTCCGCAGCAGTCGGGTTATCTGCGGCCGGCACTGCGTGGATTACGGCGGGGAGCGAGGGTGAGTAGGACGGGACGGGACGGAGCTGAACGGCCGGATGGCCACTTTAGGCCGCCGGGGACTGCCGGGCGGCCCGCGATAAGCGCAACAGCTGCAGAACAGCCGCCGCCTTCTAGGACCGCTCTGTTCTGGCACAGCGCCGGGAATTAACCCTTCTCAGTCGCTTGCGGTTTTCTTTTACATAGGGTGGACAAAAGAAAAGTGGAAACATCAGAAACACACCACGATACTATGCCTAACACGGCGTAGGGAAACCATTGGCATTCAAAACGGCTTCCAGTCGTCTAGAAACGGGTAAGTACTGGTCCGGTATGGATTTCGAGTGTATGTTACACCATGCTTCTCGTAAAATAGTGGCAAGTGCAGGTATCGATGATGGAGGTGGGTAACGATCACACATCCTTGTACCTAAACTAGACCACAAACACTAAATAGTACACTACTGGTCATTAATATTGCCACACCAAGAAGAAATGCAGATGATTAATGGGTATTCATTGGACAAATATGTTATACTAGAACTGACATGTGATTACATTTTCACGCAATTTGAGTGCACAGATCCTGAGAAATCAGTACCCAGAACAACCACATCTGGCTGTAATAACGGCCTTGACACTCCTGGACATTGAGTCAAACAGAGCTTGGATGGCGTGTACAGGTACAGCTGCCTATGCAGCTTCAACACGATACCACAGTTCATCAAGAGTAGTGACTGGCGTATTGTGACAAGGCAGTTGCTCGGCCATCATTGACCAGACGTTTTCAATTGGTGAGAGATCCGGAGACGAACATTTTCTGTATCCAGAAAGGCCCGTACAGGACCTGCAACATGCTGTCGTGCATTAACCTGCTGAAATGTAGGGTTTCGCAGGGATCGAATGAAGGGTAGAGCCACGGGTCGTAACACATCTGAAATGTAACATCCACTCTTCAATGTGCCGTCAATGCGAACAAGAAGTGACCGAGACGTGTAACCAATGGCACCCCATACCATCACGCCGGGTGATACGCCAGTATGGCGATGACGAATACACGCTTCCAATGTGCGTTCACCGCTATGTCGCCAAACACGGATGCGACCATCATGATGCTGTAAACAGAACCTTGGATGCATCCGAAAATATGACATTTTGCCATTCGTGCACCCAGTTTCGTCGATGAGTATACCATCGCAGGCGCTCCCCACTATGATGCAGCGTCATCGGTAACCCCAGCCATGGTCTCTGAGGTGATACTCCATGCTGCTGCAAACGTCGTCGAACTGTTCGTGCTGATGGTTGTTGTCTTGCAAACGTTCCCATCAGTTGACTCGGGGATCGAGATGTGGCTGCACGATCCGTTACAGCCATGCGGATAAGATGCCTGTCATCTCGACTGCTAGTGATACGAGGCCGTTGGGATCCAGCACGGCGTTCCGTATTACCCTCATGAACCCAACGAGTCCATGTTCTGCTGACAGTCATTGGATCTCGACCAACGCGAGCAGCAATGTCGCGATACGATAAACCGCAATCGCGATAGGCTATAATCCGACCCTTACCAAAGTCGGAAACCTGATGGTACGCATTTCTCCTCTTTACACGAGGCATCAGAACAACGTTTCACCAGGCAACGCCGGTCAAGTGCTGTTTGTGTATGAGAAATCGGTTGGAAACTTTCCTCATGTCATCACGTTGTAGGTGTCACCACCGGCGCCAACCTTGTGAATGCTCTGAAAAGCTGATCATTTGCGTATCACAGCATCTCCTTCCTGTCAGTTAAATTTCGCCTCTGTAGCACGTCATCTTCGTGGTGTAGCAATTTTAATGGCCAGCAGTGTATTAAGATCTGGTGAATATAGTACCCAGGGGAGATGCAACAATTCATGCTCGTGCTCCCAAAAATAGTCCTGGGCGAAGCAACCTGTTTGAACAGGTGTCCTGTCGCCATGGAGCACAGCGTCACCGTTAGGCAACAATGATTGTACTATTGGATGGACCTTATCAGCCAAAATGGTCACCTAAGTCTCGGGGGTGGTTATGACCTTAGATCGAACTGAAACCCATGGAATATCACGATATGGCTGGCCAAGCTATCACTAAACCCCCACTATGTTTCACTCTTGGAACCTAAACTCGCCCACAAGTTGGAAACAGTGTACAACAAGACTCATCCAACCAAACGAATTTCTTTCATTGCTCAATAGTCCAGGTTTTATGGCTTCGGTACCACTTCTTCCTATTACCGTCATTTGCATCACTGATATTTTGTTTTGGGACCCAGCTCACCCTGCAATTCCCAGCTTATAGAGCTCCCTTGCTTTGATACTGACGGATTTTGCGAGTGCGGCATTCAGTTCTGCAGAACGTTTGTAGCTGTCGTCCTTTTATTTGACGTCACAATCTTCTTCAATGAGCATCTGTCACGATCTGTAAATACGTACTTTCGTTATCATTGTGACTTAGCGGATAATGTGTTTCCGCTTTCTCTGTATGCTTTATACATACAAGCTTTGGTTCCACTTGAAACACTGAACACTTCGCCTACAGGTTACAGAAGCACCCAGCATAAGACCACGTTCGAACTCAGTTACCTCCGGTATAATGCACTCACGACTACACAGAACACTGTTAGGACTACGACTGGCATTACCAGCGTACTGAGGTGCCTTTAGTGGTCAAATATAACAGCGCAGCCAGCAGGCTTGGCCAGTATCTGCAGTTATGTTCGAGCATACACTTCTCGCGGTGTGTCCACATTTTTTTCCAACCCCCATATGTTTAGGGATGACAACTACACCTATATTTAAAGGTCTCACAGGTGTTACATTAAACCATGTCCCCCGAATACAGTAAACCTATCTTCTCCCATAATTGTTAAAATGCAGTATCAATCTTCAAAGCTTCCTGATTCATTTTAGCTAAACAGAGTGCGTAAGACATGTAGCTTCCATAAAAATGCCCTGAAAAGATTCTCCACTTTATACAATATTTTGAACCAAGAATGAAAATTAACGCTCTATAACATCGGTTAAATTGATACATTTATATGTAGGGAATGCTTTCATAGCACAACGGAGAATATAAGGTGAGACAGAACAAAAAAATAATGTAACATTGCGATCACACCCTCTAATTGCTTTGCACGACCTACAAGTGTAATTGTGACCTCTCTTGTAGCCAGATCATGTGCAATGAGGATGCAGGAACTTCCCTTGTGATCCTAACGCTTGTTCACATATGAATATGAAACACAGTACTCACGTCGAACACATTCAGTACCAGCATGCATAGCAGTCGAGAACCCGCGTACCTAACGTCTACCCACTGTTTTAGCAATTTATAACTCGTGTGAAAGTAAATTATTCGAAAAACGATTTTTAACGAACGGCTTTCTATCTATAAAATGGCTCAAATGGATCTCAGCATTATGGGGCTTAACATCTGAGGTCATCAGTCCCCTAGAACTTAGAACTACTTGAACCAAACTAATCCAAGGACATCACACACATCCATGCCCGAGGCAGGATTCGAACCTGCGACCCTAGCGGTCGCGCGGTTCCAGACTTCTATCTATAATTACTTTTAAACTTATCATACGTTGACTTCATTAAACTAAAGCAATTTCATTATTCTTATAACCTCCGTCCAGCAAAGTGTTAAAATCTTAACAAAACACAAGAGCTATATATGTAGCCTATATTACATCATGTTTATAATTATTGCACCAAAATTAGAGCCTACAATATACACGTTTACTAGATAACAGCAGTGAAGGCACAACAAGTAATTAGATATATACTGTTTAATAGGGTAAGAACCATAAAGGATTACATAAACCTTAGGACGAAGGCAGTAGTTCACTTGAGTTAGTAACATAAAACAGTTCAGCTGGTGTGGTGCGTAACGTTTCACTTACTGAGGCGCTGCCCTAATGCAGTATAAAACAGAATTATTAAATATAACCAAGGCAGTCAAATTATTTAGTGTTAAAATCCATCACGCATGGCAGAATTATTATACGTATTATTACAGATTACACATAGTTTTTTGTGATGTTCCACCCACTTCGCCTAAGTAAGCTAATATGCGAACTAACAACCGGTGTCAGTAATCCTGTACACATGGCATTCCATGAATGAAGAACGTCTTTATAACTGGTCGTTTAGAGTACGTCCAACTCCTTTAATGGAATTAACGTAGGATCAGTTTTAAAAGTAACTACAGAAAATTTTACGTTGCGCTTTGTATAGCTTTGATTAAGAAATGTTTACTGCGATCGGGGGCCTAAATATAGTAGAATGTACCAGCGAAATCGATTCAAAATAAAATAGGACCAGTAACTAAGCCCTTTAACTGAAAGTATAATTTCTCTGCCTCGTGATGGCTGGGTGTTGTGTGCTGTCCTTAGGTTAGTTAGGTTTAAGTAGTTCTAAGTTCTAGGGGACTGATGACCATAGATGTTAAGTCCCATAGTGCTCAGAGCCATTGAAAGTATAATTTAAATCCAAAAAGAACATCATAGGTGATATTTGGGACAGCAAAGTGTAATTCACACAGAAGATAATTTTTTTTAATTTTCTGTGAGAAGTAGAAACAATTACGGGAAATGAAAGTAACCCTCAAAATTTATTAAATGAACAGATAGTTCAATCTTACCTGCTTCTCCGCTTCTTTGGTGAGCCATTGTGCTAGTATGTGGTTTGCGGATATCGATATCTCTAATTTTCCCATTCAAATGAGATAGCTTCTACAATAAACTGTGCCTAGATCATACACCAAACCGATGACCCTATAGTAAACATCCAACGAAAACCACTTTGTATTTAACTTCTGTACGGAACGCTACTTTAACCTAGCCACCACGACAATGACTGTAAGTTACTAGGCCGTAAACTTACTTTTAGTAATTAACCTTAATTAACTGATATTATTGCCAAATATCCTAACTTTTACCTGTCAATTGTTGCTCGGATACGTTGCTGTTACCGGCTATAAAATCAAGTTGTGTGCGACTTGTGGCTGTTTTATGTGTATAATGTCATAATCGTTATGTCACACAGAGAGCAATGAATGAGAAGTACTGGAAGAGTCATTGAACTTCAGTTACAGTAATTACAACTGAGGGGCGTTCTGGAAGGCTATTCGTTGATTCAGTTTCCGTTGAGCTGCAAAACTTGCCAGAATTAACACTTCTTTTCTACGCACGTACCGCCTACAAACACACACTTCTCCCGTCTCTTTATGCACCTGTAATATCTCGCTTGCAGAAGTCGGCAGGTTGCTTCAAAACGTTGAGGAATCGGAAATCAGAGCCTAGATAATTGCTGGGAAGAGATAGAAATCTAATGGGGACTCGTTGGACGAATATTGGGGGCGGCGGGAGGATATGGTACAATTTGAAAACCACAGTAATAAGTATCCTTTATGGAAACAACTGGGCTTGTTGTGAACAAGTAGTATCTGTTACTTTTGTCGGCCTGCAACAATTTGCGATGCACTCAAGCTGACTATGCTCTAGAAATTGTGATAATCTCCTGCAGTAAAAGCTTAGCTCAAATTAGGGTATCTGACATTCCGTGCCAAAGGAGTGTCCATGGCTACGAAACGTAAGACCTCCAACGATACAATACGAAATTCGGTGGTCATTAAGTCGTTTTCATCATGAGGATGTCGAAACCTCTCAAATATTTAAGGACTGTATCATCTGTTCACGCTGAGTATCGCAGGCGAGGTAGCTCTTCTGGTCGCGTGTAAGCAATATTTTCAAGATCTGAAAACTTCTTCAGAACGTCTTACTGAGTTTCTTTTGCTAGAAGGTTTCACTCCAGTCCAAAAGCGGGTGCAACCTTTTGTAAGCCCTTATTTCTCCATTAGGTTATAATGGGTTGGTCTGTGAGCCACACAAAGCGACGTGAACATGGTAACTTGAAATTCACTGTACACTGCTTTCTTGATTGCACGGACCAAATAAAATGAGCATAGTTTTATCCCACTGCTGCCTGCAGTATTCATACCACTGCGATAATTATCCCCTGAAGTATTCACTTAACAATAAAGCAGTGAACCTTAACACCTGTGATTCATCAATTTTTTATGAATAGACTTTCGAGCTTTTTTCACGTGACAGAAGTACGACCGGAACTAAAACTCTAATGGAACCTTTGCCTTTCGCGGCCAGTGATCTTACCAGCTGAACATGCCTCATTGTCGTGCTGCATCTTCATGCAAGACATGTTTCCCACTCGTCTAAACTCCAGAAATATTTTCCTGGGCCAAAATTGTGATCCTAGTCTTTCACCCTGCAAAGGCTTCTGCTTCGATAACGTACTAGTAGACATTTTTACTTACAAGGGACACATTTGACCTTGAGTGCTCGGAACCGCACGAAACTATGCTTAGACTAACACTTAATCATAAAAATCATAAAATTCCGTGCAAAACTCCACACTTGACTGCTGAAGCCATCAGACGGTGGTAAGTTGTAGTTGCA
This sequence comes from Schistocerca americana, assembly GCF_021461395.2. Taxonomy (NCBI): domain Eukaryota; kingdom Metazoa; phylum Arthropoda; class Insecta; order Orthoptera; family Acrididae; genus Schistocerca; species Schistocerca americana. Next base: position 486,868,573 of record NC_060123.1, read on the forward strand.
CTAAAAAGTACTCGATTTGTGTGAATGGTATAGCTGCATTACAATGTCTCTTGGAGTGTTCGCGTGCGGCATACTGTGTAAATTATGTACAGTGATATCATGAAGAGAATTAATCCTACGAATGTAGTCCAAGATTGCGACGTGTTGAAAGTGAAAGTGAAATCGGGCTCGAGGATAGAGAGTTCTCGAATATATTCAGAAATATAACTGGAATGGCACAGAGATACATCTCATTGCGATGGATAGATATACTGATTTTGAAGGACAGGAAGAACGTGGACATGAAAGTTGCTCTCAAGCAGTACACGATGTTCATCTCCAGAGCATCAGGAAAAGTCCAGTCAAACTGAGTACGAACTACCTTCACCCAAACAGTTGAGACCCGGTGTATTAGAAGATACTGATGACAACGTATTGGAGAACATTTATTAAGACTATTACAATAGTTGCTTCAATTCCTATAGTAAAGTAATTAGGTGCTATAGTGCATTAAAAGCAAATCAAATAGCAGAATAATTCTAAATTATATGTCTAGCAAAAGGCGAGTTGGAGGAAACAGACTGTGGCAATTACGAACTATAAGAGAGCATGTAATATCGGAATTTGATAGAGCAAGGTCGTATGGATCTACAATGTACTATTGGCATCTGCAAATGTGAGAACTAGAAGCGTCTGAAATGGTTGGCTTGGACAATTTCAAAGGGTCGATTTCTTTTATTGGCAATCTTAAGGCTGAATATAGCATTCAGGCATATTACTACATTTGTCATACGTAAGGAGGTAGAATATGATAACAGTATATGTCAGAAGTTACAACAGTTTGTGGAGGACGTGGACATGTTTATGACAGAGCAGGGTGTGGAGAAACCAAAGTTATGGAACATTGACCAGAGTCAGTTCCAGTATGAGATGTCTTCATTATCAACAATCTCTCACAGAGGAAACACAACTAGAGCTAGTCTGTTGCAGTCTATACACAGTTCTGCCCACAGCTACACAATTGATGTGGCTTCATCAATGACAGACAGATTAACAAAGAGGCATAAGGCACATTCGGCCCGAGATATTCATGTGAAGGCAAGCAAAAGTGCAAAAGTGACTAAAGAACACACGAAACGTTTCCTAATTTCAGTCCTTGACGAACACGAAACAAGTGAAAACAGTCTATTCCTGTGTGAATGCTGGTCAGGTCATACAGATCGTACCTTCCTAGAAGCAAGCTTTTCAAACAAAGATGTTATACTGAAGATGTTGCCTCCGAAAACAACAAAATGTTGCCGACCTCTTGATGTTTACTTCGTTCGGCAATATAAGCTCTATATCAGAAGGATTGCTTATTTTGTAAGACTACAATGTGGCAAACCACAAGTGAAGATACATGAGCGTTATTTCATCATCAAACCTCACCCTGCGATTTAAAATCAATTTTCTTCACCATAGTATACGTGTATGTTACAATGTGCTTGGCGAAAGATTGGTTATGACATTGACATACCAATATTTGACATACCCATATCATCATTTGAAAATGTAACTAGTGTGGCTTTGATACGCTTGAATGCGAAAGTGGTTCTGGATGTGAAAACGTGGCTTTGGTGAAGCGTGCACAGTATTCTCTTCCACTTTATCTTAACCAATTGATCTAAATCCCGCATCTGCACTACGAGGACTTTCAGGTGTGTAGAATACGTGTATTCTGCCCTATTATAAATACTTTAAGCAGAGAGTTTCTGGCACTGTTAAACGAAAATCTGATCACACACTTTTATTGAATTGCGTAATATTTCCCTGCTGTGGTACTGGTCTCTTGTTACTTTCTTTCACTTATGGTAGAATGCAACGTTTTTCTTAGAAATAACACACGCCACTTTCCCTTTATGATCGGGGTTATTCTAAGCAGAATTTTGTGCGGTTCCGAGCGGTCAAAGGTGTCCCTTGTCAGTAGCGGATGTTTTATTACATCATACTCCCTGCTGCAGAATGGAGAGTCTTAGATTTTCAACACATGAAATCTTCGCCAACTATCAAGAGACATGAGGTTTTAAGTAAAGCACTGCACGTGCTCGAGAGGAACGGGGAGAATGTTTTCGTTGAATGGCTCCTGCCTGTTTCTCTCTATGTCCTGTTGTTTCGTACGTCCTTCATCTAACACGGGTGTGCAATGGGAGTAGAAGTTAGGTTGAACCGCAAGTTGTGGCTGTAACCGTGCGAGCCACACGCTATTGGAAGCCAATAGTTTAACCAGGAATGCACGTCACGGGAACGCTTGACGGTCCTTGCATACTTCCCTCTCGACTTTTCAGAGGACAATGTCGTTGGAATTCGGCCAGGTTGATTGAATTTTGGACTAAAAACCGGTAGTCCATATCCCAGGAACACCGTGTTTTAATACTTATCATGATGAAACGCTTCACTATAACGAAACCCAATCATAACAAGCATTCTTTGAGATATTCGTGCCACAGTAGCGTATGAGTTGAAGGGAAAGAAACGAACGCAGTGTCCCTCACATTAGCGTCACCTCTTCATTAACGTTTATAACTTCGTAAATTTTTTGAGCTGAATTGACAGCTGACACCCTGTTTAGGCGCGTCACTGTCAACTCAGCTCTGGTTTTGTTGATACTAAACTGAATATTGTTTTACAAATTCTAGGTTTTAGTGACTGAACCTTTAAAATTTTTTTAGCTGTTTACATTTTCATCTTTTGTAGCCTGATAATGTGTAACAGGCACCTCTCTTTTCTGTACGTATCTGATTTTAATTACAGGTCTGATGATGACAGTAGCCGAAACGACTATAAAGGAACGTATTAAGTAATCCAGACGTATACACACGCACACGCACACGCACACATGCACACACACACACACACACACACACACACACACATACATACACACACACACACACACACACACACACATATATATATATATATATATATATATATATATATATATATATATATATGTGTGTGTGTGTGTGTGTGTGTGTGTGTGTGTGTATGTGTGTGTATGTGTGTGTGTGTGTGTGTGTGTGTGTGTGTGTGTGTGTGGTTGTTTGTGTTTAGTCGTCTACCAGCTTTGATAATTAGTTCTGAAACATATAGGTTTAAGTAACACGTGAATCTGGTCCTAAAATTCAGTCAGTGGAAAAATACATCTACCAGTGATACGAGAGTTCAAAAGACCATCGGAATGTTCGGAGTCAGTTGACTGTACCAGACGAGGATAAGCCTTCTCGTGTTGGCGACGCATTGGCAATGTCTATGCTATGTTCATACCTGGAACGTGCAGCGGCAATTGTGGTGTGTTTGTGAGCACGTTTGCCTTAAGGACAGAAATGCGTATATTACTCAAATTTCCTGGTTTCTTGATGGTGACATTGGCTACAGTTCTCGTAAATAAACTGTAGCGCTTGGCGCGGATTGTGTACATCACACGTTCAACCTTCATTAACCATGGAACACTTCATAAAAAAACTGCTTTGATGCAGTGGCACTCTGAAATATACTGCGCAATTAAATTATCACCTGATAAACTCATACGATTAAACGTGCGTACTCCAGTGCGTGTGCATCGAACCTAATGCAAGAGGCAGCTAGCTCGCACACGCACCGGTGGCCACTGAACGTGCGACAACAGTCACTCTCTCTCTTTGTTCCCGAATCTAATTGTTCCAACTTTTTTATTTATTGATTGATTTATATATTTATCGTTTGGCATAGCCACGTGCGCATGCATGATACATTGGACATTTAAGTTACTCCAGCTGAGGAGGTAAGACAACAAGTACATGAATTCTTACATTCATCCGTTATAAAATAGATATAAAATATACAGTAAAGCGAACAGCACGATGTGTGGTGCAGTAGACTGTAAAACGACCAGTAAAAATAGGCTGTGAGAGTAGCCAGTAAGAACAATAAATTGCACATTAAAATGAGTAGTTGAATGAACATAAAAATCTGCAATTATCGATGGATAGCTCGTTTACAGTATCTCTTGCAAATTAATTATGCCTTTAATGATTCATTACAATTATTGTGGAAACTTGCAAATGATATATGCGTATTGTTGTTTCTGTGTTTCGGTCCGAAGACTGGTTTCATGCAACTCTTTACCCTAGCCATTCTCGTTCAAACCTCTTCGTCTCTGCAGTCTATATCCATTTGTACCTGTCAAACCTATATTACAATTTCCTTCCCCCACCCTCCTCCTCACTTACCGCCGTTACCAAACCGAGAACCCTTGATGACACTGAATGTGTCCTAATATGTTTTATCCCAGATTAGATTCAGAACATTTTCTTTAATTATCCTATCTATGCATCTGATATTCTGCTTGCTCCTGTAGCAGTACATTTTAGGGCTATTGTCCTCTTCTCTCTACTGTAAAGCGAAATATACATTGTGGTGTAGCAAACGATGGGAGTCTAAGGTGGGTTCGGGTTTTGTGGGCATAAGTTCTTAAAATAATGTAAATAGAATTTTTTAAATAGTATAATATCTCAGAGCTCTCCTTTATAAATTCCAGACCCAAGAATGGGCTAGTTGAGTTCCGTAAATGTAATCTCTTGTGACTCAAGCAGTCCAGCACTGATCAGCTATTTACGTGACCCTCCAGCACTATCCACTACAACACACTCTCTTCTAACTGTCGTATCAGAACCCACTCCACAGGAAGCACTTCCTGCTTCCAGCTCCGCTGTTCACCTGGACACTCGAATCCTATTACTAGAGTGAGTCAATAAATAAATCGCATCTTGGGGCAGAGGCATCAACATTGCGTGTACGAACCTGAAATTTATTTTCCTTTTCAACATACTCCCCCACTAATCTGTTCGACAAGTCCTTGAAAGCCGACAGCATGGAATTCTTGTGGCAGCGTTCGCATCTAACGGGTGACCTTTAGGGCTGCAACAAGTTTATTAGTTCCTTAAATTGCAGCAACCCATAAGACCGTTGTGTCCTCGGGGGTAGCGAAACACACCAAGACTGGAAACAATATCATTGGATAAACAAGGCGCCCAGGACGCTACTTGTTTCTGATTTTCTTCTCATTTTTTCCTGCATCCAATGGAACACAACATTGTATGAGATACATTTATTGCTTAAACCAGACGAATTTCGCTATTAACTTTCTCTGCGGACAGTTCCTTGGCTCATGAAAATCATGCTGCTCTATTCGGTACACACTTACAGCACACTACCACCTTGGTGTGACCACACAACAGCAGCTGATTAAGCGTTGGCCGCGGAAGATCGTGTATCGGCAAAATACCACGTGACATGCTTCCATCTTCTAGATACGTATGGGCGCGAAATTTAACAGCTTGGTAAAAAAAAAAAAAGGTGAAAAGAAATTACACATTGACATTGCACATCGGACATACAACAAGGATCAGTAATAACATAGGAAGCGGGCGTCGCAAAGGCCATCTGGGGCTACTGAATGTCATTGCAGTTATTTAGCCACGTGCTACAAATGGACACCCGCGACAGGAGATGATCAATGTTTTGTCCAAATGCATCGAGACACGCCTAACAGCGACGCTGCATTGAACGGCGCACCTTCTCAAAGGTGTATCTCGAAGACATCCTGCTACCGAAACGAACCTGTCCACTAGATCCCCGCCGATGTAACAGGTGTTTCGTACACAAGGCCGTTCAGATACGTCCACAGAAAAAAAAAATCGATTGGGGACAGAATAAATGATCATGGTGACCATGCGACTAGCCCACCGTGACCAATCCAGCGGCCGGGAAATGTTACCCTCACCTGTCTCGTGAAATGCGCAAGGGTTCCGTCGTACTGAAATCGAATGCACTGACGAATAAGCATGGGAATATTATTCGGCCTGTCCTACAGAACCTCTCGCAGTGGTACGAGATATGTACGACCATCAAGTCAATCAGGAAGAATATACGTCCCAGTCACACAGCCTCAGATGATCCCAGCCCACACGCAACCGTAGTCCCCTCTCATGGCGTTTGCGACCCCGGTTCCTACGTGATTACTAATCCTTGCTGTATGCCCGATGTGACACGTCATTTTCTAAACGCTTTTTGAATCATCCTGTATACGATATGTGAAGTACTAAAGCATCGGCTGCACATAGGCCAGAATAGCACCACGAAACGGCATCAAGAAGGCGCTGATCCGCGTGCCAACGGAAAGAACGGGCACCGCCACACCTCCAGAGTTCAGCGCCACCTGTCAACCCTGATCTAACCAGCCGCCCATCACTTGTCGGCCAGGTTCGGTGGCAGTCTTCGAGAGCATCGGTTCTGAATTATAGGGTGACGTTACTTAGCCTGCGTTCTGCGAATGATAATAGACAGTAAATTGCTTGTATGTAGGAGGCACAGGAATCAAAAGAATTTAATATACATTTAGGCTTCAGCGGCCATTGTTACAGTCAATAAATTTTTTCTGGTTTTGTGACAGCATTGCCAGTATGTATAACTACCGACGTTTCGGTCACTGTCGCAAGTGATCATCTTCAGGGTGTTCAGTAAAAAAACACTCTGAAAAAGGTCACTTGCAACAGTGACCGAAACGCCGGTAGTTTTGCATATCGACAATGCGGTCACGAACCTAGAAAAATTTTATTGACTGACAGAATGTAAGTTTCTTTTCCTTTTAGATATAAAGATTTCTGTTAATTAGAAATTGTTTTGTACAGATGAATTTGTATTCCTGCCACCTGTCATCGAACTTTTCTGCTTCCCTGTTTCTTTCAGTGCTGACTCCCTCAGTAGCTGACAACAACACGATATTCTGACATCTGCGACTTATTTATTGAGTCATCCGCGTACAATCCACTGCTACAACCAAAATGGCGCCCTCCGTTGACAACGAGCCACAGTCACCTCTGCCGTCGTAATACCCCTCCACCCTCTGCAGCCCACTCACTTGCCCAAAGTTGTAAAGTGAACAATGCTCAGTGGCAGCCTGGGAATGACGTGGCAACCCCAGTTCCACAGTCACCCCGTACGCCCCACGAAGTGCAGTACACCGTACCACTTTCTGTTTTCCTATCTCAGCTCCAATACTTTACGTCTTCCTACATACACAAAAGCATTGAGAAAGCAATGTGTCCTTCACCATCTTAAAAAATGGAAATGAAGTCCCATGCTTCTTTACAGGGCGTAGGGGAACGATGCGGGAGACCCGCACCGCCTTACTAGGCAAGGTCCTAATGGAGGTGGTTTGCCGTTGCCTTCCTCCGACCGTAATGGGGATGAATGATGATGAAGACGACACAACAACACCCAGTCATCTCGAGGCAGGAAAAATCCCTGACCCCGCCGGGAATCGAACGCGGGACCCCGTGCTCGGGAAGCGAGAACGCTACCGCGAGACCACGAGGGGCGGACTTCATCTTACAGAAAGTAAATTACACAAGGTGCTGCGCTGCCAGTCACTGTGGTCCAAGAACTTTAATAAATATTTTGTTATTGCAATCGTCATCCTTCTCTAAATTACTAATCCGACATCAAAATTAAAAAATGTATGCAAATTGCGCGCACGTTTCACCTTATAACATTTTCCCTGGAGATCAGACATATCTACAAGAGAGGTTTGAAGTTAAAAAATCAGCTATTGCCAAATAATCTTAAGTACGCAAAGCTTCATTCGTGAACGAATTTATACCTAAGAATCATCAAAAGGACTTTGTTAATTACTATGTTACAAAGGTAAGCTCATCCAACAAATTATTAGTCACCACTTTGAAACAACACCTTGGTCACTTTGGAGCACTGTAGATATCAGTCGGACATGGACCCTCCATCGCTAACAGATTTCGATGTGCCCATGACCATACCGGAAATGAAGTTGCCCACTTTGTTCGTGTATCAGTGTGGTCTGTCCAACCTGTCTGCGAGCGATGGAATATCAGTTTGCAGCCACGTAACACGGTGTAGGAACAATACATGTGAGAAGATTGTGAGAAGGGCTAGAGACGAGAGTCCGGCCTTGTCAGTGACAGTCGACTTCAAACCGTCAGGAATTGCATCTGCCAGTGAACGCAGATCCCCCTCAAGCAATTTCTCATCGAACAACGGAAGGTGAACTGTTTGCAGTGGACGTTTTGAATCGGGTACCTCGCAAAAGGCCATTGCTTAGAGTGTCAAAAAAATGGCTCAAATGGCTCTGAGCGCTATGGGACTCAACATCGGGGGTCATCAGTCCCCACTCCTTCCGTTCTGATCATGTAAGCGTAGAAAAGTTGTGGAATGGTTTCAAAGAGATATTATCGACAGCAATTGAGACATATATACCACGTAAATTAATAAGTGATGGTACATAAAACGGGTCAGATCGCTGTTGCAGAAGCAACGAAAAAATCATGCCAAATTTAAAAGAACGCAAAATCCCCAGGATTGGCAAGGTTTAGCAGAAGTTCGAAATATAGCACGTACTTCAATGCGAGATCCTTTTAATAATTTCCACAACGAAACACTGTCTCGGAATCTGGCTGAAAACCCAAAGAGATTCGGGTCATACATAGAGCACACCAGTGACAAGAGGCAATCAATACCTTCACAGCGCGACCACAACGGTGTAGTCACTGATGACAGTGGCACTAAAGCAGAGTTATTAAACACGGTTTTCCGAAACGCCCTCACCATAGAAGACGAAGTAAATATTCCCGAATTCCAATCAAGAACAACTGTCAAGATGAGAAACATAGAAGCAGATATCCACGATGTAGCAAAGCAGCTTAAATCACTTAATAAAGGAAAAGCCTCCGGTCCAGATTGTATACCAACCAGGTTCCTTTCAGAATATGGTAACGCAATAGCTCCATATATAGCAAGATATACAACCGCTCGCTCATGAAATGACTGGGTTGATTTGGTGGAAGAGACCAAACAGCGAGGTCATCGGTCTCATCGGATTAGGGAAGAATAGAGAAGGAAGTCGGCAATGCCCTTTCAAAGGAACCATTCCGGCATTTGCATGAAGCGATTTAGGAAAATCACGGAAAACCTAAATCAGGATGGCCGGACGCGGGATTGAACCGTCGGCCTCCCGAGTGCGAGTCCAGTGTACTAACCACTGCGCCACCTCGTTCGGTGCTCATAGAAAGATCCGTACCTAAAGACTGTGAAATTGCTCAAGTCACACCAATACCCCAAAAGGGAAATAGGAGTAATCTGCTTAATTACAGACCCATTTCAGTAACGTCGATTTGCAGTTGGGTTTTGGAACATATACTGTGCTCGAACGTTATGAATTACCCCAAAGAAAACGATTTATTGACACATAGTCAGCACGGATTCAGAAAATATCGTTCTTGTGAAACACAACTAGCTATTTATACTCATGACGTCATGAGTGCTATCGACAGGGGTGTCAAAGTAATTTCGAATTTTTAGATTTCCAGAAGGTCTTCCTTACCGTTCCCCATAAGCGTCTTCTAAACAAACTGCGTGACAATGAAATATCGCCTCAGTTGTGCTACTGGCATCGTGATTGCCTGTCAGAAAGGTCACAGTTCGTAGTAATAGACGGAAAGTCATCGAGTAAAATAGAAGTAATATCCGGCGTTCCCCAAGGAAGTGGTGTAGGCCCTCTATTGTTCTTGATCTATTTTAAGCACGTAGGAGACAATCTGAGTAGCCCTCTTAGATTGTTTGCAGATGAAGCTGTCATTTACCGTCTTGTAAAGTCATCGGATGACCAAAACGAATTGCTAAACGATATAGATAAGGTATCTGTATTGTGCGAAAAGTGGCAATTGACCCTGAATAAAGAAAAGTGTGAAGATATTCACATGAATACTAAAAGAAATCCGTTAAATTTCGATTACGCGGTAAGTCACACAAATCTCAAAGCTGTAAATTCAACTAAATACTTAGGGATTACAATTACAAATAACCTAAATTGGAACGATCACATAGATAACGTTGTGGGTAGAGCAAACCAAAGACTGTGATTCACTGGCAAAACACTTAGAAAGTGCAACAGGTCTACCGAAGAGACTGCTTACACCACGCATGTCTACCCTATCCTGGAGTACTGCTGTGCGGTATGGGATCCGCATCAGGGGGAAAAAGTTCAATGAAGGCCAGATCGTTTTGTATTATAGCGAACTGGGCAGATAGTGACAGATACATTATACGTGAATTAGCGTGGCAATCATAAAAACAAAGACTTTTTCGCCGCGACGGTTTCTTCTCACGAAATTTCAGTCACCAATTTCCTCCTCCAACTGCGACAACAGTCTATTGGCGCCCTCCTACATAAGAAGAAATGATCTTCACGATAAAATACGAGAAATCAGGGCCCGCACAGGAAATTTTAGATGCTTATTTTCCCCGCGCGCCGTTCGATATTGGAACGGTAGAGAGACAGCTTGAAGGTGGTTCATTGAACCCTCTGCCAGGAACTTTATTGTGAATAGCAAAATGACCACGTAGATGATGTAGGTGATGTATAACCATTCCGTATTTTGGTAAAAGGGATCCACAGTCTACCGCATCTTGCTACAGTGCAACAATGTAATAACTGTTTAGTCTACTGTTTGTTAGCGCAATCACCCATCTTTCTATGAAAATATCTTCACAATATTGAAAAGCCTGTAGCATTAAATTATCAAAACGTGCAACAAACAAGCTCAGAAATGCAACAAACGTCAGATTAATGTAAGAACAACGTTATGTGATTGCTGTCGACGTGGGAACTGCTCACTATAGCGTCGCTGTGCCATCTTTCCAATGTATTTACTGAACTCGTATACAAGTTGCGTATCGGCTGATTCTTCATCAGTAAACCTATGAATACCTTCATGTACCAATTTTCTTGTATGAGTATCGCTGCCTCAGAAACAAACCCGAGGCAAAACTGAGCAGTACTGAATGCAGGCTTGAAGGGGATAAATAAAGAGGGCATTTTTATTGTCAACAACAATTGTTGTCAACAACAACAACACCGTCGGCATTTGCACTGCTGTGCACTAGTTTTAGTGCAATACAGATTAAAAATCTAACCGGGCCAAGAAACCAAACAAAATGCAATTACTCTCTGAAGAGCCGCAGGAGGTCTTGGGTTTCCCATGCTAAAAGCCTCAGAAGGTAACCCTGAACAACCTCTGAAAGTTTTTCGGTGGAGTTTTGGTTCATTCTCTTAGAATGGAATTGTGTAACTCCTTAAACAGTAAAGTTCTGAATATTTCCTAGTCAGACAATAATCCTCGCCTTTCCACTCATCTCTCCTAAGCAACTGAAGAAGCCTTCTACACTGTCTCACTCCGTAAAATTCCATTGTCACTCAAGTCCCGTTCTCAAGTAACGGGGACGCGACAATATTTTACAACCAATCGTTATATTATTCAAATGATTTCACATTAACGAGAACTTCGTACATTTTCTCAATTTGTAGTGCAATAATCATGTAGTGATTTTTGTTGTTGTGGTCTTCAGCCTGAAGACTGGTTTGATGCAGCTCTCCATGTTACTCTATCCTGTGCAAGACTCTCTTCATCTCCGAATAACTACTGCAACTCATATCCTTTTGAACTTGTTTGCTGTATTTATCTCTGGTCTTCCTCTACCATTTTTACCTCCCACCCTTCCACCCAAAACTAAATTGAAAGTTTCATGATGTCTCAGAATATGTCCTCTCAACTGATATCTTCTTTCAGTGAAGTTGTGCCACAAACGTCGTTTCTCCCCAATTCTGTTCATAAACTCCTCATTAGTTACGTGATATACCCATATAATCTTCAGCGTTCTTCTGTAGCGCCACATTACAAAAGTTCCTATTCTCTCCTTGTCTGAACTATTTATCATCCACGTTTCACTTCTATATAAGGCTACATTCCGAACAAATACGTTCGGAAAAGACTTCCTAACACCAGAAAAGCGTTCCCTCTCACTGCCAGTCTACATTTTATATCCTCTGTACTTCGTCTATCATCAGTTATTGGACTATACTAACAGTAAAACTTATCTACTTCTTCTAATGTATCGTTTCCTTATATAATCCCCTCGGCATCGCCTGATTTAATTCGATAACAATCCGTGACGCTTGTTTTGCTTTTTTTGATGTTCATCTTACATTCTCTTTGCAAAATACTGTCCATTCCTAGTTTTTTGCTGTCTCTGATGGAATTACAATGGCACTGGCAAACCTCTAAGCTTTCGTTTCTTTTCCCATAACTTCAATGCTGTCACCAGCTGTTTCTTTGCTTTACTTTGCTGCTTGTTCAGTGTGCAGATTAAATAACACTGATGATGGGGTACAGCTCTGTCTCATTCCCTTCTCAACCACTGCTTGCCTTTCATGCCCCTCGATATTTATAACTGCCACCTGGAGTAATTACAAGTTGTAAATAGCCTTTGGCTCCCTGTATCTTACCTCCAACTGCCTTCAGAAGTTTAAAGAGTGTATTCCAGTAAATAGTGTCAAAACCTCTCCCTAAGCCTACAAATGCTATAAACGTATGTTTGCGTTCGTTTAACCTATCTTCTAAGATAAGTCGTTGGGTCATTACTGCCTCGTATGTTGCAGTTCTCCAGAACCCACCGTGACCTTCCCCGAGGTCGGCTTCTACCAGTTTCTCCATTTTTTTCTAAATAATTCGTGTTAATATTTTGCAACCATGACTTATTAATCTGATAGTTCGATAATATTCACGCCTGTCAGCACTTGCTTTCTTTGAAATTGCCGTTGTTACATTCTACATAACGGAAAAGAAGAAAAAATGTGACTATATCTCTATACATAAAAGTAAATGTCCTGAGTGACTGGCATATCATCGACCAGCCCAAACTTCTAAGGACAGCAACTTTTGGCAAGGTGCTGATGTTTTATTGTAGGCCTCCCTAAGGAGGTTAAATAAGGGATTAAAAGTGGCTTTAAAGCAGTTTTGAAGCTAGAACTACGAAAACTGATGTTGGGTTTCGCGGTCAGAAAATAAAAAGTGTCTCAGCGTTTTCCTAAATTCATCCCCTGTGTGGGTAAAATCGTGAACGAAAGATTTTCTTGAAAATAAATCATTACTAAAGTACTACTAAAGCATTTTAAAGCTACATCTGTGAAAATTGGCATTGTCTTCTCGGACGGGATGAAATGTTTAATCAAATATTTCATTAAGAAAGCATTTTTGAAGATAAATCTGTGTAAATTAGTATTTGACTTCTAAATAAATATGTGCTAAGGAATGAAAGTTTTTATGGACGGGGAAATTTCACTACAAGAACTCAAAAGGCAGTATTAACATAGACAGGTTCTAGCTACCAAAATCGCGTTTTGGTCAGACGTACTACGGCTATTTGGAAAGTAAGGTCCATAGATAGTGAAATGTAAACAGTGTTAATCTGATGAAGCTTTGCACAGATGTGTTGGATAGTGTCACTAGTCGATCGCGTCACGTCGCTCATTTCAGTTCTGAGAACACAGTAATCACATAAAGATGCGTAAAAGAACAGTGTCACACATAGAGTGTGCGGCTGGTCCCGGCGCGCCGGAACAAGGGTTGTTCACTCAAGTGTCCGCAGCTCGTGGTCGTGCGGTAGCGTTCTCGCTTCCCGCGTCCGGGTTCCCGGTTTCGATTCCCGGCGGGGTCAGGGATTTTCTCTGCCTCGTGATGACTGGGTGTTGTGTGATGTCCTTAGGTTAGTTAGGTTTACGTAGTTCTAAGTTCTAGGGGACTGATGACCATAGCTGTTAAGTCCCATAGCGCTCAGAGCCATTTGAACCATTTGTTCACTCAAATACGAGTAACCCTTAGCGGCTCGCCATCTTATTTAAAGCTACTCATGACGTCGCCTTTCCGGCTTAATGTGACTTGTAAGTACTGCATTTCTTTCCAGTCAGTACAAACTTTAATTTTATTAATGTATTATATACCTAATATGTTTTAGAACAGTTAGTTTAATTCTGAAGACGACACTCATAGTAGCGTCGAAACCTGGTCAATTTTGACTTAATATTTGTGACCGAGGGCTTATTTGTTCTAATATAAATAAAAAATATCTTTGCAGACTACATAGTCTACACGAGCAACAAAGCGGGCGCTTAGCTAGTAGGAAATGAGGCAAACTGTGATCTGTTTCTCCAGTCGCACTCGGAGAAGAGACCACAACAAATTACAAAGTAAAACATTTATTTAGTGACTAAAGCAACGAGAAACTAATACTTTGTAGCGGGTATGGGTCTCCACAGTAGTGAATATGTGGGACCCAAAATTTGACCACTTTATTATTGTCCCCCTCTCCCCCCCCCCCCCCCCCCCCGATTGTCTTCCTCTTTCAACTTTTTCCTCCTATTCTCCTTATTCCCCCCTGTGATGAAGTGAATTCTAAAAGCAGCGGCCACGTGTTCCACTGTGCAGCCGATGCTGGGGCAGCTGCGGCGGGGCGCGGCTTCCGGCAGCGGGGGCGGCGGAAGCGGAAGCGGGGGCGGTGGCGGCGGCGGCGGCGCGGCAGGCGAGGAGGTGGTGTACTACCGCGTGCGCAGCTTCTCCATCACGCCCAACGGCATCTTCAACCTGGGCGACTCGTTCCGGTCGCGGCGCTCGCCGTCCGTCAACTCGGTCAGCTCGACCGGCTCCAGCCAGCACAGCCCCACCGACAGCCCGGGGCCGCGCGAGCGCCTGCCCAGGTCAGTAAGCCTGCGTCCGCTCAGCTGCCGCAACAACCACCAACACGACGGAGTGATATCGATAGCACGAGTGTGGGATTATGGTTGGAACCTAACACTGTTTTCTTTACATTAACCTGTGAGCTCATAATAGGCTGCGACACTGGAACGACATTGGAACGATAATCTTCTACTCGTACATAAAAAAAAAATCTGGATAAGTGCGAGTAGAACTTGCGCGCCGAGGGTTCCGTACAAACTAAATTAACGATTCCAGAATGAGATTTTCACTCTGCAGCGGAGTGTGCGCTGATATGAAACTTCCTGGCAGATTAAAACTGTGTGCCCGACCGAGACTCGAACTCGGGACCTTTGCCTGACGCGGGCAAGTGCTCTACCATCTGAGCTACCGAAGCACAACTCACGCCCGGTCCTCACAGCTTTACTTCTGCCAGTATCTCGGCTCCTACCTTCCAAATTTTACAGAAGCTCTCCGTTAAATTAACGATTTTTCCCTGTTATCGATACGGGCAAGATATACGATACCCATTTGAGAAAAAGCGATCTTAACAGAGGGGCAGTCACACAGATAACAAATGAGAATTACAAATTAAATATTTTAAAATTTTTCCCTTTTCTTCTACTATGAACCCTCGCATCTTGCCAAATTTCATGATTCTATCTCAACAGAAAGTACGCTGTAGGTTTTGGTGAGTGAGTTTGCGAGTACCAAAATATGTGACGTAAATGACAGTTTCTATTGATTGCACTGACTTAAAAGCTCATACATTTTACTACATATTACATCGCCAAAAGACTATAGAACTTACTACGCGATTTAAGCTTCAACGTGATACGTCTATCCGATCCTGAGAAGAAGGGGTCCTACCAGAGAGACAGTCAGGTAACAAGTGAAAAAAAAGAATTCGCATTCTTTCCTTTAGTTGTACTAACAAACATCACTTCTTGCCAAATTTCAGAACTCTAGGTCAACGGAAAATATCCTGTAGGGTTTGATGTTTGAGTTTGCAAATATCATAATATGTAACATAGCGTCTGTTATGGTTGGCGATTGTATCCAGTCTCGCTGACTCTAACGTTTTTATCCCTTCTGTGAAAGAGCTACAAGCAGTCAGATCAAACATCGATAAGGAAATCTCAAGAAAATGCTTTCGGCTCAAAGTACAATGGTGAAAAACTTACAATGCTGCACAACAGATAACGCCTCTTTCCGCTGATGACAAGCAAATTTTGGGTTTCTAGGGATACATACCTTTATGTATGGAATGGCACATTTGCATACCTCTTGAGTATGACACAGCATACCGATTAAACACAGGCCCAATCAAAATCTAAGTGAGTAGTATTTTACTAATTCGTGCCGATAGAGGCACACTTGTGTAAAGATACTCAGTTTTCTTAAAACAGACATTCGTTGTAAGGTTATCGTGGATAGATTTATTTCATTTCTTATTATACAGTGCGCAATTTTCGTAAGGTTTCCTTTGTTGTTAAAACAATAGTAAACATGAGAGAGAAATTAATCATCAATGATATAAGCGAATTCTCTGATGTTATCTATAACAGTCTGACAACGCACATACAGTTTATTGATTACATCCATGTAGGAAACTTGTTCTGAGCTAAAGCTGTCAAATAAGGTTTGAAGAAGAATAAAAGGCCACTATCACACGACAGCCAATGCAGAAAATACGATACTAGCTGAAATGCAGCTACAGCAGCTCCAAAAGTCAACAACAATTTCTCCAGAGCTTCCACATTCCACAGTGCTGGAGATAATGCGTATGGCCGGATGCAGACTTCTGAGAGACAGACAGTTACAGCTTTTGTTTTGCACTGCACGACGTTTTCAACAAACAGATAGCGCAATAGTGTAGCTCAAGTGGAAACGAACAATTCCTATTTAAATTTGTGCATCGTACACTCTTGGCAGTCCTGTGTAGGTGGCAGTTACGTGATTTTATTTCGGTGATTACAAAATAGAGTCGAATGTATGCACTGGGTAGCTGAGGCAGCTAGTCTATGGCGATTCAGTCAACCAAGTAAATGAAAGTACTGAACATGCTGCAAACCACTACAGGGAGCCTATGTGTCAGAATTCTCATCCAGTGTGGCGCAACGAAGTTATGATAGAAAAATGAGTCACAGAGAAGAGGACTTCATGGTCTGTTGGATTGATGATAGGCTCGTATGCTTAGGGTCTGAGTTCGATTCCAACTTATGCCGATGACTTTTGATAGGGAGAGTGAAGAAGGTATAATGGCACTGTGGTCTGAAATTCACATTAAACAGGATATTCCTTCTCTAACAAGTAGACGTTAGGCTGAGCCGCAATAAAGTCTGGAGTGGCGATATGTAGAAACTCTATCACCAGCAACCTTTCTTATACTAGTTATTTATTTCTAGTGACGAACCAAACGCTATGTATGGTCACAGGATACTTAAATGGTTCAAATGGCTCTGAGCACTATGGGACTTAACAGCTGTGGTCATCAGTCCCCTAGAACTTAGAACTACTTAAACGTAACTAACCTAAGGACATCACACACATCCATGCCCGAGGCAGGATTCGAACCTGCGACGGTAGCGGTCGCTCTGCTCCAGACTGCAGCGCCTAGGACCGCACGGCCGGATACTTATTCCATCTTTTATTTGAGCTTCTGTATGTCGATATAATTGGTTCTGAAATGGGAAGGCAACTCAGACCGCCCTTAACGCGTAATTTGATCACTTCGTGACAATACAGCTCGACTTGTTGTTTGCTCAAAACTGCAGATCCCTCTGCACCTCCACATACTGCGCGTGAATGAGTTCGAATCCTGTCCCGGCAGTAAATTTTTCATTATGTATTATCAAGCTCTCTAGCATGCGAACACCTATCTGCTGGTGGATAATAATTTTGACTTTTAATGTATTTTCATTCGTTGCCAACACTAACGATATCTGACGTTTTTGACTCCCAGTGACACACAGAACTATTTGCGAGATCACTGTAAGTTCAAGAATGTTATTCCGAGCTGCTGGTGGAGAAAAAGTCGGTAGCTGACGTCTCTTTGTGTGTGGTTAACAACGATATGTGTGGGGCTCGATTCCCAGTCAGCACTAAACTCTTCGTCATATTATTTCTAGTGGAGTGTCAGACTCATATTTCACCTTCATTTTCTGTAGAATATAAGTGGTTGGTGCCGGGTTGGAGTCCTGGGAAGGAAAAAATTAATGTTTCGTCTTGTCATTTCAGTTACAACATCTAGCTACTGCCGAGACAAACCGATATGTCACAGTCGATTATGCTTCGATAACAATCCGATTAGGTTCTGGGTTCGAATCCCTGTCCAACACAAAGCTTTACCTTAAGCCATTTCTAGTAAGTTACTTGTGAAGAAGCAATACTTAACATCTCTCGTAGTTCGTTAACAGAGACAGTAGTTGCTGGGTAGGAATTCGCGTCCGTTAAAAATGTTTACGTTATGTAATTTAAAGTTGATATTTGCTAACTGATACTGACTAAAATGGAGATATATCACACTCTGTATGCCTAGTCAGAAATGACTGTTAGTTTCCGTCAGTCACGAAATCTTTGCTTAGTCTGCATAACCTGGGTTGGAATCCATATGCAGAACGAGACGGTTCGTCATATCATTTGAAGTTCATACATATTCTCAACTAGCTGCTCGTGAATAACTTGATTTTTTATGTCATTTTGTTTTAAATAATAAGTACAGTATGTTACTTGAAGACGAAATCACGAATACGACGAACTTACTACGTGCATTACCAATCTGACGTAATAATGAGAGTGGTAACATTTCAGGTTTGTCATTTATTGTAATATATGTCAGCTTACAAGCCTTAAGGACAGCCTTATCTGTGATGAGGTGTTCCCTGATATTTGCAGTATCGTGGTATTACTTTACATCTTGAGTTATTGCGATACAGAGCAGTGTTTTCTAGTGGTGACTTGTTGGAACCATTTTCAATAGTCAAACGACTGTACCGAGGAGCTATTAGAGGACCTGCTAGACAGCTGCGTTATGTGGGTTGCATGCGAATCAGGCGAAATGCAATTCAGGTCGTTCGGATACTTTTGAGCACGACTGTACATCACATCTACCGATTTCCGTAATATCTGGAAGCTTCTTCGTATTGTGGAGTGGTTTTTGACTTACAGCATATAATTGGATATTCGTTCAAGTGTTGTGAAAGGCTAAATGTGCGAACAAGTCCTTACGTTTGCCACGATGAACTCGAGTGCGAAATGTATCGCAAAAACAAATCTAACACTCTATCATCTGGGAAATTGCGTAATGTATAGCCACGTAAATGGAGCGCAAGCGTGCAAGCTATCCAGCAACCATCTCACCATCATTCAGAATGAATTCCGTTACTTATGCCCAATTGACTGTCACAGGACAAAGCGTCTGTACTACGAGGTGTAATCAGCATTAGACGTCGCGGCAGCGTGCGAAAGGTAGGAGAGTATCTCTATTTGGAGTCACTGAGCATTGCGAACCATTTCTTCTGCCAAGCTTCTCTACTGACTGAATACGGTCGTAGATCTGAGGACTTGCTGAAGCCGTCGGCACACGGACCTTGCTTTCGAACGTTAACGGTGATCGTGCCTAGTTCAACGTGCTGCTGCATGCTCAGAACCCAAGCGACTTGTGCGTATGGTACGTGTGCCTTAACGTGACATAAGCGATAGCAACGCGCTCGAGCGACAGTTGTAGGCTGTATTTGGGTCGCAAATCACCTTGTTTCAATGAATGTACGAGCGTAAAATTCCTGCATAAGCTCTACTAAAACGCACATTCCCTTCCTTGTCCATATACAATGTTCGTCTGGCTTTAGTGTAAATAAATAACAGGCTTCAATATCGATTAATATGTTACGAGATGCTATCCAAAATTTTCGGGACTGGTGCTGCCATCTGTTGAAAACCTTACCTTTGGACTAATGGTAACCATCACCCCCGAAGTAGTTCCCATCCGCACGTACACTCTTTGACATAAAACTTGAGCGGCGGCCGGCCGCTTCAGAGGCTAAGTCCGCGCCGATCGCGACATGGGACAAAAAAACTGGCCAACTCGCTAATTCTCTAAGTCCGGTTATCTGCACAATCTGGCAACACTGTAGACTGCGGCACTTCCTGGAGGAAAACTTGTCCCATGATAGAGGAACTCTAGGCTGATTGCGCCTGTGGTCTAGCGGTAGCGTGCGTTGTTTTTGTTCATAATGTCAGTGGATCGAGAGCAGCTGGTATAAAATATTTTTATAGCCTCTTCTGTCTGAATGCTGAAGACGTGAATGTAATGGTAGCGCAGATTCAATCTATTTCGCTTTGTGACACACCGATATCAAAATTTTATCCAGTAACGATTTTGCGGCAGATTTCCTGCAGACTGTCCTCCTCTGGACGCCGTATGCGGCAAAGCTCCGGGATCCATTTGCTGGCTACTGGCAGCGGCCGTGGCGACAGCAGCGGCGCTGCACTCCCCCGTTCTTTATCGGAAGCGCCTGCTACCGCTCATCGCTTTTGATGATTTAAAACGCTTTATTATTAAATGTTGCTCCACAGAAAATTTCTACAATTTCCATTCACGCTCAAAAGCAACGGAGACAGACGCCCTGATTAGTAGGCGGGTATTATATTACATTAATCGGCAAGAGCTGAGTATGGCCCGAAATTAATTTTATAGACTGGGACGAAATGAAACCACCTCACTACATTCGATGAATTTATAAATGCTTCATACCTCGTTTCTTTTCCTTTCAAACTCAATTATTTGTGCTACTTTTGGTCAATGTTTGGATGTTTTCGTCAAGCCAGAGTGAGCGTCTGTGGTGTAAAGTGTATTACAGTTCTTGTTTCATTCCTTATGGTAAGTCTATGCGATAAACTGTGTGAATACCTTGCAATGCATGCTCTGTAGCAGTGCAGGAACACTGCACATTTGGAGTTCATGAAGTATTTATTGTTGATCGGAAGTGATAGTTAAGGTCATCAGATTTAAACCAGAAAAATTTGTCGTTTTCAAGGTTTCAGAGAACGGAAAGGAATTGCTAACGCCGGTGTTAGAAAACGTCTACAGTTAAATGCTATTGCAAAAATTTAGAAGAAGGGAACTATATTAATGAACATGTGCACTTCATAAACAACCTTCTGACATGTTAGACCTATATGACGAACAATGCTCAAATTTATATCGTTGACAGTCGGTTTGAATCTTTTCAGGGTCTATTTTACAGTGAAGCACCTTGGAATTTGCAAAGCAGAAATCCATGATATTAACTTAATTTACTAAGTCGAAACCGGACGAAGATTGATGTTTAAAGGCATTCTTCAGATTTCGCATAAGAAATTTTTACTAGCAGTTTGCAACTCCATTAATTAAATTGGAAAATAAAAGGTTGTAGTCAGCGGCTTCTACCGTGATTCGAACTGCTATGTCTTATAGTACAAGCACTGCAACGCACAAGGGAACCTCTGAGCTAACGACACACTGGCTGCCAGAGGCGGAATATAGTCACTGCGATGTTGCCTGAGCCTCAAAACGCAACCTTAAACACACGAACAGAGGAGGTGGAGATTACTGTTTTAACGTCCCGTCGACAACGATGTCATTAGAGACGGAGCACAAGCTCGGATTAGGGAAGGATGGGGAAGGAAATCGGCCGTGCCCTTCCTAAGGAACCATCCCGGCATTTGCCTGAAGCGATTTAGGGAAATCATTGAAAACCTAAATCAGGATGGCCGGGCGCGGGATTGCACCGTCGTCCTCCCGAATGCACACACAAACAGGTGTTACTTATGTGAAGAACGCCGTTCTTGAAGTCCAGAAATTAAATATGCTTTCTAATTGTGTCATCTTGCAGTGGATTATATCGTACGAGTCTTCGATTTGGAGAACGAATGTCAAGTGAATTTAACGAGGTAACGCCGACCTACACCCGGAAGTAAATGCACTATCAGAGTGTTGACAAATACTTGCTACGACGCTGCCATTTCTAGGCTCTCTGACGAGGCAGCTCTTCAGCGAAATGCTTGCCGTGATTCTCCGATACGGTTCTTCAGAGTGGAGACGCGCGCCCACGTTTGGTTTTTATGCGGCGTTCTCCCCTGATGGTTTCTGACGTCGCCTTGTGGGCTATGTATACATATAAGACATTCAACTATCTTCCGGCGTGGAAGAAGGCTGTTGACGCCGACATTATATCATTTCAACGTAGGGAAAGCAAAACGGATCACTCAATGTTTCTCATTCAACATAAAGCATGTGAGATAATTTTCCGTAACATTCATAATCATCTAAAAATACAAACGAAGTAAAAATACACCGGAAGCTTATTCGAATTGAATATAACGCTTTGCACCTCGATGTCGAACTTGTCCACTTGCAATCTTTTGCAGCATACACGTAGAATGTCATGATTACCACGAGAATGAAGAAATATGTTGGTAAGGATGGAAGCAAGAAGAGACGCAGTCAACAAATATTCTATTCCTCATGGCATTCATTTCATTTGACACGTAAGAAGAGGTAAAGCGGGAATTTACTTTCGTTAACACGAAAGATATGGCGCACATATTGATAACGAGGAAGTCTGCGTCTTCATACGTTTCCTCCTTGAAATCTGTATGCTCTATTATATACTAAGTAGCCCGATCATTGTTTCAGTAATGTTACCCTCTTGTTTGACCCAGTAACGATGAACAGATTCCAAATGCATGTCTCCCTTCCTGGGTTGTTTTTTGTGTTTTATTGCTTGGAATTCCTGAAGCAGACCACTGTGCCTTCCCCCCTCGTGGGTTAGGTCGCAAAACTAAACCGCTTTGTATCCAATGGCATAATTTATTCAGACAGCATCAGCATAAGACTATCAAACAAAGCCTTCCATTTACAGTTGCAGCACTCTAACCAGCACTGACCAAAGTGTAATCCACGGTCATGGTCCTAAATTACCAGCTGTCTGCTACTGTGGCAAAGTCCGTACTACACTTTCGATTCCGCAGGACCATTTTATCTGGTAACACTGCGTAGTTGCACAGTTGTGCTACCACGTCTGTCCTCACACTGTCAACTTTATGTATCTCACTTCTCCTGTAGCGTAGATCACGAGGAGCCGAAGTAAATGAGTGTATTCTGCATGACGTAACATTCAGTATTCCCTTCTTTCATAGCCACTCTTCATGTGCATCGATACCAAATAGGAATGCGAAAACTCTTGCGAGTGAGAGAATGACAATAACAATCGTAACAAGAACAATCAAATAATGAATGATGTTTATTCCAACGCAGAACGAGAATGGCTTTAAATATAAAAATCTTTATCTATATCTATATCCATATCTATTGATCTTTGAGTTGGCACAATGCAAATATATTCTTAGCATTTAGTTACTGAATTTAGTTCTGGATGTTTGCAGAGAAAAGGAAAAGTCGGTACTTCTCGCTAGTGTAATATAATGTGAACCAGCAACTACCCTTTCCTTAGAACACGACTCAAGCAGGTCCTCAAGTAGGTAGCAAGGCACTGCTGCATTCCGTTCCCTGACATTGCTCTGATGACGGTTAATGCAGATAGTTCCGATTATGAAATACAAAACGTATTGCAGGTTAGTTCCTAGGATAATAACATTAAATTTGCGTTGTAGACTGCACATGAACGTGACGACTATCCATATTACTCATCAATATAAAAAGACAATATTTTGGGAATTTAGCAGGATTACTCAAAATGAATTCTGAAATTGGGTGACTGACTGCACAGGTGCTAAACGTCGTCAAGAGTATACGATGTCCTAATCGCATTAGGAATATGAAGATCGTCTTCGACAGCTCGCAACTTTCACATTGCTATCTCCACCCTACTCCAGACAGCCCTCGGTGGAGTTGCACTACGTTGCCGATGTTATGGAAGGCCTTCAAACCGACAACAGACCGCATATTGAAAAATACAAGCGAATTCTCTTGCAGCGTAAGCTTATTGTAACTAATCTAAAAATTATTGGAGAGGAACATTGTCCTATTCAAAAAAAGTAAAATGTTACACACTGTTGACGTCAAACGGACATTATCTATGTCCTGTCTTGTGTCCTACTCATCTATAATATCAAGTGTACTATGAAAATGATTATATATAATGGATGATAGGGTAATGCATTGATACCAGATGGTGGGGGCCGGCCGGTGTGGCCGTGCGGTTCTAGGCGCTTCAGTCTGGAACCGCGTGACCGCTACGGTCGCAGGTTCGAATCCTGCCTCGGGCATGGATGTGAGTGATGTCCTTAGGTTAGTTAGGTTTAAGTAGTTCTAAGTTCTAGGGGACTGATGACCTTAGAAGTTAAGTCCCATAGTGCTCAGAGCCATTTGAACCATTTGAACTATTTAACACAAAATGACATTAAAAATTAAAGTTATTCACGAGCAGCTAGTTGAGAATATGTATGAACATTAAATGACACGACGAACTGAAATAATACGACGAAGAGTTCAGCGCTCACTGGGAATAGAGCCCCACACATATCGTTGTTGACTACACACAAAGAGACGTCAGCTACCGAATTTTTCTCCACCAGCTGCTCAGAATAGCATCTTGAACTTACAGTCATCTCGCAAATCGTTCTGTGTCTCACTGGGAGTTAAAAACGTCAGATATCGTTAGTGTTGACAACGAATGAAAATACATTAAAAATCAAAATTATTATCCACCAGCAGATAGGTGTTCTCCTGATAGAGCTTGATAATACATAATTAAATCTTTAGTGCCGGGCCAGGATTCGATCCCATTCACGCGTAATATGTGAAGGTGTTGAGGAATCTGCAGTTTTGAACAAACAACAAATTGCAGCCGAGCTGTATTGCCACGAAGGGATCAAATTCCGCGTTAAGGGCGGTCTGAGTTGCATTCCCAGTTTAGAACCAATTTTATCGACATACAGAAGCTCAAATAAAAGATGGAATAAGTGTCCTGTGACCATACATAGCGTTTGTGTCGTCACTTGAAATAAATAACTAGTATAAGAAAGGTTACTGGTGATAGAGTTTCTACGTGTCGCCACTCCAGACTTTATTGTGGTTCAACCTACCGTCTACGTGGTAAAGAAGGAATATCATCTGTAATGTGAATTTTCAGACCACGCAGCCATTATATCTCCTTCACTTGGTGTAGCCAGGAGAGAATGGAATCTGTCTCTCCCTATCTAAAATCATTGACGGAAGTGGGAATCGAACCCAGACCATAGGTATAACAACCTACCATCCGTCCAACAGACAACGAAATCCTCTTCTCTGCGAGTCATTTTTCTATCGTAACGCAGTTGCGCCACACTGGATGAGAATTCTGACACACAGGCTCCCTGTAGTAATTTGCAGCTTGTTCAGTAAATTCATTTACTTGGTTGACCGAATCACCATGAACTAGCTGTTTCGGCTACCCAGTGCATACATTCGACTATTTTGTAATCACAGAAATAAAATCACGTAACTGTCACCTACACACAACTGCCAACAGTGTAGGATGCAGAAGTTTAAATAGGAAGTGTTCCTTTCCACTTGAGCTATTCTATTGCGCTATCTGTTACTAGAAAACGTCGTTCAGACCAAAAGAAAAGCTGTAACTGTTTGTCTCTCAGAAGTCAAGACCTGGTCATATGCATAATCTCACAGTGCTGTGGAATCCAAAAGTTCTGGAGGAATAGTTGCCGAGCTCTGGAGCTTATGTAGCTACGTGTCAGCTTGTAGCATAGATAAGATGTCGCGAGTTCGAATACATTCAGTGCTACATTTTTTAAAACGCAATTCTGCTCTCTGCTGAAGGTATCAATCTAATGGAACTTTGAACATAAATCCCTTCACTTCTCAACCCAAAGTAGTCGCATGTGGAAAAAGGGCTAACTACTGTGACATTTTGTTCTATTCAGGTTTAATAGACAGCAGGCAGCAGATGCATCTCGAAGATGTGCAGGGAGAGCGCATCGTGCCATAATATGTCAGAAAAGTATTTTCTACATTAGCCGTCGTGTGGTGGTGATATTTTATTCTTCTTCAAACTTTGTTTGACAGCTTTAACTCAGAACAAGTTTTCTACATGCATGTAATTAATAAACTGCATGTGCATTGTCAGACTGTCATAGGTAACATCAGAGAATTCGCATATATCGTTGATGATTGATTTCTCTCTCATGTTTACTATTGTTTTAACAACACTAAAGGAAACCTTACGAAAATTGTGCACTGTATTATAAGAAATGAAATAAAACTAACCATGATAACCTTACGACGAAAGTATCTGTACACAAGCATGCCTCTATCGACACGAATCAGTAAAATACTACTCACTTAGATTTTGATTGGGTCTGTGTTTAATTGGTATGCTGTGTCATACTCAAGAGGTATGCAAATGTGGCAATTCATAAATATAGTTACGTATTCCTAGAAACCCAAAATTCGCTTGTCAGCAGCGGAAAGAAGCCTTACCTGTTGTGCAGCATTGTAAGGTATTCACCATTGCACTATGAGCTGAAAGCATTTTCTTGCGATTTCCTTATTGATGTTTGATCTGACTGCTTGTAGCTCTTTCACAGAAGGGATAAAAACGTTACAGTCAGTGAGACTGGAACTGCGAACCGTAACAGACGCTTTTTCACAGGTCAGCACGTTACCACAGAGCTGGCGAGGAGGTATGTGTCTGAGCTTCATATTACGACAGCAATAGGAACTCGAACTCGTAAACTGCTATTTGAAGGTCGAGATTAGTTGCGGTTTCCACCTGCAACGACTTTCCTGGGCTGAAAACCGTAAATTTTCAATCTTTTGTTACCCTTCAAGCGATAATAACTCAGATTATTCAATGGAAATGACAGGTAAAATCAAGTGAACTTTGAGGCTTAATTCCGTGCACACCAGGAAGTAACTCGTCGATCACAGAGTTGCCAAACATACGTTGCCTTGTTGCCAAATCTCAGTTACAGTACCAGCAGGAAGAAGACGAACCGATGTGATCCTACAGCGGTCTGGGAAGTGACCATAGCTGGTGTCTCCAAGTCGCGGCTGCTACGGCCTGGAATACGTAATGCGTCTGATTCGCTTTCTGTAACTAGGTTTAGGGACTGGAGCGTAGTTACTAATAATACTCAGAACTGACTGCAAACTGAGCATCATAAATCAGTAACTCTCATTGTTGTTTTTATATTTCTTTCGTAAGTGTACTCAAAACTAAGAAAGTCATTCACAGGCGTTTTCGTGCCTCGCCGATAGTCGAGCACAACATACAAATAAAAATAAAAAAGAATGTGTGTGTGTGTGTGTGTGTGTGTGTGTGTGTGTGTGTGTGTGTGTGTGTGTGTTTGTGTGTGAGAGAGAGAGAGAGATAAATAAAAAGCAATGAGAGAGTGTGTAAAAAATTGTTGTAATGAAATTAAATCATGGTATATTGATGATTAGCCATGAAGAGTCATGAATTACCGAAATTTTGGCCCATACCAGTAACCAAATCTAAACTTGAAAATAAAAGACGACAATGTTTGTAATAAACCGTGACTCCTATGAAGACCCTTTCGTCCCTGTTATCTAACCACGAAAGATGTCTGATATACCTCCATTCTGAAGTAACAAAGTGTGGATGCATTTAAAGATGAAGTGCATGATGTGAAGTTCTGTGACGGAGACACGAACCCAACACGTAATCCGGTTGTTAACTAAGAAAAATCAAATGTTACGTATCGGTTTTTCTTACGAGCCGCTAGGTGTCTGAATCTAAAATAAGGATACAAACTTTTGTGCCTAAGCGACAATCGAACTGCACACCTACCGTGCATCCACGAATATAGCTTAAGTATCAGTTGCTTACTCATGAACAGTAAGATGTGCGCGTGTTTGACCAGAAATAACGACACGTGTTGCGATTGTTGGAAACACATGAACAGACATTGAAATTGCGCGTTAATTTTCACTAGCAGGTGGGTGTGCACTTGATAAAGCTAGAAATGAAATTATGAATATTTTTGTACTGGATCAGGTTTCAGACCCACATACTTACCTTTGGAGGAGACCTAGAGAAGATTGCAGTCTTGGGAAAAGGAACGAAATGACTGAACTATACTGTTCCGAGAGATTCAGATCCTCGAAAGAGGAGATACGAATTCGAATCACAGTCCAGCACCAAATTTTTAAACGTCTCTAGTTCAATCAAGTACAAGTGAAATAAGAGCCCTGTCCCTTTAAATGGCTATCGGTTCATCAAATAAAATAAAATTTTCTAATGTAAGTAAGCTTACTGGCGACTGTATTTCTGTTTACCATGACTTCCGCTGTGTCATTTCCCAACGTAAACCGGCTCTGCCCAGTTGGTAATGAAGGAACATGATGTTTAATGCGGATTCTGGATTATAACGTCTTTCTCTTGAGGTTACCACAGGTAAAATAAATCTGTTTGTGCCTCTTAAAAGTAAATGCCTGAATCCACGCATTGCACCTGTGATAGCTCGTTCCACCATACCATTGTGGCCACATTACCCAGCCCCAAGAGTGTGCTGTAACGGATGATGTGCTTAGCTTACAAAATTAGTCACGATGGAAAAAATGCGAGTCTATTAAATGGTCAAGTAGAAGCAAGCTTCTGACGCAGAGATTATGCTATTCTCATGTCAGCAGGATGTAAAGACTCTTCTAGGCATCATAGGCTGGATGTGAAGCCATTTTGATTTTTCACAATTTCAGCAAATTTCTTAGTTCGAGAAAATCCACTGTGAAGTGTGAAGTTGCCGGATAATTCGATTATTACTGTTATTATTACTATCATTTTATTCATACCGCTGCTGGAACACGACCGTAGTCTTCAGGTAAAACTCGAGACCAGCTAATATGACGTCTGGCGACCGAAAGCACATATCGACAAAATTTTTATCGCCCCTTTCCTCTCGGTGCTGAAGTTATGAGTGTAATTCAAGCG
This sequence comes from Schistocerca americana, assembly GCF_021461395.2. Classification (NCBI taxonomy): domain Eukaryota; kingdom Metazoa; phylum Arthropoda; class Insecta; order Orthoptera; family Acrididae; genus Schistocerca; species Schistocerca americana. The sequence goes on from NC_060123.1 coordinate 486,897,143, forward strand.
AATCTACAATATCATATTAGCTGGTCTCGCGTTTTACCTCAAGACTACGGTCGTAGTCAAGAGTAATGTACTAAGACTGGAGTCAAGACTTCCTCTGGGAAGTGTCGCAGTCTACATGTTGCTAGATCGAGCATATTGCCAGACATAGAATTCTGAGAGGAGCACGATTGTGTTGTCCACCTTACGTGAACGACTCGGCGGTCAATGTTTTGGTCTGAGACTGTATCTACAACACATATTGCACACTGAAGACCCAGAAGAATTTTAAAAAAAAGTAGTTTATGAGAGCAACGTTAACCATAGCGTTCGAAGTATTCATAGTATTGTATACGTGTGTGTATACACCTTCCAATGACCACTCAAGAAAGACAAGGATACACAGTCTATCTCCAATATTATAAATACGCCTCAGTTTGTGGATGAACTCAGAGTTAGGTTGATAATAATTGTGAAAATTTAGTAGCACTGTACCCATTGGTGTTAAACTCGTTTTCAACCAATGATTCCCACAGCTACAGGGATACTACTTGTGATACCTCTTAGACAAAATACTTAAGCAGTGTTATCAGACGAAAAGATGAACCTGACACAAACTGTGGGAAGTTTGTTTTACAACCTTCGTACCTGGATATTCAGCTTTTTCCTATTTGAGATATCTGTGAACGTTGCTGCTTAAGACGTTTTAAGCAGAAACTAAATTCCCTCAGCTTCGACAATGTTTAAAGAAATCGTCTTATTGGCACTAAATCGTGGTTTGTGAATTGTTTACCGGCCGTACTCTGCCGTATTTTGCCGGTTGAAAGGCAAAAGCTTACTGACAAATTTCACACAGAAATTACTGTTACAGTGTACTTATGGAGCCAAATGAGTGAATTGCGTATTTTCCGGTGAGAAAGAGCGCTGGCAAACAGTCTTCGCTACATTAGGTTATTTAAACTGGTGTCACTCTGAGCTAGAATTTATGGGCAGCGACTAAGTGTAAGGTCAACGTTTCGGATGCGAGTTTTGCGACTGTGAAATACTTTCCTACATTATAGAAGCGAATATAAAATTTGAACTAATATTGCGAAAATTTTGTACTTGGACAGCTTAGAAAGAAAATACTTCTGTTTATTTCAAAGGGAAACAATAGATTTTCTAAAACACTGTCTGTCATACACAACTTGAAACAGGTCATGTCGACCAAATCATGTGGAAGAACTAACAGCAACGTATATCGGAAGGCAGTAAGATCTCTTGCCTTTTGGTTTGTCAGTACTCGATACCCATTTCTAGGCGAAAGTAAATGAAGAAAGGCAGTGCGTTTTTGTTACCAAGTAACGTCTTCGTCAATTACTTTAGTTTTAAAGTTATCTACGAGTAATTTCTGGTGTTTGATATTAACATGAAAAGGATTCCGTAGACAGGGAAAGAACCTGTTCTTGGGAAACTACATCTATAGTGACCAAAAGGCATTAAATGATGTTCAAGCACTTGTGTTACAGCAGCGGTATGAATAAAATGATATTAATAATAACAGTAATAATCGAATTATCCGGCAACTTCACACTTCACAGTGGATTTTCTCGAACTAAGAAATTTGCTGAAATTGTGAAAAATCAAAATGGCTTCACATCCAGCCTATGACGCCTAGAAGAGTCTTTACATTCTGCTGACATGAGAATAGCATAATCTCTGCGTCAGAAGCTTGCTTCTACTTGACCATTTAATAGACTCGCATTTTTTCCACCGTGACTAATTTTGTAAGCTAAGCACATCATCCGTTACAGCACACTCTTGGGGCTGGGTAATGTGGCCACAATGGTATGGTGGAACGAGCTATCACAGGTGCAATGCGTGGATTCAGGCATTTACTTTTAAGAGGCACAAACAGATTTATTTTACCTGTGGTAACCTCAAGAGAAAGACGTTATAATCCAGAATCCGCATTAAACATCATGTTCCTTCATTACCAACTGGGCAGAGCCGGTTTACGTTGGGAAATGACACAGCGGAAGTCATGGTAAACAGAAATACAGTCACCAGTAAACTTACTTACAATAGAAAATTTTATTTTATTTGATGAACCGATAGCCATTTAAAGGGACAGGGCTCTTATTTCACTTGTACTTGATTGAACTAGAGACGTTTAAAAATTTGGTGCTGGACTGTGATTCGAATTCGTATCTCCTCTTTCGAGGATCTGAATCTCTCGGAACAGTATAGTTCAGTCATTTCGTTCCTTTTCCCAAGACTGCAATCTTCTCTAGGTCTCCTCCAAAAGTAAGTATGTGGGTCTGAAACCTGATCCAGTACAAAAATATTCATAATTTCATTTCTAGCTTTATCAAGTGCACACCCACCTGCTAGTGAAAATTAACGCGCAATTTCAATGTCTGTTCATGTGTTTCCAACAATCGCAACACGTGTCGTTATTTCTGGTCAAACACGCGCACATCTTACTGTTCATGAGTAAGCAACTGATACTTAAGCTATATTCGTGGATGCACGGTAGGTGTGCAGTTCGATTGTCGCTTAGGCACAAAAGTTTGTATCCTTATTTTAGATTCGGAAACCTAGCGGCTCGTAAGAAAAACCGATACGTAACATTTGATTTTTCTTAGTTAACAACCGGATTACGTGTTGGGTTCGTATCTCCGTCACAGAACTTCACATCATGCACTTCATCTTTAAATGCATCCACACTTTGTTACTTCAGAATGGAGGTATATCAGACATCTTTCGTGGTTAGATAACAGGGACGAAAGGGTCTTCATAGGAGTCACGGTTTATTACAAAAATTGTCGTCTTTTATTTTCAAGTTTAGATTTGGTTACTGGTATGGGCCAAAATTTCGGTAATTCATGACTCTTCATGGCTAATCATCAATATGATGTGATTAGATTAGATTAGATTACATTAGATTAACTCTTGTTCCATAGATCATGAATACGACATTTCGTAATGATGTGGAACGTGTCATTTTAATGAAAGATTTCTTTATATACCATGATTAAATTTCATTACAACAATTTTTTACACTCTCTCTCATTGCTTTTTATTTATCTCTCTCTCTCTCTCTCTCTCTCTCACAAACACACACACACACACACACACACACACACACACACACACACACACACACACACATTCTTTTTTATTTTTATTTGTATGTTGTGCTCGACTATCGGCGAGGCACGAAAACGCCTGTGAATGACTTTCTTAGTTTTGAGTACACTTACGAAAGAAATATAAAAACAACATTGAGAGTTACTGATTTATGATGCTCAGTTTGCAGTCAGTTCTGAGTATTATTAGTAACTACGCTCCAGTCCCTAAACCTAGTTACAGAAAGCGAATCAGACGCATTACGTATTCCAGGCCGTAGCAGCCGCGACTTGGAGACACCAGCTATGGTCACTTCCCAGACCGCTGTAGGATCACATCGGTTCGTCTTCTTCCTGCTGGTACTGTAACTGAGATTTGGCAACAAGGCAACGTATGTTTGGCAACTCTGTGATCGACGAGTTACTTCCTGGTGTGCACGGAATTAAGCCTCAAAGTTCACTTGATTTTACCTGTCATTTCCATTGAATAATCTGAGTTATTATCGCTTGAAGGGTAACAAAAGATTGAAAATTTACGGTTTTCAGCCCAGGAAAGTCGTTGCAGGTGGAAACCGCAACTAATCTCGACCTTCAAATAGCAGTTTACGAGTTCGAGTTCCTATTGCTGTCGTAATATGAAGCTCAGACACATACCTCCTCGCCAGCTCTGTGGTAACGTGCTGACCTGTGAAAAAGCGTCTGTTACGGTTCGCAGTTCCAGTCTCACTGACTGTAACGTTTTTATCCCTTCTGTGAAAGAGCTACAAGCAGTCAGATCAAACATCAATAAGGAAATCGCAAGAAAATGCTTTCAGCTCATAGTGCAATGTTGAAAAACTTACAATGCTGCACAACAGGTAACGCTTCTTTCCGCTGCTGACAAGCGAATTTTGGGTTTCTAGGAATACGTAACTATATTTATGAATTGCCACATTTGCATACCTCTTGAGTATGACACAGCATACCAATTAAACACAGACCCAATCAAAATCTAAGTGAGTAGTATTTTACTGATTCGTGTCGATAGAGGCATGCTTGTGTACAGATACTTTCGTCGTAAGGTTATCATGGTTAGTTTTATTTCATTTCTTATAATACAGTGCACAATTTTCGTAAGGTTTCCTTTAGTGTTGTTAAAACAATAGTAAACATGAGAGAGAAATCAATCATCAACGATATATGCGAATTCTCTGATGTTACCTATGACAGTCTGACAATGCACATGCAGTTTATTGATTACATGCATGTAGAAAACTTGTTCTGAGTTAAAGCTGTCAAACAAAGTTTGAAGAAGAATAAAATATCACTACCACACGACGGCTAATGTAGAAAATACTTTTCTGACATATTATGGCACGATGCGCTCTCCCTGCACATCTTCGAGATGCATCTGCTGCCTGCTGTCTATTAAACCTGAATAGAACAAAATGTCACAGTAGTTAGCCCTTTTTCCACATGCGACTACTTTGGGTTGAGAAGTGAAGGGATTTATGTTCAAAGTTCCATTAGATTGATACCTTCAGCAGAGAGCAGAATTGCGTTTTAAAAAATGTAGCACTGAATGTATTCGAACTCGCGACATCTTATCTATGCTACAAGCTGACACGTAGCTACATAAGCTCCAGAGCTCGGCAACTATTCCTCCAGAACTTTTGGATTCCACAGCACTGTGAGATTATGCATATGACCAGGTCTTGACTTCTTAGAGACAAACAGTTACAGCTTTTCTTTTGGTCTGAACGACGTTTTCTAGTAACAGATAGCGCAATAGAATAGCTCAAGTGGAAAGGAACACTTCCTATTTAAACTTCTGCATCCTACACTGTTGGCAGTTGTGTGTAGGTGACAGTTACGTGATTTTATTTCTGTGATTACAAAATAGTCGAATGTATGCACTGGGTAGCCGAAACAGCTAGTTCATGGTGATTCGGTCAACCAAGTAAATGAATTTACTGAACAAGCTGCAAATTACTACAGGGAGCCTGTGTGTCAGAATTCTCATCCAGTGTGGCGCAACTGCGTTACGATAGAAAAATGACTCGCAGAGAAGAGGATTTCGTTGTCTGTTGGACGGATGGTAGGTTGTTATACCTATGGTCTGGGTTCGATTCCCACTTCCGTCAATGATTTTAGATAGGGAGAGACAGATTCCATTCTCTCCTGGCTACACCAAGTGAAGGAGATATAATGGCTGCGTGGTCTGAAAATTCACATTACAGATGATATTCCTTCTTTACCACGTAGACGGTAGGTTGAACCACAATAAAGTCTGGAGTGGCGACACGTAGAAACTCTATCACCAGTAACCTTTCTTATACTAGTTATTTATTTCAAGTGACGACACAAACGCTATGTATGGTCACAGGACACTTATTCCATCTTTTATTTGAGCTTCTGTATGTCGATAAAATTGGTTCTAAACTGGGAATGCAACTCAGACCGCCCTTAACGCGGAATTTGATCCCTTCGTGGCAATACAGCTCGGCTACAATTTGTTGTTTGTTCAAAACTGCAGATTCCTCAACACCTTCACATATTACGCGTGAATGGGATCGAATCCTGGCCCGGCACTAAAGATTTAATTATGTATTATCAAGCTCTATCAGGAGAACACCTATCTGCTGGTGGATAATAATTTTGATTTTTAATGTATTTTCATTCGTTGTCAACACTAACGATATCTGACGTTTTTAACTCCCAGTGAGACACAGAACGATTTGCGAGATGACTGTAAGTTCAAGATGCTATTCTGAGCAGCTGGTGGAGAAAAATTCGGTAGCTGACGTCTCTTTGTGTGTAGTCAACAACGATATGTGTGGGGCTCTATTCCCAGTGAGCGCTGAACTCTTCGTCGTATTATTTCAGTTCGTCGTGTCATTTAATGTTCATACATATTCTCAACTAGCTGCTCGTGAATAACTTTAATTTTTAATGTCATTTTGTGTTAAATAGTTCAAATGGTTCAAATGGCTCTGAGCACTATGGGACTTAACTTCTAAGGTCATCAGTCCCCTAGAACTTAGAACTACTTAAACCTAACTAACCTAAGGACATCACTCACATCCATGCCCGAGGCAGGATTCGAACCTGCGACCGTAGCGGTCACGCGGTTCCAGACTGAAGCGCCTAGAACCGCACGGCCACACCGGCCGGCCCCCACCATCTGGTATCAATGCATTACCCTATCATCCATTATATATAATCATTTTCATAGTACACTTGATATTATAGATGAGTAGGACACAAGACAGGACATAGATAATGTCCGTTTGACGTCAACAGTGTGTAACATTTTACTTTTTTTGAATAGGACAATGTTCCTCTCCAATAATTTTTAGATTAGTTGCAATAAGCTTACGCTGCAAGAGAATTCGCTTGTATTTTTCAATATGCGGTCTGTTGTCGGTTTGAAGGCCTTCCATAACATCGGCAACGTAGTGCAACTCCACCGAGGGCTGTCTGGAGTAGGGTGGAGATAGCAATGTGAAAGTTGCGAGCTGTCGAAGACGATCTTCATATTCCTAATGCGATTAGGACATCGTATACTCTTGACGACGTTTAGCACCTGTGCAGTCAGTCACCCAATTTCAGAATTCATTTTGAGTAATCCTGCTAAATTCCCAAAATATTGTCTTTTTATATTGATGAGTAATATGGATAGTCGTCACGTTCATGTGCAGTCTACAACGCAAATTTAATGTTATTATCCTAGGAACTAACCTGCAATACGTTTTGTATTTCATAATCGGAACTATCTGCATTAACCGTCATCAGAGCAATGTCAGGGAACGGAATGCAGCAGTGCCTTGCTGCCTACTTGAGGACCTGCTTGAGTCGTGTTCTAAGGAAAGGGTAGTTGCTGGTTCACATTATATTACACTAGCGAGAAGTACCGACTTTTCCTTTTCTCTGCAAACATCCAGAACTAAATTCAGTAACTAAATGCTAAGAATATATTTGCATTGTGCCAACTCAAAGATCAATAGATATGGATATAGATATAGATAAAGATTTTTATATTTAAAGCCATTCTCGTTCTGCGTTGGAATAAACATCATTCATTATTTGATTGTTCTTGTTACGATTGTTATTGTCATTCTCTCACTCGCAAGAGTTTTCGCATTCCTATTTGGTATCGATGCACATGAAGAGTGGCTATGAAAGAAGGGAATACTGAATGTTACGTCATGCAGAATACACTCATTTACTTCGGCTCCTCGTGATCTACGCTACAGGAGAAGTGAGATACATAAAGTTGACAGTGTGAGGACAGACGTGGTAGCACAACTGTGCAACTACGCAGTGTTACCAGATAAAATGGTCCTGCGGAATCGAAAGTGTAGTACGGACTTTGCCACAGTAGCAGACAGCTGGTAATTTAGGACCATGACCGTGGATTACACTTTGGTCAGTGCTGGTTAGAGTGCTGCAACTGTAAATGGAAGGCTTTGTTTGATAGTCTTATGCTGATGCTGTCTGAATAAATTATGCCATTGGATACAAAGCGGTTTAGTTTTGAGACCTAACCCACGAGGGGGGAAGGCACAGTGGTCTGCTTCAGGAATTCCAAGCAATAAAACACAAAAAACAACCCAGGAAGGGAGACATGCATTTGGAATCTGTTCATCGTTACGGGGTCAAACAAGAGGGTAACATTACTGAAACAATGATCGGGCTACTTAGTATATAATAGAGCATACAGATTTCAAGGAGGAAACGTATGAAGACGCAGACTTCCTCGTTATCAATATGTGCGCCATATCTTTCGTGTTAACGAAAGTAAATTCCCGCTTTACCTCTTCTTACGTGCCAAATGAAATGAATGCCATGAGGAATAGAATATTTGTTGACTGCGTCTCTTCTTGCTTCCATCCTTACCAACATATTTCTTCATTCTCGTGGTAATCATGACATTCTATGTGTATGCTGCAAAAGATTGCAAGTGGACAAATTCGACATCGAGGTGCAAAGCGTTATATTCAATTCGAATAAGCTTCCGGTGTATTTTTACTTCGTTTGTATTTTTAGATGATTATGAACGTTACGGAAAATTATCTCACATGCTTTATGTTGAATGAGAAACATTGAATGATCCGTTTTGCTTTCCCTACGTTGAAATGATATAATGTCAGCGTCAACAGCCTTCTTCCACGCCGGAAGCTGAAACTTGAATGATTCTGGATTAGTGATAATTGAATGTCTCATATGCATACATAGCCCACAAGGCGACGTCAGAAACCATCAGGGGAGAACGCCGCATAAAAACCAAACGTGCGCGCGCGTCTCCACTCTGAAGAACCGTATCGGAGAATCACGGCAAGCATTTCGCTGAAGAGCTGCCTCGTCAGAGAGCCTAGAAATGGCAGCGTCGTAGCAAGTATTTGTCAACACTCTGATAGTGCATTTACTTCCGGGTGTAGGTCGGCGTTACCTCGCTAAATTCACTTGACATTCGTTTTCCACATAGAAGACTCGTACGATATAATCCACTGCAAGATGACACAATTAGAAAGCATATTTAATTTCTGGACTTCAAGAACGGCGTTCTTCACATAAGTAACACCTGTTTGTGTGTGCATTCGGGAGGACGACGGTGCAATCCCGCGCCCGGCCATCCTGATTTAGGTTTTCAATGATTTCCCTAAATCGCTTCAGGCAAATGCCGGGATGGTTCCTTAGGAAGGGCACGGCCGATTTCCTTCCCCATCCTTCCCTAATCCGAGCTTGTGCTCCGTCTCTAATGACATCGTTGTCGACGGGACGTTAAAACAGTAATCTCCACCTCCTCTGTTCGTGTGTTTAAGGTTGCGTTTTGAGGCTCAGGCAACATCGCAGTGACTATATTCCGCCTCTGGCAGCCAGTGTGTCGTTAGCTCAGAGGTTCCCTTGTGCGTTGCAGTGCTTGTACTATAAGACATAGCAGTTCGAATCACGGCAGAAGCCGCTGACTACAACCTTTTATTTTCCATTTTAATTAATGGAGTTGCAAACTGCTAGTAAAAATTTCTTATGCGAAATCTGAAGAATGCCTTTAAACATCAATCTTCGTCCGGTTTCGACTTAGTAAATTAAGTTAATATCATGGATTTCTGCTTTGCAAATTCCAAGGTGCTTCACTGTAAAATAGACCCTGAAAAGATTCAAACCGACTGTCAACGATATAAATTTGAGCATTGTTCGTCATATAGGTCTAACATGTCAGAAGGTTGTTTATGAAGTGCACATGTTCATTAATATAGTTCCCTTCTTCTAAATTTTTGCAATAGCATTTAACTGTAGACGTTTTCTAACACCGGCGTTAGCAATTCCTTTCCGTTCTCTGAAACCTTGAAAACGACAAATTTTTCTGGTTTAAATCTGATGACCTTAACTATCACTTCCGATCAACAATAAATACTTCATGAACTCCAAATGTGCAGTGTTCCTGCACTGCTACAGAGCATGCATTGCAAGGTATTCACACAGTTTATCGCATAGACTTACCATAAGGAATGAAACAAGAACTGTAATACACTTTACACCACAGACGCTCACTCTGGCTTGACGAAAACATCCAAACATTGACCAAAAGTTGCACAAATAATTGAGTTTGAAAGGAAAAGAAACGAGGTATGAAGCACTTATAAATTCATCGAATGTAGTGAGGTGGTTTCATTTCGTCCCAGTCTATAAAATTAATTTCGGGCCATACTCAGCTCTTGCCGATTAATGTAATATAATACCCGCCTACTAATCAGGGCGTCTGTCTCCGTTGCTTTTGAGCGTGAATGGAAATTGTAGAAATTTTCTGTGGAGCAACATTTAATAATAAAGCGTTTTAAATCATCAAAAGCGATGAGCGGTAGCAGGCGCTTCCGATAAAGAACGGGGGAGTGCAGCGCCGCTGCTGTCGCCACGGCCGCTGCCAGTAGCCAGCAAATGGATCCCGGAGCTTTGCCGCATACGGCGTCCAGAGGAGGACAGTCTGCAGGAAATCTGCCGCAAAATCGTTACTGGATAAAATTTTGATATCGGTGTGTCACAAAGCGAAATAGATTGAATCTGCGCTACCATTACATTCACGTCTTCAGCATTCAGACAGAAGAGGCTATAAAAATATTTTATACCAGCTGCTCTCGATCCACTGACATTATGAACAAAAACAACGCACGCTACCGCTAGACCACAGGCGCAATCAGCCTAGAGTTCCTCTATCATGGGACAAGTTTTCCTCCAGGAAGTGCCGCAGTCTACAGTGTTGCCAGATTGTGCAGATAACCGGACTTAGAGAATTAGCGAGTTGGCCAGTTTTTTTGTCCCATGTCGCGATCGGCGCGGACTTAGCCTCTGAAGCGGCCGGCCGCCGGTCAAGTTTTATGTCAAAGAGTGTACATAGCAGTCACAGTGCTTCTGCCATAGGTCAAACGTTTTCTGGAAGTCCTGTTCTTTCAGGGTGTTTATCACAGCCAGCAATGCTTCTTGAATCCTCCCTAGAATGTCGAACCGACGGCTTTTCAACTTGAGTTTCAGTTTTGGGAATAGCGCGAAGTCTCAAGGTGGCAAATTTGGCGAATACGGTGAATGGGGCACATCGACATGTTGTTTTTTGCCAAAAAGGTCCTGGTGAGCACGGACGTGTGACAGGGTGCGTTGTTGTGATGCAGCAGCCAGTTCCCTAGGCGCCAAAGTTCGGGCCGTCGTCGCCGCACTTTTTCACGGACCCGTCGCAAAACGTCACAGTAGTACGTGGAATTCACTGTTTGGTTGTGTGGGATGAATTCTTTGTGCACATTTCCTCGGTATCAAAGAAAACGATGATCATGCTCTTCACTTTGCTCTTCACCTGACTAGGTTTTTTGGGTCTTGGAGAGCCCGGGCTCTTCCACTGGGACGATTGTTGCTTTGTCTCTGGGTCATAACCGTAAATCTAGCTCTCGTCGCCACTGATAACACGCGAAAAGAAGGTCAGATCATCAGATGCGGTGTGACGAAGGTCCATGCACACTTCAACACGATGTGTCTTCTGATCGGCAGTCAAGATCCTTGGCACAAATTCTGCGGCGACACGATGCATGCCCAATTCATCAGTCAACATTCGTTGACATTTCCCATAACCAATACCCACTTCATGTGCAAGGTCTTGAATGGTTCGACGTCGAACCTCTCGAACTGTTGAAGTTTGGCAACAATGTCTGGCGTTGTACGGCTAACAGGCCTTCCAGTGTGAGCATCATCTTCGACGTCTGTACAGCCGGCCCTGAACCGAGTATGCCACTCCAACACATGCGTACGGCTCGTGCTCTGTCCCCCAAACACTTGTTGAATCATTTCAAGGGTCCCCATAGCACTTTTGCCGAGATTCGCACAGAATTTTATACGCACGCGCTGTTCTGTTCGCGGATCTATTGTAAAATAGCCACACACCAAACACAGAGTATTACGGAAATCACTGTTGGCACGCAACATGGCCTCTCAGCTGAATGCCTCTCCGCACACTCATCAGACATGCAGCTCTCTCCATCTAGGGGTACAAAGATACAAAGATCTGCTACTCCTACTTTCCAGATGGCAGCAGCAGGACCGAAAATTTTGGATTCCACCTCGTACAAGGATAATATGAAAGTACGATGTATAGGCAATAAGGACATTGGCTTAGGAAAGCTCCATTACAAATAGTGTGATACAATCGACATAAAAGTTTTCTGGGTGTGGCACCGCGTCATAACGTATAAAACTACTGTTTCTGGATAAAAACCTACGTTACCGCCACAGTTGCAGCCCAGAAGAAGGCCGCTGCAACTTTGGCCGAAACGGTGGTTTTTCTCCAGCAACAGTAGTTTTATACATTACGACGCGGTATCACATCCAGTAAACGTTTTTGTCTAGTGACTCTGGCCGCGGAAGCCTACACTATTATAGTGTGGTACAAATTTACAAAAGTCTTCACATCAGATAAAAATCATCTCATCATTCTCACTCTTTAGTAAATTCCTTAGGTCATTTCGACTTTATCACTGTTCCTATTCAGTAGCGGAATCGCTACAACGAGTGAAATTCAAAACTTCGAACAAGAGAGTGTGAAATATCTTACCGCAAGCACTGCGAGGTTGTATGTCGTATATTGTATGTTAACCGGGGACCTAGAAACGACGGAGAGGCTCCGTCTCCGCCGTAGCCTCAGTGGTCCAAAACCCAACGACGACTACCGCAGTCCACTTCACCCCTGAATCGCCCCACACCGAACCCAGGGTTATTGTGCAGTTCGGCTCCCGCTGCCCCCTCCCACCCCCCCCCCCCCCCCAGGGAACGTCTCACACCAGACGAGTGTAACCCCTAAGTTTGCGTGGTAGAGTAATGGTGGTATACGCGTATGTGGAGAACTTGTTTGCGCAGCAATCGCCGACATAGTTTAGCTGAGAGGGAATAAGGGGAACCAGCCCGCATTCGCCGAGGCAGATGGAAAACCACCTAAAACCCATCCACAGACTGGCCAGCTCACCGGACCTCCACTCAAGTCGGGCAGGCGGATTCGTGCCAAGGGCCAGGCGCTCCTTCCCTCTCCGGAGGGCCGTGCATTAGATCGCTCGGCGAACCGGGCGGGCATACTGCAAGGTTACTTGTATATAAAACCAGTCGAACAAACTCTCAGAAAGAGCGCAATTATATTTACATAGCATCGAATATTATAGAATATACTTTTATTAAAGTAATTAAAGAGCAAAACAACCTACATTGACAGAAAAATCGCAGCACAAAGGAGTTGTAAGACAAAAGCTAAGTTGTTAGGCGTGTTCCTACATCTGAAAGATGACGTCTATTCAAATTTTGCTCCAGTGGCTACGAGTGGCGCAAGTAGGGCCACTATGAGAATGCAAATAAAGTTTTCTTTAAATACACGCTGTAACGATCTTGAACATTATTTACCTTTGTGATTGTGTGTGATGAGTTGACGTTAGTCAAGATGGCCTTTAAGGCGGCAAAGACGGCATTATCAGCACCTCAGTGAGTTTGAGCGAGGTCGTGTAGTAGAGCTACGAGAAGCTACATGTTTCTTCTGTGATACTGCAGAAAGACTTGGCAGGACTGTAGGCACAGTACATGATTGCTGGCAGCGGTGGTCACGAGAATGTACGGTCGCAAGAAGGCCGCGCTCCAGACGGCCACGTGGCACTATAGTTCAATTCTTTTATCTTGGCGGTTCGCGCGTGCCCGCCCAGACGCGGGAGATGGCTGCATTGCCAGTTCTACGCGCCAAGAGAAGCAGCGCCATAGTATAGTTCGCCAACTTACATTTAGGGGGGAGCGCGCAGTTTATGAAGTAAAGCCACCACGGCCACATTATCCCTTTCGCTGCTACAGAGACGTGCTCCCCGCATTCCGCGATGTGCGCGATTTTGTCATCATTGCACTGCTCGCCTGTGCAGACACATGGTGTTTCGACTGCTTTGACACACTTTATCATTCGATTTCACAAAAACTATTTGACCCAAAAATTTGATTTTTACACATCTTCTTGACTGATACTTTCCCCCCATAAATGACTTAATTTTGTTTCGATGTTCAACGCAGTTATTGTGCAGCATTAGACGTAGTAAATCACTGCACGAAATTTTGAAGAGTTTGCAGAGGTAAAAGTCCATAGTGTATACTTTCCGTATGGTCGATTTTAGTTGCCACTAGAAATTTCAAAAAATTACATTCATACTACTAAAATTCATGAAGAAACTTCGATATTGTTTTTAAATAAAGAAAATATTAAGTACTGAACAAGGTTTGAACTCCGAACCTTTCACTTAGCAGCCATACACTCTAACCATTACTCTAACGCAACTCGTCATTGAATATATTTCCCGGAGGACTTTAAAATAGCACGCAAACTACCGACAAACGCTGTTGGTATGGCTATGAATTACTCACGTTTCGTCGAAGTACAGTAGGAAATAAACAATTACCGCTGTTCTTTATTGCGAATAAGCGGTTAGTGAGAATGATACAAATACCTTTCCTTGCGATCGCTATTAGGAGGTTTATTGCTTGTTTGGTTTAATTAATTAATAGAATATGAAGCAATTGGTATAAAGAATTCTTTTTCCAAACTTTCTATAAAAGAAAGTCTGCTATCAAGACATTGCTTTTGTTCAGTTACTTTATTTATGACTGAACGTTTCTAAAACTGAAGACACTCGTCCGTGCTCTGCACTGCAGTCGAGCTCTGGCTATGTCGTTCTCTGTTCATTGGCTGACTGTGTTTTGTGACGTCAGATGCGCAGAACGAACCTAAACTCGGCCGCCATCATAAATGACGCGCACTTTAGCGAGAGGGAAGACCATCGTGTTCGGCATATGACTCTTGCGCATCTTACTGCATCTGCAGAAGCAGTTTGAGCGGCAAATGGTACCACAGTGTGTAACCACTTTTTAGAGAGTAGTTACACAGAAACGAGTATTAGATTAATTCTGTAATACCAAACGACCTAAGAGCCAAAAAACGGTAGTAGTATTTCGAAGTAATAGTTAGTTAAAATTTTACAAATAGTAGATTTTCGAAATAGAGTAATGCAAAGTAGTACAAAGGGAATCCAAGGAAGACACACCAGAGCTGCGTTTTGTTTTTAATGTGTATATAAACCAATGCGCAGCACTGTTAGATCTCTTGAGTTTTTGTTTTCAGCGGTGGCGAGTGTGTTCTCAGTTCTTCTGTGGTAGTCGGAATTTTGGGATTACAAGTCTAATTAAATTGCATTCTTAGAACTGGATTAGACATTGGAGTCGTGAAGAATAGATTATTTTGGGATAAAATCAAAGACGGAGTCAACTGGAGGTGATTGGGTGTACGTACATTGATATTCAAGTGAATGGTGATTGTACGTGTTAAACGAAACGCACGATCGTATACTTACGATATTGAAGAGATTTATTGACAATACGGAAACTTCTGTATTGAATCAGGACTTTATTCACTGTATGCGAATTATTGAAGAGTATTGGGACCGAAAATAGTTTGGAACTTACCACACTAGTATCTCTGCTGCTCGTTGTCAATGTGATTCCACTAATAAACGAGAAGTCAAAAATAGTGCCCATTAAAAGACTAAACTTTTGCTGAACAGACATTGAAAGGATTAATATCGTGTCGTGAGAACTGAGAAGCTTCGACATTTATCGGACATTAATGGCAAAGGACAGTTTCATGCGAAAGTATGTCTCTGGTGATAGGTACACAAAGGAATGTAGTACTGACAGACTGTTATAATACCGAAACAATACACACCAGGATCAACCATTCTTTCATTGATGCCCCAGTGCCATCTCTCATTAATTTAAGAACTCAATTGTGTCAATAATGCAGAAATATACAAGACATTCCCAGTGTTTACTAAATTCCATAATCAGCTAGTACATAGACAATAATATCTGTGAGCATTCGAGGGTTATTGAAGGAAGCTGTTATACCTTTTTATAACAGGATTCAACGAATGCATACAGACTGCTAAAGTAACTAAATCAAATTACTCACGGAAACAAACAGTAAAAATAGACTGGAACTCAATTGATATCTTATTCCAGAGTAATAAAAACAAAAACAAAACTGTTTTGGGATCCGTCGTGGTTGAAAGTGTATGAAATATCTCTGGAAAAACGCGATTAATTTTCAACTGCTAGTTCACACGATTAGATTCACAACGTGATTCAAAGATGTTTTATGCCCGACCCACAGGGCAGGGAATGGTTCTTAACTAGCTGGGACAATATATACACAAACTTGTGAGATCAGCACTGCTGCCGGGGGGGGGGGGGGGGGGGGCAGTGGCGACGACGGTTGGTGTGCGGGCATAAGTGAAACAACGAACAGTTAGAAATCGGCTACTTCAAGGACATCTCCAGTGCAGATGCCCTGTAGCGTGCATTCCACGGACCGCAGGCCGTCATCATCTGCGACTTCAGTAATGTCAGGTGGGAACTCATTGGAGGGGAAGGTGGAGGTCTGTTGTGTTTCTTGATGAAAACTGGTCCTCCCTTGGCGCCAGTGAAGGCTGTGTGCTGGTTAGACGGAGGCCAGATGAGGGCTTGCAAGCAATCTGTCTGTGTGCTAGACACTCTAGAGCTAATCTTAGAGTTACGGTCTGGAGTGCGATATTGTATGACATCAGGAGCGCTCTCCGTGGTTATCTCATGCACCCTAACTGCAAATTTGTACATCAATTTGGGTTCGACCTTATGTGCTGCCGTTCATGAACAACATTCTACTGGGTGTTTTCGAACAGGATTTCGCTCGCCCACATAGCGCTTTTGTAGCCCAACATGCTCTACAGAGTTTAGACATGTTGTCTTGGCCTGCTCGATTACCAGATACATCTTCACTCGAGCACATACGTGACACCAGTATAATCCCCAAACAGCGTTAACAGTTCGTGTATTGACCAACTAAGTGCAACAGCCACCCCAGAAACTGACATCCGGCATCTGTACAACACAATGCATGCATGCCTGCATGCTTGCATTCAACGTTCTGTCGTTTATATCGCTTATTAATGAACCAGCATTTCAAATCTGCAGTGGCTTATTTCGAGCTTTTATTAACCTGTGATCTTCCAATATTAATCACTTAAAAACGTCACTTAGACAAGTATATTCCCGAAGCTTCATTACTCTACATTAATTATTTTTAGGTGAATAAAAAACTACTAAATTGGTAAGAAAACCCTATAACAGCTGAGCATGCAAATTGTGCAGGTCGTCTTCTTGTATGATGATGAGTACAGCCCCATGTGTGCACAGATTTAGATCTATCATAAATCGTGGACTATCTCATCTATCTCTTCTCGCATCTGGAACACCTTAGTCCAAGAGCAACGGACTCAGATAGTTGGCAAAGCAGAACCGGTATCTCGCCCGGCATTGTACGCTCCTGTATTTGTCCTGCAGGAAAGACAAACAATTTAACACAGCGCCATTCCTTTAATCCAGTTGACTGTATTTGTCCTGGCAGTTGGGAAGCAGACGGCATCCTGGTGGAACAGACGTCAGAAACATTCGACGATGGCGGCCATCATAAGAGTAGGGCTTATATTCGTTGCGTGAGTAGGCAGTATGCAGCACACGAATACGGGACATGAAAGATGTCAAACAGCAATCGTCCTTCAGACCTTGGATCCTAACGGATTAAAACTTTGTTCAGGAACTGGACTCGAACCCATA
This sequence comes from Schistocerca americana, assembly GCF_021461395.2. Taxonomy (NCBI): domain Eukaryota; kingdom Metazoa; phylum Arthropoda; class Insecta; order Orthoptera; family Acrididae; genus Schistocerca; species Schistocerca americana. Next base: position 486,914,407 of record NC_060123.1, read on the forward strand.
AACTTGCCTTCCGCACTTAATGCTCACTTACAGCTATTCAGACCTTCTTTCGTACTCTCGATTGCAGTAGACACTTATTGGCGGAAATGAGGCTATGACGGCAGGTCGTGAGTCATACCCGTGTAACTCACTCTATAAAAGCTTTACCCGTAAAGGCAAGGTTACCGCTTCGATTGCCGATCCTGCACACAGTTTTAGTCTTTCAGGAAGCTTCAAACCCATCAGTTATTTATGGTATGTATTACATGGGCTATGCCTCGAATGAAGGTGCGCCGCTAGCTCATTCCTCATGTATATAAATGTCTATGTGTTTCCACAGTGAAATCAATTCCGTGTATAAGTTCGTCGTCACAGATAAATTAGAAGATCGCTCCGTGATATTGACTGTATTAAAACGTTCATTTTTACGGAGTCTACACATTCTATCGAAAATACGTACGCTCTGCATGACGTAATTGTAATCAAAGTCCTTGCCAATAAATCACTACTCCCTTCGATGCAATCTCTTAAACGGCCTTCAGAACAATTGTACTGCTTCATAGGCAAAACACACATGCGCACACTCACTCAAATCTCTTTCACAATTACAAGACAAATATGACATAATACACATAATAAAAGGTTACAATATCGTTTAACTATTTGTATTTTGCATTTGATTTCTATCTTAAATTCAAGAAAAGCAACTCGATACGTTACGATGTAACCCTTTTCAAGTAAACCAAAATACTTAGTACACGTACATCTACATGTTAAGATTCTGGCAATCTATGTGTGCATATCTCATTAACAATTAAAAGACAAATATGACGAAACACATGTTACAAACGGATACTGAATTGTTTAACTATTTGTGTTTTGCATGCGATTCGTTTCTAAGGCTCCAGAAAGGCAACTGGGCGTCGACGAAACACTTTTCAAGTACACTGCTTACATACACTTGCATCTCCACATACGATTCGCTTCTTACATTCCAGAGAGACAACTGGAATTCTAGAGTACATCTGCTTGCATACACTTGCATTTCCATATTAATAACATTCATGCAAACAAGGTGCGCATATCTAACATTATTCATACCGAAACTTTGCGGCTCCTAACTGCGAGAAACTCCCTATTGCTATTACATTATTACACATACGTCAGTTGCTGATAACATGAGTTCCTCTATACCGTTTTGAACATGCAACACAGTTTGATTTTATTAATTAGTTTTGGAATATTTAACACTGTTCTAGTCTGTTCTGAACCGTTAACTGCACTTACTGTGAAATGCTGGAAGTTGCATATTGTCAAGTTTTCGTACACACACACTGGTGTAAATATTATGAATGTGGCTCTTCCAAAGACGTGTAGTTTCTCTATTGTAACTGTGATTGTCTTAACTGCTGGAAGATGTCCTTACTGGTTCAGGAAGCTGACAATACAGCGATGTGTCGTTTCGTAAACTGAATAAATTAGTAAAATTTCACACACGTATCCAACAACTACGCCATGATCAATTCCGGGTAACAGCATCTTTGCGTTCGTTGTTAATCTTCAAACAACTGAACTGTAAGTCGTTTCGCATTCTGCTTCCACTCCACACGTCACCACCTCGCTTAAAAATGAAAAAACCTCCCACACCTACCGACAATGCACTTCCGCAAACATGTCACCATCAAAAAACCATCCTCCTCTTCTCGATGCAACTGTTCAACTGTTCTGCCTTGCCTCCCCCCCCCCCCCCCCCCCCCGCCCCCAGCCGCCATGTTAATTACAGAGATGATTTTTATCCTACTGAGCTATAACACTTCTTGTACACCAGTATTACATAAGATTCACATTTAATTTACGTAAAGCGCAACAAAACATATTCTTCAATTATAAACCTCGTGCTACTATCCGTAAAAAATAATCGGTAAAACATGTACTACATTCAATCAGCCCTAATGTTATAAGTCATAGATGGAAAGATACTGTTCGAATTTACAAGGAGAAAAAATCCCCGTTACAGTACTACTTCGATGGTAGGCAATGAAGACTCCGTTTTGTTAAATTTTAGAGGAGAAGCAAAAACTACTTCTTTAAAAGTAATATAAATAGCTACAGAAAGTTCCTGCAATTGTAGCTGTATAGTAGAAGCCTAGTTGTTGACGGATTCGAGAAACCCATGCACTTTCAAATCTCTCTTTGGTTGTGGAGTTATTGGTTACTGGAATTACGAGGTTTCCACAGACAGATGGAGTTACGAAGTTTTCATTCCCTGCCATCAATTTTTACCTTATGTATTGAGCATCATCTTCCACTTAATCTGATGATAGGCGTATGTCTCGGTATAGTAAGCAAGTGGAATTCAATATATTAAACTTGCATGTAAAAGAAAATTAGATTAAAAGTTGTATTTTACAATGCGCGAACGCATTCAGGGAAGCTATCTGCGTTTGTATTTGGCAACCACGAGCCAGAATTCGACGTCTTTTGACATTTTTCAACATTAGAAGTACTTTAAAAGTTAATACATTTATTCTGAAGTGTACAATCATCAGTACAAGCAAACTTTTCTTCCCTCTTACTCTTACCCCCTCTTCTCTTTTCTCTCTCTCTCTCTCTCTCTCTCTCTCTCTCTCTCACTCTCTCTCCTCCCAGCTCTCCTTTTCACACGTCAGTACTTCTCCAATCTGTCTCTCTTTCCCTGTTCTCATCATATAAACAGATTACGAAGATTAATCTCCGCTTTCATAAACGCTTTAGAGCACATTAATGCCAGCATCGTTCGCCAGTCGCTACGGATGGCAATAACTTTCTTTAACATGTAATGGATAAGAGATGAAACATCATCCCAACTTACTTCAGGAAAATCGTGTTCCTTGCAGATGTAGTTTGTTTTACTTTGATGTTTATCTGAGATATGTATAATCGATTTCATGACAATATTACCTCCTCTTCAGGAATTTTTTTTAGGCTGAGGACAATATTGTCTTGAAATCGATTGTAGGTAAGTGAGATAAGTATCAAATGGTTCAAATGGCTCTGAGCACTATGGGACTCAACTGCTGAGGCCATTAGTCCCCTAGAACTTAGAACTACTTAAACCTAACTAACCTAAGGACATCACACACATCCATGCTCGAGGCAGGATTCGAACCTGCGACCGTAGCGGTCTCGCGGTTCCAGACTGTAGCGCCAGAACCGCTCGGCCACCAGCGGCCGACAGATAAGTGTCAAGATAAAATAAAAAAAAGTACAGATGTCAGGAAATCGACTTTCACTGCAATAACAACTGACAGTTTGTGGATTTTAGGTACATAGGTGACTTCACCAAAATATATCATCCCAACTATTTGTAGATATAAGATATGTTTTCAAGCGAAGTCCTAGCTCTCCTCAAATTCCCGTACAAACACTTTGACAGCGAACAAACAAGTTATTCTTTTCAGTAAATTAGATTACCTTCACGCACAAAACACAGCTTCATGCTGTTGCACTGAAAGTTGTTCTCATCACGTAGGCTTAAAAGGCAATCAGAATCAAGTTCCGGAACCAGAAAGTAATCAATGATTTTCGTGAAATGGGCTCACTCATGAAAGAAAGAAAAATCGATATATATCTTTATAGTGAGGACAGATCAAATTTGAAATTGTAAATGGGGAGTATAACTTGCATGTAGTATAACTCTGGGAAGAGTTTGCATGATTATTATTCTGATGGTACGAAAGACACGTATCATTTATCTTGTGCTGAATTTACACAATAGAATTTTACAAAATATATGGAGAGAAATGTGAATCCTCCAGTAAAAAAAAATAATTTTGTGTGACTAGAGCCTCCCGTCGGGTAGACCGTTCGCCTGGTGCACGCCTCTCGATTTCACGCCACTTCGGCAACTTGCGTGTCGATATGGATGAAATGATGATGATTAGGACAACACACTACCCAGTCCCTCCGACCCAGCCGGGAATCGAACCCGGGCCCTTAGGCTTGACATTCCGTCACGCTGACCACTCAGCTACCTCTTTTTTCTCGTTTCATCTGCTCGGGGCGGACGTCGCAAGACACCCGTTTCAGTTCGTCGTTGATCCATTAACTCAGTTTTTTTATTACAGAGGGCAGCTCTAACCCTCTGACTTAACACGCTGAGCTACCGTGCCGGCCTACCGGGGGCGGACAATCCTTCAGTGTGCATATGCCAGCTATGTAACTATACTTAAAGTCAATTCATTATATCAAGAATATCTCACTAACGGGACATACAATTGTGAGTTAATGATGCAAATGTTATGAGAAACGTAGAACTGCATCATTCCAACCATACTGATCAGCAAATGATACACATTATATATAGGAGGACAATAAGATAATAAATTTGGAACAAAATGGAAGATAATGAAGAACAGGGTTGAGAATGCGAGTTACCAACATGATGTACATTCTGAATATAATAACTTTTTACATAGATCATCTAGAATGAAGTTTTATAATAAGAATTAAAACAAGAAGTTACTGTTATAGAAGGGAAACTTAAAGACGAAATACATTAAAACTGTCAAATACATGGATAAAAATTCCCTCAGGAGACGTGAAGAAAGGACGCTCGTGAAAACATATTGAACAGAGAAAATAATACTGTAGTACTCCTTAGTACTAAGCAGAATGTCAGTTTTAGAACGTCAGAGAGAAAATATTACCGAAATCTTAAGAAGTCTAAGTTATTGTGGTATTCAGCCTGAAGATTGGTTTGATGCAGCTCTCGATGCTAGTCTATCCTGTCCAATTATCTTCATCACTGCACAACTGCCTCCTACATCCACTTGAACATACTTAGTGTAACAAGCACTGGTCTTCCTCTAAGCTTTTAGTGTCTCATTTCTAATCTAATTCCTTCAACGTCGTCCTATTTAATTTGACTGCATGTCCGCCCTCGGGAGCTGAGTGGGCGCAGTCCGCCTTTCGCCGCGGAGCAGCTCGGACTTGTTTACGTCTCGGCTGCGAACGGTCGCGGAAGAAGCGGTGTTTACACCGTCGTCACTCGCGTGTGTTACTGTTTGAATCGAACGCAATGGCACACAATTTCCGAAAAACCACGATACAGTTCACGTTCTGTAACGAGTATGCAAGACCGAAGGCTTTCGAAATCGAACGTTTCTTGAGGGACGAAGTGTATCTCAATTACACGGAGATTATTGGAATTCATTTATCAATCGTGAGCAGCACTCTTTACGTAAAGATGATTGACGACGCAGCATGTGATAGGATCATTGAAGCCGCCAAACGAGGATTCCAGTTCCGACACTCCGATGGTCATATTGGCGAAGTTTTAGTCGCTCATTCGGGCCTGGGCGTGCGTACGATTCGAATCTTCGAGCTGCATTTCGAGGTACCCGAATCATTGGTCACTGAATCACTCCAGCCATATGGCAGAGTTATTAGTCATACGGCCGAACGCTGGGCAAGTTTTAGCACGTATCCAGTGCTCAATGGTGTCCGACAGGTGCGAATTGCCCTTACGAAACATGTGCCATCGTACATAAACATCGGCGGCTGTAGAGCTATTGTCATCTATGATGGACAGCCCCGGACATGCTCCGGGTGTGGTGGTGAAGGACATCTTCGATCAGCGTGTATGCAGAGGAGACTCGTGCAACTCCCCAGCGGAGACTTCCAGAATCCGACTACACCAACGTCACTGCCGATGACTTACGTGACGGCACTTCGCGGGGAGGTGACGCCGAGGTCGGAGCGCACCATCGAACCGACGCCGCAGTTGATTGAGGCGCCTTCGGACGCCACTGAAGAAGGAATGGCTCCGACCAACCTCCAATCTCAGACACTACAGGTGGCGCAGAAAGAGGATGAGAGCATCACAATAGGCATGGAAGCTGAAGTGGAACGGCCCCAGGGCATTGTGGCGGCGGCGGGAACGCAGGAGATGCAAGATGCGCCAACACCAGAGGCCGAGGTTAGGGCCCGCAAACAACGCTCGCCAAAGCGCCGCAAGAAGCGCCGACTAAACTCTGCGGAGACGCTCCCTTCTCTTCCAGGGAGCCCAGACGAGTCTAACACTATGGACCTGTCTGACATGGAACCACAAGCTTCGGATGTCGCAGATCATATGAATTCGGACAGTGAAATGATGTCATATCGTTCAGACGACGCATCCGCTCAGGGGCCTGCTACCCCTTCGGCGGTGGAGTCTACAGCTGCGAAAGAACAACAGATGTCACACATCAATGCCGCACAGGAAAATTTGGAGCACACCAATAGTATCAGCTGGTATGAGCAGGACGACGACATCACCGATGCGGACCATTCTATTGGCGGGGCCTAGCATCCGTCCGCATCTCAAGAAACTTAATGCCGCAGGGACACGTTCCTCGGGCGACCCTCGGCGGATGTGCAAAGGGACTATCGACACGGTGAAACTTTGTCATTTTAACATCATGTGGAGATGACAGCTACTCGACCCCAGGCATACAGAATAGGAACAGTGAATGTAAATACCATTAGATCGCCCGTGAAACAGCAGTTGTTTAGGGACATGATATACGCGTCGGATGTGGATATACTGATGATGCAGGAAATTTACATTCCTGAGTTCCAGGAAGTACATGGATACATCTCCTACACCTCGCCGCACTCGAACAACGACAGTGGAACGGCGATATTGGTCCGGGACGGGATTCCGGTCCGAGACCTGGCTTATCTACCTTTGGCACGAGGACTGGCGATAACTGTTAATGGAATTCGCATTCTCAATGTTTATGCCCCTTCCGGCACAGAAAACAGACGGGCGCGTGCGAGATATTATTCGGAAGAGATTGTGCCCTTGTTTACCGGCAGATTCGATCATTTCATTATAGGTGGTGACTTCAATTGTGTTTTAGCCCAGAAAGACCAGACACCACATTACAATACCTGTCGTGAATTGCATGTGCTATGCCGGGATCTGGAGTTAAGCGACACCTGGGACATGATTCATAGGAACCGTGAGGGATATACTTTTTTTACCAGTCACTCGACGAGCAGACTCGATCGAATATATGTTTCGGTTGGCCTACAGGATAAGGTGGTCGACGCGGAACGATGGCCTGCGGCATTTACTGATCATCTGGCTTACATTTGTACCATGTCACTCCCTAGGCAAAGTGTGTGGAGAAGCCGCGGGACATGGAAGCTCAATTCGTCCCTTTTGGCGGACCCCGAATGTCGTCAGAGAGTCGAGGAGGTATGGGCCACATGTCAACGCCGTCTACCAACGTATACCTCCGTGCTTCAATGGTGGCTCGAGTGCACTAAGCCGGCAATAAGAAGAGCTCTAATACAGTATGGTCGGGATAAGGCGAGATGGCAGAGAGACACTCTTGATTATTATTACACCATGCTTCGTGAGCTGTCCTTCCAGGTGCTGTCTGCAGAACATCATGCGGAAGTTCATCGTGTCAAGGCACAAATCCTATCGATCACGCGACGACGACTGGGTGGCATCCCAATACGGGCAAGATGTCTTGACACCATCACTGGGGAACGTACCTCGATGCACCATGTGTCGCGGGAACATAAGCGTTACCGCCGGGCATTGGTAACAGTGCTCCTCGGTTTAGATGGCCGTCAACTGACAACACAACAGGACATTGCAAATGAATTTTTAGAGCATTTCCGCCACCTCTATGCCGGTACACCGACGGACCGTCAAGTAGGGGAAGAGATACTGCAACATCTGCAAACGACACTGACAGAGACGGATAAGGCAGCGCTTATGGAGCCACTCACAGAAGACGATGTAAAGGTGGCACTCACAAAAGGAGCGGCCCATAAATCACCGGGGCCAGATGGGATTACGTCAGAGTTTTATCGAGAATTCGTGGACATGATGATGCCACAGTTGGTGTCGATGTACAATGAGGCGATGAGTCCGAACATGCGCCTACCGTCGGATTTTGTGACGGGCTTTCTTCTTCCCATCCCGAAGATGGCGGGGAGTCGCAGTGTTAATCAATATCGGCCTCTCACTATGCTAAACACCGATTATAAAATTTTTGCACGGCTACTAGCGTCTCGTCTCAAGCTGGCGATATCCAGGACAATATCCCCTGATCAGGCTTGCCTAGGGGTGCGAAGCAACATCTCCTCGGCGTTAAGTGAATACCGTGACGTTATCGCCCTTGCGGAAACGTAAAATGCGAGCAGCGATGATATCTGTGGACTTCGATCGTGCGTTCGACAGGATAAACCATGACTTCTTGGCGTCAGTCATGAGCCGAATGGAGATTCCACCTGTTTTCATCTCCATCATTATGAGGCTAATAAGAGGGGCTACATTGAAGGTGATAGTAAACGGTCGGGAAGCGGGCTCGGTTCCTATTAACAGCTCCGTCCGACAAGGGTGCCCACTCTCCATGATGCTGTTTGCGATAGCGCTTGAGCCGCTGATGTGTGTTATGAGGCGCTCACTTACTGGGATAGCGCTTAATGAGACCTCCTTCGTTTGTCGCGTATATGCGGACGACCTGATCCTTCTTGTCAGATCAGGTCATGAAGTGCATCAGGCTGTTGAATATCTAGACTCTTACGGGACGGCAGCAGGCAGTGTCATTAACATGACGAAATCCAAAATTATGCACATTGGACGGGGTCTGGAAGACGTACCGGGACCGTTTCAGACGGTGGAATCGCTGAGATGTCTGGGGATCACATTTCCCCTTTCACTACGGCGGTCAGCGGCGGCGAGTTCCCGGCGGCTTCTGCAAAATGTTCGTCTGGCGATACGGAACAACTCACTGAGACCCTTTGACATGATCCAGCGTGTGACATACACTAACGTTCACATAGCGTCACGACTGCCCCATTTAGCGCAGATCCTACCAATACCGAAGGGTATTGCAGACCGCCTCATGGCTGCCTTTGGTTACTATGTTAGTACTGGGATGTTATTTAAGATCACATATGACACGTTAACGCTACAATTCCGAAACGGTGGCCTCAACCTCACAAACGTGCGAAACAAAGCTCTGGCGCTTTACATGCGAGCGATGATACGAAATTGGCAACAACGAAAGCACACCATAACGTCAGCTCTGATAGAAGTACTTGTTCCGCCTTCGTACGAACCCCCTATTGCGGTGGGCAATATTTCGCCTTCTCTTGCACACATTGCCTCATTTCTTGTTGATTACAGTTATGTTCGTCTGAAAGTACCTTCGACGAGAATACCCACGACTCGGGAGATCTATAGGTGCTTGATGGATCACCATGCCCGCAACGTAATGGAATTCAAATACCTGTCGAGAACGTGGAACCACATTTGGTGTGCAGTGCATACTCCATTACTGTCAACAGCAGCGAGATCGATGTGGTACATTCTTATAAACCGTAAACTTGTGACCAGGAGTCGATTACATACAATTCATATGGTCGATTCTCCTCTTTGCACAAACTGTGGCCTGTTAGCAACGGAAGAACATGGTTTAGTGTGTGGCGCAGCGAGGGACGTCTGGATGCTGACGCGTCGAATATTGGCCTTCCTTCGGCGCACTAACTACACAGAAATCACATCGGATGTACTTTTTCTACCGGACAAGACCTTTTTTCCCAAACAAAAGACGTATGCGGTCAATTGGATCGCTGGACATGCGACGAAATATTTGTATTCGTACGATATTAAGTCCGTGATGGATTATTGGATGTATTTACAAGAACAACACGAGCTCATACGGAGTCATACGAAATACAGGACTTACTTTTCCAATTTTTTAGGAAGTGTTTTTCACAATCCGCCCGACAGCTGGGGTGTCCCAGAACTGAGAAGACTCCTGCAGCAGAACGACTAGAGACAATACTGCGCGGTTCAGTTATATTGGCATACAGCACACTGAGAGGAAAACTGGCCCCTACATGGTCGACGCAGGAGAAATACATAAATATATGCCGCCCACAAAGGCAGAAATGGTCAATATTATATGGCTGTCTGCCAGATTTATGATGCGACACCGTGTGCTGCAGGGATTGTGATGCAGATGATAACTTCATTTTCACTCCCGCCCGTGACTAGGATTGTCATTTACTTTATTCATGTTACACAAAAAAAAGGGCGGCCTTTAGAGAAGCTGGTGCTGTTGGACGCCGAGTATGGAACATCCCAAAGATGTTCCATGGGGTTCAGGTGCAGACTCTAGGTAGGTCAGTCCATTTCAGGGATGTTACTGTCCAATAAGCACTACGTCGCAGGCGCTACTTAACAGCAGGGTGCTCTGCATGTTAATACAATCATCATCTCCGAACTGTTCGTCATTGTATGTAATACACAGTGCTGTAAAATGTCTTCCTGTCTTTCCGCATTTAGCGTATTTCCAAGCGCATCGAGGGGAGCCCACTCTGACTGCGAAAAACAACCCTATAACACAACATTGGCTCCCCCGCATGTCACCGTCGGTACTGCACACGATGGCAGGTAACGTTCTACAGGCATCCGCCAAACCACATCCTTCCATCGGTTTGCCACAGAGTATGGCGTGATTTATCACTCCAAATCATTCGTTTCCAATCATCTACTGTCCAATGTCGTCGCTCCATGCACCACGCTAAGCGTCGCTTACAACCGACTATAAAAATTTGTGGCATATGAGGAACTCCTGCAACGTTGTACCCCAATTCATTTTTACTCTCCACGCACTGTTACTGCGCTGATTTCTTCCGTGGGCTTCATGCGATTTTTTGCAACCAACCTCAGCAGTGCTCGATGGTTTCTATACGGCAGTAGAGTAGTTGTGTTTGTTCTTCGCGGTTCCACTTCACAATCACATCATCAACAGTCGACTTGAGCAACCTTAGAATGATTGAATATTTATGAAGTGGGTAACATCCAATGTGTGTATGTATTGTGTAGTGAACAGGGGACCGAGAAACGACAGAGAGGCTTCGTCCAGCCGTAGCCCTCAGTGGTTCACAACCCCACAACAAGCCACAGCAGTCCAGTCCTCCCACCTCACCGCCCCCCCCCCCCCCCATCCCCTCCCCAGAACGTCTCATATCAAACGAGTGTAGCTCCAATGTTTGCGTGGTAGAGTAATTGTGGTGTACACGTACGTGGAGACAGTATTTGCGCAGCAATTACCGACATAGAGTAACTGAGGCGAAATAAGGGTAACCAGCCTTCATCCCCCGAGACAGATGGAAAACCACGTTAAAAACCATCTACAGGCTGGCCGGCACACCGGACTTGGCCACTAATCCGACCTGAGGATTCGTGCCGGGGACCGGCACGGCTTCCCGCACGGCAAGCAGCGCGTTAGACCGCTCGGCTAGCCGGGCGGGCTTAACATCCAATGAGCGCCCTAAAGCAAAACAAAGCCAGTTAACATCCAATGACTAGCCCATATTACAAACCACTGAGCTCTCCTGACCAATCCACTTTGCTGTTACTTCTTCTTTACTGTCATCACAGTGCTTCAAGTCTCCTTTTACACTGGTGAGCCCGCCTCTTGTGGTAGCTAGTAGCTGGATACTTTGCTATGATAGTGTATTGTTCTAAGACGGCTATTCACTAATAATTATTTTGTCTTTCATCTTCTACTGTAAAGAACATAGTTGGACCTGTCGTTGATGATGGAATACCATAATTGAATGAGTATCAGTTTGACATCAAAAATGGTCAAATGTGTGTGAAATCGTATGGGACTTAACTCCTAAGGTCATCAGTCCCTAAGCTTACACAATACTTAACCTAAATTATGCTAAGGACAAACACACACACCCTTGCCCGAGGGAGGACTCGAACCCCCGCCGGCTCCAGCCGCACAGTTTGACATCTTTGAGGCAATCAGAAAATAGTGTTCGGATATTTTTCGCCACGTACTGCAGTACGGCAGGACAGGAAAACGTGTCTGAACGAACTGTTTAGTTTTTCATAATTGGCAGACCGCATCTGGAAGTATGTTTGCTTAATCTGCTGATTATATTGCGCTAACCCACGAGATTTTACACGAATATTTTGCGTATACAGGTAGCTCGTCATCTGAAGCAGTTGCTATAAATGTTTGCTGTGCAGCAATTAGTAACTATGTAAATTTCCGTTGCCCGCTTTGCTTTATCACGCAGTTTATTACGCCATTTTGTGCATCGCACCAGTAGCTCAGCTTCCTCTCGCTTATTACCCCACCAGTTAAATTCATATGTTATTTTCTGATACACTCACGGTGCAATTTCGACGTACGCCCTTGTGTTAGTACTTACTAATCCATGGCCTGAGAGCTTTTACGGTCTTCCATAGCTCTGAAAGCTAGAACAGCTGTTGTTGGGACTATAGTTCATAAACCCTTCAAGATCCAAATAAACCTAAAACACTGCTTAAAGAAAACAGTGAACGGCTTACTAATATGCGAAAGTAGTTTACAGCCATGTGCTAAAGAAGGCTTTCTCGACGAATTTTGTGGAATAAATGTTCTACGTTTATCTGCCAAGTAGCAACATCGATCCTATGGAACATTTCTATTTCAGCCACGACGAAATCTTGTAAAAACTGTGAAGAATAATGACATCATGTATCAGCATATCTCACAGAAATTATTTATCTATAAATATTATAAACTAAAATCCCCTGGTCCTTTTCCCTACCTGTATGTTCAGATTCGTCTCAGGATACTACAGGGATTTAATACAGTTTTCAGTCCGTATGTTCAGATTCTTCTCATAGTGTTACAGGAATTTAATACGGTTTTCAGTAACAGACTGATTCACGAGGGAGGATTGGTTATGCAATTTATTCTTTATGGTTGTGATGAGCGTGTAATATGTGTTATGTTTTATCTGGTTCATGTCCGCAATTCGTGGTCTTGCGGTAGCATTCTCGCTTCCCGAGCGCGGGGTCCCGGGTTCGATTCCCGGCAGGGTTGGGGATTTTCACGTGCCTCGAGATGCCTGGGTGTTGTTATGTCTTCATCATCATCATTCATCCCTACTACCGTCGGAGGAAGGCAATGGCAAACCACCTCCATTAGGACCTCGCCTAGTGGGGCTGTGCGGGTCTCCCCCATCGTTCCACTACGCTCTGTCAAGAAGCACGGGACTTCATTCATTCATCGGGTTGATATTTAATTTGTGTTTGGAGTGATATCTCGTGGCGATGATAGGAGCTATGAGGTGGTCAGCTAGAGAGGAAATAGTATCTAGTTGTAAAAGCAACAGCTTGGACACAAAAGCTCGCCGGCGCGTTTTTCTACGTTGAAGGCTAATCGCAGGAACTAGTGCAGGGACTTAGAAATAGTTTTTACCAGTAGATTGGCTGGTTCTCAAGGAAGATTGTGTGGATTAATACATATTACGGGCAAGTCGTCCAGCTGTAGATATTTAGAGGTATCCCTGCGAAACCAGCCATTTATGAAACATCGATTAAAGACTTATGTGGATCATATGTCTGATAAACGTCAAAATACTTAATTCTCAGATATTTTGGATATTTTACTGCTTCACAGTGTCCTCAACGACACAAGGAACAGCATTACATCATCTGATTAAGTATTACCCACCTTAAAGCACCAGCGAAAAATCAGTTTTCTGATTCCCACTCCCTCTATTCGTTATAGTAGCGCTCTACATATAGTCACTTTTCTTATTCTCAGCGAGGCACGAGGAATAGTGCTTAAAGTCTCCTTGTCGACAGAGTCCACGTTAATGGAAATCACGTTCGGTCTGAATGGTTACTTGATTGGAGGGCAAGGGAGGTCATCAGTCTCTCGATCCAAGAGTGGTGCGTCCGGTAGTAGAGATGTTGACAGAGAACGTTTTCTGATCTAGTCGGGAGGTATAGAAAGTATAAGTAAGAAGGCTAAAAACATGAAAGATATATTTTATGCCATCAATAATAAAAGAAAGAAGATGGAGATAGGAAAGTTAGCAGGTGACCGTTCCTGGGGCTCTGCATGCGACAGTAAACGTTCAGCGCACATCTGTTCCATCCCTCATCCATTACAGCCCACTGTACAACAAAGTGCGATACTCAGAACAGAAAATTGGTCACGGCAGAGAGGAGGAAACCAAAGCTATTGAAACAGTATAAAAGAGGGATGAGAGACCAGCCTGAACAAGTAGGTAGTGTTGGGGATCCACCACAGCTAGCATGCAGCAGGAGATACCGCATGTGAATCATCATGGCCCTGCTTCGGAGGTATCTTCTTTTTGAGTCATCAGTCTTCTGACTGGTTTTATGCGGCCCTCCACGAATTTCACCCCTGTGCCAAACTCTTCGTCTCAGAGTAGTACTTTCTGCCTACGTCCTCAATTATCTGCTGGATGTATTCCAATCTCTGTCTACCTCTACACTTTTTGCCCCGTCTACAGCCCCCTCTAGTACACTGGAAGTCATTTTCTGATTATTAACAGATGTACTATCATCCTGTCCTTGCTTATCAGTGTTTTCCACGTATTCCTTTTATCTCTTATTATATTCAGAGTCTCCTCTTTTGCGCCGTCAGTCTCCTGTGTGGTTTGATGCGGCCCGCCACTAATTCCTCTCCTGTGCCAACCTCTTCATCTTAGAGTAGCACTTGCAATGTACATCCTCATTTATTTTGGTGGATGTATTCCAATCTCTGTCTTCCTCTATAGTTTTTACCCTTTACAGCTCCCTCTAGTAACATGGAAGTTATTTTCTGATTTCTTAACATATGTCCTATCACCTGACCCCTTCTCCTTGTCAGTGTTTTCCACATATTCCTTTCCTCTCAGATATGCGCAGAACCTCTTCATTCCTCACCTTATCAGTCCACCTAATTTTCAACATTCCTCTGTAGCCCAACGTCTCAAATGCTTCATTTCTCTTCTGTTCCTGTTTTCCCACAGTCTATGTTTCACTACCATTCAATGCTGAGCTCCAAACGTATATTCTCAGAAATTTCTTTCTTAAGGTCTATGTTTGATACAAGTAGACTTCTCTTGGCCACATACGTCCTTTTTGCCAGTGCTAGTCTGCTTTTTATGTCCTTGCTTCGTCATTCATAAGTTATTTTGTTGCCTATGTAGCTGAATTCCTTAACTTCGTCTACCTCGTGACCATCAACCCTGACGTTAAGTTTCTCGCTGTTCTCATTTCTACTACTTGTCATTAGTTATATCTTTCTTAGACTTACTCTTAATCCATATTCTGTACTCATTAGATTGTTCACTCCATTCACCATATCACCTTTTCACTTTCACTCAGGATAGCAATGTCATCAGCGAATCGTACCCTTTCACTTTGAATTTTAATTCCACTCCTGAACCTTTCTTTTATTTCCATCACTGCTTCTTCTATGTACAAATTTTTCTGGTTGAAAATGCGCTGCAAAGATACCTCGACGAGTTTTTCGTCAACTACGTGATTTCTACAGTCACGGAATCAGAAAATATCCGGATGATGGCAGACTGTCATAAATAAAGGAGGAGAATATTTTACTGATGACTTAAGTCTCTGTTTTGAGTATCTTTTGTGTTTATTTAACTTACAAAAAAACTTTACTAACATGTACACCAACCCAATACATTAGCGGTAATCTCTTCAGCGCTGTTTCGGCAGTCAACTAGTTAAGCCGAAAAATGTTGTTGATGATTTTTCAAATTAAATTTACTAGCGTGTTCTCCTTTTAGATAAGCGTATAAGGAATAGAACCTCCTGCAAGACGAAATTATGCCTCATTCGCAGGGATGAACGAGCAGGTGCAGTGGTCAAGGCATTTGCAAGAGAAGTGCTGTTTTCCCCTGTTTACTTTGCGCAAATGTCGTGATGTTTTATACAGCGTGTCACACTTAACTCTGCCACCCCATGTATTTCTGAAATGAAATAAAATGTGATAAATGCAATTGGCTAGGAATGCACCTATCTCAGGGGCTTACACAATGGGCAAGAGTGTATACTTCATAAAGATCAACGAACACCACTTTCGACACAAAGTGCATGTTTTTTCTACAGAAATGAAAGCTAGAGGTATAATTTAGTGATAAGAAGTGGTTCTAGTGTTCTAAATACAATTGTTAATGGCATATAGCCCACAGAATCTTCAATTTTGTGCATGATGTCACCTCCTAAAACGCGTTCACAAATAACCAGTAACGGCACGTGCGATGAACAAAAGCTGTTCATAGTGCCCGCCGTTTGCAATCCCTTTGTGGCGATGGTGAACGTCGCAGAGATTGTAGTGCTCCCACACATACAGCCACACGTACCGAGGTAATACGTCATTGCATATCCTCTGGTGTCTTTGGGGATTCGTGGTACACACACTCTATCCATTGCGACCCAGAAAAGTCTGACGACGTCGCACTGGGGCACCAGGATGACCAACTCACAGGACTTCCCTCTCCTGTCCACCAGTTTGGAAACATTGCATCCACAACATGCCTGGAAACACGTGTGTTGTTTGTGGGGCACCCGCCCTACTGGAATTACACAGATAGAAGCGTTTCCAATTCCACGTCCTCCATGATAAGGAGTAGAGTGTCTAGCATAAATGATGCATTTCGTCGTCCAATTAATGTTCCCTGGTAAGAATTGGGTACCAATGTTTTCGCACCAAACATTGACACTCCACTGTCACTGATGGGCAACGATGCGAATCCAGTGGGAATTTCGAACGGATCAGCAGAGCATCTTCGGCAGATTCGTATAACCATCATTTTTGAAATAAACTTCATCCGTAAATAACGTATCACGTAGGAAATCAGGACGACCCTGCAATCACTTAAGTGCAAAACGACAGGCTTCAATTAGGGACTCGAAGTCATTCCCGTATGGTTCTTAGTGAAATATGATATGTTCGAAACATTGTTAATTGCTGTGTTCGTACGTTGACACATTCTGGGTACCCAGCTGCCTGTTTCCCTGAGACGTGTTCGGATGTTGGAAATGTTACGACGTGAAGGACGCCATTGATATGTGTAGCGTACAGCGTATATTGCTACGGCTGTGGTTGCATTTTTGTGACATTCACCGTAAATTAAGATTATATCTTGTTTTCCTTCATTATTGAAGACTGTCGCATAGACGAGAGGGCCGTAAATATCACAAGCCACACCAAAACAGGGAAATCATTGTCCGAAACATACTTCAAATACATCACAGTGTGTTTTCTTGTTTGACATCCACAGTACAGCTGTCTAGAGCAGGAGACTCTAGTAGAGTGAGGGTGCAGGTGTAAGTCGACCAAAATATCATTGCACTTGGGGGCTAGAAAGCTTCGGTCGGTATGTTGTCATTCAGGGCGTAATTGGGGATGATAGTATATACACAGCTGACCCTAAAGCATCCTCAATACCATACTTTTTCCTTATTCACCGTTGTTTATTGTAACGTCACCGCGTGTTTCCGATATCGGCTAAGTGCAATAATATCGTGGTTGATTAGTAGAACGTGCGTAGAACATTAGTAGTCTGTTTACAGCAGACTGCAGGATAGTGGTGGCAACCCTCGCTCTGCGTATTACGGCAGAAACCGCGGTGTCGTTGCCATCCTTTAAAGTCCAATACTTCAGAACGTATGAGGTTTAGAAACCAAGTCTCCGATCACTAATTCTACCTCTAGTTTTCATTTCTGTAGAGAAAATCATACATCTACCATTATAAAAAAATTACTGTCTACCCGACGAGAGGCCCTAGTCACACGACATTTACATTTACTTTGTATTGAAAGTGGTGTACCTTGACCAATACTGATTATGCATTCCTGCTCATTGTGTGGTACATCCCAGGCCACTTGCATTTTTCACATTTTGTTTCTTTTCGGAAATATATAATGTGGTGGAGTTGGATGGGACAACACCTCGTACATAAAGGGCGTAGCGTGGAAGCGATAAATTTCCAAGCATGATCTTCTATTCAGTATGTTAAACGATCTTCACTAGAAGCCTTCAAAGTGTGTAGCGCGCATTTAACAATCGTCTGCATAAACACTCGTACGAGCGCGATTCGGAATAGAAAACAGAAATATTAAACATCGACTTTCATTTGGGGAAGAAATTTCTGAGAACGTAAGTGTGGAAATGGATCACGGACTGTGGGAAAACTGAAAGGTAGTGAATCGTAGGGTTTGCGGTCTGGCGCTATAGAAGTATGTTCTAAACCAAGTAGAATGATAAACAAATTGGGAAGTTCTCCTCAGAATCGGCGATGACAGGAACATGTGGAGGGCATTCACGATAAGGAGGAACAGGATCGTAGGACAAGTGTTAAGATATCAAGGAATGATTTCAATGGTAGTCGAGTGAGCTTTGGGCGGTAAAGACTAGAAGGGACGGCAGAGATTGGAAGATACCCAAAAAATAGTTGAAGAAATTAAGTGTAAGTGGTACTCGAAGGTGAATATGTTGATACATGAAAGGAATTCTTGGTGGGCCGGATCGAACTAGACAGAACACCGATGAACCATCCCAAAAAAGTTTTGTAATAATTAACCGCAAAGCTTGTGCTTTCTTTTGTGCACTCTGAAAAAAATCAACAAGTTCGCCAAAGTCCTACGTTGTGGGTTAAAACCGATGGTAATGTCAAGACACTGACAGCTGCTTAGATTTCAAAATCGATTTGATCTCCCATAGTGGAGCTCATATTTGTATAGATAGACTTTAAACTGTTTCTGACTGAAACCAGAAAAAGTACAGCAAAGAGACTATAGCGATTAAGTTTCACTACTTGCCATTAAAATTGCTACACCAAGAAGAAATGCAGATGATAAACGGGTATTCATTGGACAAATATATTATACTACAACTGACATGTGATTACATTTTCACGCAATTTGGGTGCATAGATCCTGAGAAATCAGTACCCAGAACAACCATTTCTGACCGTAATAATGGCCTTGATACGTCTGGGCATTGAGTCAAACAGAGCTTGGATAGCGTGTACAGGTACAACTGCCCATGCAGCTTCAACACGATACCACAGTTCATCATGAGTAGTGACTGGCGTATTGTGACGAGCCAGTTGCTCGGCCACCATTGACCAGACGTTTTCAGTTGGTGAGAGATCTGGAGAATGTGTTGGCCAGGGCAGCAGTCGAACATTTTCTGTATCCAGAAACGCCCGTACAGGACCTCCAATATGCGGTCGTGCATTATCCTGCAGAAATGTAGGGTTTCGCACGGATCGAATGAAGAGTTGAGCCACGGGTCGAAACAAATCTGAAATGTAACGTCCACTGTTCAAAGTGCCGTCAATGCGAACAAGAGGTGACCGAGACATGTAACCAGTGACACCCCATACCATCACGCCGGGTGATACGCCTGTATGGCGATGACGAATACACGCTTCCAATGTGCGTTCACCGCGATGCCGCCAAACATGGATGCCACCATCATGATGCTGTAAACAGAACCTGGATTCATCCGAAAAAATGACGTTTTGCCATTCGTGCACCCAGGTTCGTCGTTGAGTACACCATCGCAGGCGCTCCTATCTGTGATGCAGCCTTGCTACTGCAAACGTCGTCGAACTGTTCGTGCAGATGGTTGTTGTCTTGCAAACGTCCCCGTCTGTTGACTCAGGGATCGAGAGGTGGCTGCACGATCCGTTACAGCCATGCGGATAAGATGCCTGTCATCTCGACTGCTAGTGATACGAGGCCGTTGGGATCCAGCACTGCGTTCCGTATTACACTCCTGAACCCACCTATTCCATACTTGTATTCTGCTAACAGTCATTGTATCTCCACCAACGCGAGCAGCAATGTCGCGATACGATAAACCGCAATCGCGATAGACTACAATCCGACCTTTACCAAAGTCGGAAACGTGATGGTACGCATTTCTCCTCCTTACACGAGGCATCACAACAACGTTTCACCAGGCAACGCGTTTGTGTATGAGAAATCGGTAGGAAACTTTCCTCATGTCAGTTCGTTGTATGTGTCGCCACCGGCGCCAACCTTGTGTGAATGCTCTGGAAAGCTAATCATTTGCATATCACAGCATCTTCTTCCTGTCGGCTAAATTTCGCGTCTGTAGCACGTCATCTTCGTGGTGTAGCAATTTTAATGGCCAGTATTGTATTATTGTAACAGTGAGACAAGCTGTAGTACAACAGGACACCTACAAGACCTGGTTCATTCTAAGGACATCCCACATACAGAGAAAGTCTGTGACACTTTTCAACATGATTTTTGAAATGTGAATTCATACTAGCTAACAACAACTAATATTCGATGACCAGCTGTTCAATTTTTTTTGGAAGATTTCAGAAACGAAGAATATACATACTTATCTCTGACTGACCTATTTGGTCTTATTTTTTGCTAAGATAGAACGGTCTGCCAAATTCTTCTAAGTATTGATGATATATCCTATACGTCAGTTTGGTTTACTTGTATCTCAGAGCTAGGATATAGCATCATGAGCAAAAAGCCTCACACAAACGAATATCAGAGCATCCTCTTCGCGCAGTGGTTTGCTGTTTCCCTTCGATTAGTATGTAAATAAACTACTTTTCTATATTTCTAGTTTGCAATTGCATAATGTGATAAAAAATTATCTCAGAATGCCATCATGTGATCATTTGTTATCAAACCAAACCGCAAATATATTTTGTCAGTGAACTGTCCTATGTTTATAAAATTTGTTCCCTCATTTGTCGTATTCCACATCAAAACATCGCCCAGAGTCAACATCAGAATAATACAATTTCGTATATTACTGTAAACAAATAACAGCAGCGTGCATACGAAATTAAGCGTTATTGCATTAGTCAAAATGTGTTATTCTATATCTTTCTGGGTTGATAATTAAGAATTCATTATTCGCCTGTTATTCAATCGTGTTATTCTAAGCTTGTTTTCGGGCGATAATTACAACATATTTTTAATTCTAAGGTTTAGATTTTACTAAAACCGAAAATAATTCAATTTTTCACATCATTTCGGTACAGAGAGTATTTTAATATTTACAGTAGAAACCTCGTTAGAACGTTAAATAATTGTTGTATGCAATGAACCGTAGCCATATGATGGTTATGGTTGGTATCAATGTTGACAAAGGGTTTCTCTTTTGCCGCAACCTGTTTTACAGTATACCACAACCAAACAAGTGTCTACGCTATGTACACAGCATACACATCTATTGCACTGAAAACTCTAAGTTTCCTACATTCCACAGTAGCCTCACCAAATATATCTTTTACAGCTTTGTAGTGGGGAATAATGAGTTCCTCGGCATTAGATTAGGGGATGGTGCATTAGGAGAACAAATGAAATCATTCTCCTAAAAACTAAATAAGATGACGTCATGATGGCCAGATTAAGCAAAATTTTAGGCGTAGTTGGTGCTGCAGATTGCATGGGAGAAAGTTTTTTTTTTAACTGAAATTTTTCTGTACACAAGAGTTTTTCTCCAACATAACAAATATCGGGAAATTATTACATCTCTTACAAAGGATCTTAATTTATCTCCAGGTGTTTCGATCATGGATATCGACATCTTGTTTTGCGCCAAGTCTTCTCAATATTAATCGAATATTTTGGAGCCAGGTGGCCATAGGGCGTCCTCTTCTCTTCTTCCCCTCCAATTCTCATTCCAGGATCATTTTAGGAATTCTGGCTTCCTCCATTCTTCTTACATCTCCATACCATTGTACCTTCCTTCTATCCAATACGTCACGTATTCTTTCTCTTACTTCAATTCTCTTTACGATCTCATCGCTTATTACTTTCTTTTCTAGAACCGTCCGCCCCCCGTAGCTGAGTGGTCAGCGAGACAGAATGTCAATCCTAACGGGCCGGGTTCGATCCCCGGCTGGGTCGGAGATTTTCTCCACTCAGGGACTGGGTGTTGTGTTGTCCTTATCATCATTTCATCCCCATCGACGCGCAAGTCGCCGAAGTGGCGTCAAATCGAAAGACTTGCACCCGGCGAACGGTCTACCTGATGGGAGGCCCTAGTCACACGACACTTATTTTATTTTTTTCTAGAAATTCTTGCTGACTGTCTCCATAAGTCCATTTCTACTGCATGCAGTTTTTTATCTGTCACAGAGTAGTAGTCCAAGTCTCCACACCATACATAGCTATGCTCTCTAGTATCGATTTATACACGACTTTTTTTGTTCGGTTTATTACATTTCTGTTCCATAAGGTTGAGATCCCAGTAACCTTCCTTCCACTGCTAATTTTTTTGTTAATTTCTACCTATGATTTTCCTCCATTTCTAAAATGGAAGGAGAAACATTTATCAGACCAAATTTTACTTTTGGTTGGTGCCACAGCCTCTAAAGCCTTTGTAAAGGAAAACATGGTCGACAGTAGTTTGTAATATTTATTAATTGTGCGAGTTGTCGGTTTCGACGTTTATGTCATACACAAGTAAATGTTGAGAAACATCACATGATGTCTAATGTGAAGGTCGAAATCGCTCAAATATATACTTAATATCAAGTTCTCAGCCATATCTTTCATGTTCGGACCTCCAGTCATGTTTTGCAGTGGAACAAACAGGAATGTTGCAACTTTTAACCCATCACCCATAAAAAGCAAGTTTGGCAGCTCCATGTCTCGATACAGAAGTTTAGGTTGTTATAGCACTTTAATAGCTTCCTAGATCGAGGGACATATGTTTCCTTAGGTAAAATATAGCGCTTATACGTAATACCCATGTCGTTTGTGCTAGCAATCTTTTCCTAGTTTATAGGTATGTATTTAAAACTTTAATTATACAGAGAATTACCTCAACAGACATTTCACATGCGGAATGATTCCACTACCGCCAATGCACATTTAACGAAGACAGGACAGAAAATATGACCAGTACGGGAGCATACAGACAGTCGTATTGTTCTTCACTCCACTAGCGAGTGGAACAAAACAGCGAATAAGTAGCAGTAAATATTAGCATAATTTACGGGGTACTGCACTTTGACCACGTTGTATGCCACTGAATTACTATAAAATAAGGCAGTCATGATTTTTCCTGTAAGCATACCACCGTTGATCATCTTATGCTATAAGTTATACTGATTTATTTTTCTCGAAATACCCCTACGTTTGCAATCTAAGAATATGTAAACATATGATTTTAAATGTTTATCAAGTAGCACAATGTGACTTTTAACAAAACATACCGATGACACATCTAAAACAAGAAGCACTGCACGAGAATTTAGTTAAACATAAAGCCATAAGACGCACACAAACGCTCGCTGGCTGCTAGTAATACACTCGTATACAATAACACGACGCTTATGTACAATAGCCGTATAAGATAATAGTTGTCTACACAAAGATCCCACAATAGCTAGATTCTTCTCGGAAAAGTATTAAGTTGATATTAGCGAAAGTCATTGTGCGGTGGAGTATGTACAGCAGATTACCTGCCCACTCGAAACGGTATTCCGAACCTGGATGTCGAATGGTAACTTTCCTTTAATGGTAGTTAGTAAGACAATACCTCATCCTGACGTGCTGGTACATTTTGAGATTCCTGGTGGCAGTCCTTTGACACCATATACATTAATATCTTGCAGTGTAACTGTTCTTGGAATTATTAGATTAACTTTCATGGTGACAGGTAGTTACATGTTCCATTCTTTTATCGAAATTATGTGGAACGAGTTAGTTTACAGGATATGTGTCAGATGAGTACTAATATTAATGTAAACAGTATTCTTTAAGCTCTTCTCATGCAGCTACACTTGAAAAAGATTATTTAAAAAAAGGGAAAAATGGAGTTTCTTGGTAGAAATGGTTTTAAACTAGATTTAAAAATTGCTTTGCTAGCTGCCAAGACTTTTATGTTATTGAGAACATGATCAGAAATTTTTGTCTCTTCATATTGAACTGCTTTCTGTGCCATTGACAGCTTTAATAATGGGTAGTAAAGGTCATCTTTCCCTCTAGTGTTGTAGGTATGCATGTCCCTGTTCTTTTCAAATTCTGATTAATAATTTATGGCGAATTTCATTAGCATGTATTGTGATGGTGCAGTTAAAATAGCTATCTCCTAGAAGAGGTATCAACATGACACCTAAGAGTGAACACCATATATTTTATTCTTATTGCTCGCATTTTCGCAGTCGGTGCCTTCTTTCTAAGTGATGAGTTACCCAACAATTGTTCCATAAGAGACCCAAACATTTAGAGCATTTACCACACTTTCCGACTCCTCATGTGCGGCATCAACTGTTTGTATGATTCCACTTGTTGTACAGAACTGAATACAGAGTGATTTTTTCTAAATTTAGAAAAATTCAGTTTTCTGAGAACCATTTTATAATTCTTTGGAAATTATGATATGCCATATCTTCTGTTGCTTTCTTTCTAATATACTGGATATAATACTAGCACCATCTGCAAAAAGAATCGATTCTGCTTGTTGAATATTAAGTGTAAGGCTATTCACACATCTTAGGAATAGGGGTGTTCCCAAAATTCAACCCTGTGGGACTCACTTTGTGATTTCTCTTTGGTCACTAAAATTTTCTCATCTTCTGATATTGACTGAATTTTTCAGCACCTCTTGCATTCTGTTCGTTTAGTATGATTCAAACCAGCTGTGCATAAACCCATCAGTTCCATAAAACTTGAGTTCTTCTGAGAGAGTAACATGACCTACACAATCAAACGCCTTAGTTTATTATGTAAGGCATGTACTATTTGAAGAGTGAATAGGAATGCAAATTGCGATATGCTGAGTGAATTGTTTCCACTTAAGTGTGATACTGCTCTTGAATAGTTCGCTTTCTCGAATATTTAGGAGAAACATGTCAATAAGGAAACAAGACAATAAGTGTTTCAGTTTATCTCATCACTTTTCGTATGAAGAGGTTTAGCGACTGCATATTATCACCTGCTTAGAAATATTCCCTGTTACAGTGATTTGTTGCATATCAGTGATTGGTTGCATGTATCGCTAAGGACATTACTTATTAGGTTGCAAACACTTTTCAGAATTCTGTTTGAATCCCATCAACATATGAGCTTTCGTTTCTTAGAAGCTTTGTAATTCCATTAATTCCAGTAAGGGATTCGCTACTTCTAGTTGCTTAAACTTTTATGGAGTGATATTTTTAATATATTCTCTTGCCACTTCAAGTGAACCATTTAATAATATTTTTGCTGCTACATTTAGAAAGTTATAGTTAAAAGAACTCCCAAATTATGAATATCAGTCACAACAGTATCATCTAGTTTAATTGTTAAGGTATTTTCTATACTGTCCGTCTGTCCTGTTTCCGTTTGACATTATCCTCTACAGTTTAAATCTCATTATCTGAATTATTTATTTCTGTTCGAACATATGTACCTACAGGCATCTAATGACTTTCCTTGTAATATTATAATATTTAAGGAGGTAATAGTAAGCAGTGTGTGCTATTTTATAGAATTTTCTTTTCAATAACCACCAAGTAAACGCATTTTAAAGGAGCGTGTTATGCAATAAATACTTGAACAAATACATGGAGATATCAAATGGTGAATATAAACGGTATTTATAAATTATGCCAGTAACTTTATTTCCTATTGTAGCCTATTACATTTCCACTGCCTCCACATACTGCATCAAATCCTTATGTATTCTCCTTTTCCTCACCAGCTTGTGATGTATCCATTAGTTCTATAAAAAGGTGGTTGGGATTGCCATTGGATTTTTTTTCAGTTCTCAGAAGAATAAATTGTTCACTGTTTTGCTCATAATAAGTCAACCTGTTATCTATTTGTTCATTTATAATAATGACAAAAATGCTCGATATTGGCGATGATTACGGCGTTGCAAAAGTACTCTCTTTGCAACATCACTAGAATGTTTGCTATTTGTATAACATATTATTTACCAAACAATTTAATTTCTTTAAAAAAATGGAATAAACGCTTAAATATTATTAGCAACTTGAATAAACACTCTTAGACATTTGCAAGGAAACTACTACGTAATTTCTTGAAATAATCAGGAGATTAGCAACTTCTTGCTGATGATTTCAGCAAACAGAAACATAGTTGTTAAATAGGAATAGAATACTATACTACGGAACTGTAACAAGTGTCCATCAACTGCGGCTTGTTCCTTGAAGTTGTCAGAGTGAAATACTTGTAACCTTCAACGCAAAAGCATTCAGTTATTTTCTTTCGTTGTTATTTATTAGACGGAAATGGATTTTAAATACATAAGCGCTTGCGTACAACAAAACGCAGTCGTCCAGAGAAATCCACGAAGACCTACAGTCGTCCCTGGAACGAGATGCCTGAGGATGTCTGACGTAAACTTATTTTACAGTTGCTTACGGTAAGGCCGGCCGCTGTGACCGAGCGGTTCTAGGCACTTCAGTCAGGAAACGCACTTCTGCTACGGTTGCAGGTTCGAATCGTGCCTCGGGCATGGATGTGTGT
This sequence comes from Schistocerca americana, assembly GCF_021461395.2. Classification (NCBI taxonomy): domain Eukaryota; kingdom Metazoa; phylum Arthropoda; class Insecta; order Orthoptera; family Acrididae; genus Schistocerca; species Schistocerca americana. The sequence continues at coordinate 486,940,709 of NC_060123.1, forward strand.
GACGTCCTTAGGTCAGTCAGGTTTAAGTAGTTCTAAGTCTAGGGGACTGATGACCTCAGATGTTAAGTCCCATAGTGCTTAGAGCCATTTGCTTACGGTAAAACTCCTATACGATGTTTGACGGTTTAAGTCTTAAAAGGTAAGCAGTACTCAGTCGAAATGTTCCTCAACTTATGAATCAAATTTGAGAATGAGTAATTCACTACCGAATAAAATAGTATACTGGAAAGACAACAACGTCGATTTTGATTCGATGACGGCATGAGCCACCTGGTTTAAATGTCGTCCGCCAACAGATAGTGGACTAGTGATACAGCTGTCACAGCGTCATCTGTCTACCCTTTACTAGGGAATGCTCACAAGCAGGAGGCTCAGTCTGGTGCAGACGTGTGAAGCGAGCAGGTAACCTTGACAGGCAGACGCACTCGTGCGAATTTGAGAGGGGTTAAATTGTGGTCCTCCGAGTGGTGGAATGGTCCATTATGGTCGTTTTGGAGAACCGCCTCACGTGCTGGATATGCTACGTCAGTTGTGAAATGACGTTAACATTCTCACACCCTTGGATGAAATTCTGGACGTCCATTGTATTCTCCCTGTCCGTTTGTTCGATACGCAGTAGTGGTGTCACTGCTGGATTAACCATTCGCCACCTGTCAGATATTTTTGCTGTATTTGGCCTCCACGTGTCCTTCTTAGTGACAACGCACCTGCCTTATCTTTTCGGATGTCCACGCGGCACAGCCGTCCGCCAGGATCGTAGTATTGTAATGACAGCGGACACCATAGCACAGATAACAGGGCTTGTGAGCCCACACGTGTCAGCACCAACTGTTGCGACATTGTTATTAGCAGTGGTACCTTTAGCCCGTCGATTAATTACGCCAAGTAAAGGGACGAGAGAGGCAATTCTGACGTTACGGCTAATAATGGAGGGATGGCTAAAGAAAAATCAAGACACTTTCATAGGATTTGTCGACCTGGATAAAGCGTTCGACAATATCAAATGGTGCAAGCTGTTCGAGATTCTGAAAAAAGTAGGGGTATGGTATAGGGAGAGACGGGTCATATACAATATGTACAACAACCAAGAGGGAATAATAAGAGTGGACGACCAAGAACGAAGTGCTCGTATTAAGAAGGGTATAAGACAAGGCTGTAGCCTTTCGCCCCTACTCTTCAATCTATACCTCGAGGAAGCAATGATGGAAAATTAAGAAAGGTTCAGGAGTGGAATTAAAATACAAGGTGAAAGGATATCAATGATACGATTCGCTGATGACATTGCTATCCTGAGTGAAAGTGAAGAAGAATTAAATGATCTGCTGAACGGAATGAACAATCTAATGAGTACACAGTATGGTCTGAGAGTAAGTCGGAGAAAGACGAAGGTAATGAGAAGTAGTAGAAATGAGAACAGCGAGAAACTTAACATCAGGATTGATGGTCACGAGGTCAATTAAGTTGGAATTCTGCTACCTAGGCAGCAAAATAACCAATGACGGACGCAGGAAGGAGGACATCAAAAGCAGACTCGCTATGGCAAAAAAGGCATTTCAGGCCAAGAGATGTCTACTAATATCAAATACCGGCCTTAATTTGAGGAAGAAATTTCTGAGGGTGTACGTCTGGAGTACAGCATTGTATGGTAGTGAAACATGGACTGTGGGAAAACCGGAACAGAAGAGAATCGAAGCATTTGAGATGTGGTGCTATAGACGAATGTTGAAAATTAGGTGGACTGATAAGGTAAGGAATGAGGAGGTTCTACGCAGAATCGGAGAGGAAAGGAATATGTGGAAAACACTGATAAGGAGAAGGGGCAGGATGATAGGACATCTGCTAAGACATGAGGGAATGACTTCCATGGTACTAGAGGGACCTGTAGAGGGCAAAAACTGTAGAGGAAGACAGAGATTGGAATACGTCAAGCAAATAATTGAGGACGTAGGTTGCAATGCTACTCTGAGATGAAGGGGTTAGCACAGGAAAGGAATTCGTTTCGAGCCGCATCAAACCAGTCAGTAGACTGATGACCAAAAAAAAATCGACGTGCACGGGTCTGCTGGTGCTGTCAGAGGATTACCTGGAAGACGTAATAGCACGCCGTGGTCTTCAGCGATAAAAGCAGATTCTGTCTGCGCACAAGTTAGTGTGGTCTGTGCATACGACATAGACCTGGTGAGCACTGTTTCGTAGAGTGCATTCGTTCAAGACACAATGTTCCGACCCCTTACCTAATGGTCTCGAGAGCATAAAGATCAACTCTCGTTCATCTTTAGTGTTTCTGGAGGAGACGCTAAGCAGCGCTCGGCACGTACAGAATGTTGTTAAATCCGTTCTTTTGCCGTTCTTGCAAGAGGAAGGTGATGTGTTATTCCAACAGGATAATGTTCGCCCACACAGTGTCCGTGGCTTGCAAGACGTGAAGAAACTTCTCTGGCCAGCACAGTTTCCGGACTTGTCTCCAATCGAGCACGCGCGAGATATGATGGGACGACAAGTGACTCGTGCGACTCGTCAACCAACAATCACTACAGAACTACGTGAACAGGTCGAGCGAGCATGGCATAATGTATCACAGGACAGCGTTCACCATGTGTACTACCATCGACTGGAGTCAGCACCTGCGTCGCCGCCCGTTGATACGACACCACGTGCTAATATGGGTGTTGCAGCCTGGTGTCTCAGGACCACTTGTGTTATTGGTTTGTAAATGTAATCATTTCATGTGCTCCATATGCACTGTTGCAACCATAAATTTTGAGTTAATTGGAAACCTCTAACAGTGTGTACTACTTTTTTCCGGCAATGTGTACAAGGGTCGATAAAAAGTTTCCGATTGAGAGCGTTGCTGCAGCGTAACAGAGCGCGTCTACGATGCGGGTATATAAACACCAACGTGTTGGCAAGCGGTTACTGTCGTCTTCGAACGGAAACTTTTTGATCAGACCTGATGTAAGTTATTTTTTGAATACTGTTGCTTGTTGGTTCATTTCTTCTGCCAAAAAGATTGCGTTTACCTTGCACTGAAGCACGATGCGTAAACTACTTACAGTCTTAGGAATTCGATACCTTTAAGTTACTTTATTACGAAACCCTTATCAGTAGAGCCGGCCGCTGTGGCCGAGCGGTTCTACGCGCTTCAGTCTGGAACCGCACTGCTGCTACGGTCGCAGGTTCGAACCCTGCCTTGGGAATGGATGTGTATGATTTCAGATGTTAATTTCCATAGTGCTTAGAGCCATTTGAACCTTATAAGTAGAGCTTAATGTTTCACATTCATTTCATTGGAAGCTAATTACCAAGATAGTACCAAGTGCAATAACCAAAACAGATCTGTATAAAGGTGTAACCTTTTTCCTGTTTACTGTTGTGAACTCTCACGTAACAGAAAAACTTCATTTAGTGTCCTTTTTGTTAGTGCTAGGTTTTCTATTACAGTCTCATCCTGCCAGTTGACTTCTGAAATTTTAACAAATTTTACCGATGAAGCAGTGGTAGGAAGAGAGTTAATACCGCTTATTATCACAAAGGTCTTGTATTAGCTACGTCACCAGTGGATTAGCGTTTTTTTTTCCAGTTCAAGATCTTTTTAGATTTTACTCTACAACCACATCAGGTGCAGAATGTCTTTATCTGTAACTCGCACAGAAGTTGTATTTCATTAGAAGATAGTGCTAGTGTCATAAAAAGAACTTCTGTTGTCTCCTTAATCGTATTTATTAATTTCAGCTACAAGGGCAGTTATGAAATATTACACACATTAACTTACTTCAAGTTTAAAACGAGCGGCAATGATACGAATCTAGCAACTCGACCCTGAATTGTTTTAATGTCTTTCTTTAATCCGACCTGGTACGAATGACGAACACTCGAGCAGTACTCAAGAATAGTCACACTGGCATCCTATATACGGTCTCCTTTACAAATGAACCACACTCTCCTAGAATTCTCCGAACAAACTGAAGTACAACACTCGTCTTTCTTACCATACTCCTCACATGATCGTCACATTACATATTGCTACACCCAGACATTCAATTGACGTGAATGAGTCAAGCAGCACACTCCTAATGCTGTTTCCGAACGATAGTGATTTGTTTCTCCTACTCGTCCGCATTAACTTACATTTCTCTACATTTAGAGCTAGCTGCCATTCATCAGACCAACTATTAATTTTGTCTAAGTCACCCTGTATCCTCCAGCAGGCACCATGTTCAATATAAATATCGTTACCAAATTCCCTATTAATGGCAAATATGTCTCGTATTTGTATTTTTACAACAAAGATCACATTTTTGAAAAAAAGTGTGTCTTAAACTCATCGTATCATCTACAAATGTAACCAAGTTTATTCGCCAGCCATTGTTTTCCTTTTCTTTTGTTCTTTTCCCATGATCTCTGCAACAGTTTACGTTAACAGCTTGTTTGTGTGGTGTCACCGCCAGACACCACACTTGCTAGGTGGTAGCTTTAAATCGGCCGCGGTCCATTAGTACATGTCGGACCCGCGTGTCGCCACTGTGTGATCGCAGACCGAGCGCCACCACAAGGCAGGTCTCGAGATACGGATTAGCACTCGCCCCAGTTGTACGGACGACGTAGCTAGCGACTACACTGACGAAGCCTCGCTCCTTTGCAGAGCAGATAGTTAGAATAGCCTTCAGCTAAGTCAATGGCTACGACCTAGCAAGGCGCTATTAGTAACATTGCATGTATCTAAAGAGTCTCACTTGTATCGCCACAATCCATAGATGTACCAAAAGGATGGATTAAAGTTAAGTATTCCAGAAGCTACGTACTTTTCTTTATAGCATTCATTACGTATCCTGTTTCAGACCTCACGCCATCCTGCTTTGGCTTAGCGCGTGCCTTTCGGCTTCCTCTCATTGTGTCTAGGCTGTCTTGTCTAGACACAACAGTTTGAAAAACGGAAATAGGCTGTAGGATGTCAGTGAATTTAAAGGATGCGAAAATTAAATCGCACTGATAAGAACATATTTTATAAAACCTTATGCAATTTCTTGTTCATAAAATTCCAAAGGTACGCTATGTGATCAAAAGTATCCGGACTCCTAGCTGAAAATGACTTACAAGTTCGTGGCACCCCCCATCGACAATGCTGGAATTCAATATGGTATTGGCCCACCCTTAGCCTTGATGACAGCTTCCACTCTCGCAGCCATACGTGCTGGAAGGTTTCTTGGGGAACGGCAGCCCATTCTTCACGGAGTGCTGCACTGAGGAGAGGTATTGACGGCGGTCGGTGAAGCCTGGCATGAAATATGCAATCGCCGTCCCCGAATTGCTCTTCAACAGTGAGAAGCAAGGAGATGCTTAAAACATCAATGTAGTCCTGTGCTGTGATAGAACCACGCAAAACAGGAAGGGGTGGTAGGCCACTCCTTGAAAAACACGATCACACCATAACACCACCGCCTCCGAATTTTACTGTTTGCACTACACACGCTGGCAGATGACGTTCACCGGGCATTCGCCATACCCGCACCCTGCCATCGCATCGCCACATTGTGTACCGTGATTATTTGCTCCACACAACGTTTTTCCACTGTTCAATCGTCGCTCCTTACACGAAGAGAGACGTCGTTTTGCATTTACCGGCGTGATGTGTGGCTTACGAGCAGCCGCTCGACCGTGAAATCCAAGTTTTCTCACCTCCCGCCTAACTGTGATAGTACTTGCAGTGGATTCTGATGCAGTTTGAAATTCCTGTGTGGAGGTATGGATAGATGTCTGCTTATTACACATTACGACCCTCTTCAACTGTCGGCGGTCTGTGTCAGTCAACAGACGAGATCGGCCTGTACGCTTTTGTGTTGTAGGTGTCCCTCACGTTTCCACTTCACTATCACGTCGGAAACAGTGGACCTATGGATGTTTAGGAGTGTGGAAATTCGCGTACAGATGTATGACACAAGTGACACCTAATCACCTGACCACGTTCGAAGTCCGTGAGTTCCGCGGAGCGCCCCATTCTGCTTTCTCACGATGTCTAATGACTACTGAGGTCGCTGAGATGGAGTACCGGCCAGTAGGTGGCAGCACAATGCACGTAATGTGGAAAATGTATGTTTTTGGGGGTGTCCGGATACTTTTTATGCAGACTATATCCTAGGTTGTGCACCTGTTGCAACTAACGAGCTACCACAATGTAATGGGCCCGTAATACCGATACGTTTTCTGACTTCTAACCGATTTGCAATCCGCGTTAGGAACACGAAACTGTTTCGCCTGGGCAGTTCATATCTACCTGTGCACACCGCGAGTTCCTATCTGGCGAGTAATGCGATGCGGTGTGGGTGGCGACTGCACAAAGCCCGTAATCCGGTTATCGGCCGTGATAGTCATTATCCTAACTTTTAGGTCAATTCCAGCGTCGGCATTTCGTCACGCAAACTCAATTACGAAAGCTATTAATTGACCGCCCGGGACAGACGTCATTTCATTTTGGAATATCGGCACGTTAATTTCAAATTTCGGTCCGGCCGATGTACTTAAGCGCGTGTTAACTATTTAAGCGCGTGTTAACTGTTTACATGCTTTTTTGAGCCTCACGGTTGGATAGGTGATATTTTAATTCGAGATCGCATCTGCAAGCTCTTACATTGCAAAGTTTTCTCTTACCGATAATCGAATTCTCTGTTTGATTCAGTCCACTAAAATATTATTCGCATTTCCCTGTGCCGCAGTAAATTGGCAAGTCCTGCTCACTTCTCAGCTATCGAATGTAGCTAATGCAACATAACTATACTTACTGCGCTATGTAAATTGACCGAACCCACCGGCATTCATTTATCAAGCCCACTGAATAGTTTTACTTGTCATTTTTTCAGCAATGAAAATAAGAACAGTTTTGCTATTTTCTTTGGTGAAGCAGTTCTGGAAGAATTTGTGTCCGTACGTTTAACGATATGGTACAGTCGTGCTCAAAAGTATCCGAACGATCTGAATTGCATTTCGCCTGATTCGCATACAACCCACATGACACAGCTGTCTAGCAGGTCCTCTAATCGCTCCTTGTTACAGTCGTTTGACTATTGCAAATGGTTCCAGCAAGTCACCACTAGAAAACACTGCTCTGTATCGCAATAACTCAAGATGTAAAGTTATACCACGATACTAGAAATATCATGGAACACCTTATCACAGATAAGACTGTCCATAAGGCTTGTGAGTTCACATTTGTGCAATAAATGACATACCTGAAATGTTACCACTCTCATTGTTACATCAGATAGGTAGCGCAAGAAGTAAGTTCGTCGTATTCATGATTTCCTCTTCAAAGTAACATATCGTACTTGTTATTTAACACAAAATTACATTAAAAATTTAAGTTATTCACGAGCAGATAGTTGAGAATATGTATGCACTTCAAATGACAGGACGAACCGTCTCGTTCTGCATATGGATTCAAACCCAGATCAAGCAGACTAAGCAAATATTTCGTGACTGACGGAAACTAACAGCCATTCGTGACTAGACATACAGAGAGTGATATACCTCGATTTTAGAGAGTATCAGTTAGCAAATATCAACTTTAAATTACATAACATAAACATTTTTAACGGACGCGAATTCCTACACAGCATCTATTGTCAGTGTTAACTAACTACGAGAGATGTTAAATATTGCTAATTCACAAGTAACTTACTTGAAATGCCTTGAGTTAAAGCTTTGTATTGGATAGGGATTCGAACCCAGAACCTAATCGGATTGTTATAGAAGCACAATCAACTTTCACATATCCCATTTTCTTGACAGTAGCTAGATGTTTTAACTGAAATGATGAGACGAAACATTACTGTTTTCCTTCCCAGGACTCCAACCCGGCACCTATCGCTGTTATATCCTAGAGAAAACGAACGTTAAATATGGGTTTGTTACACGAGCAGCGACATGTGAGCATGTTTGAACTAGAAATAATATGACGAAGGGTTCAGTGCTGACTGGGAATCGAACCCACACATATTATCGTTGACTACACAAAAAGAGCCGTCAGCTACCGAATTTTTCTCCGCCAGAAGCACGGAATAACATCCTTGAACTTACAGTGATCTCTCAAATAGTTTTGTGCCTCACTGGGAGTCAAAAACGTCAGAATTCGTTAGTGTTGACAACGAATGAAAATGCATTAAATATCAGAATTATTATCCACCAGCAGATAAGTGTTCTCATGCCAGAGCTTGATAATACATAATGAAAATTTTAGTGCCGGGCCAGGATTCGAACCCATTCACGCGCAATATGTGGAGGTGTTGAGGAATCTGCAGTTTTGAACAAACAACAAATAGTACTCGAGCTGAAGGGATCAAATTCCGCGTTAAGGGCGGTCTGAGTTGCATTCCAAGTTCAGAACCAATTTCATCGACATACAGAAGCTCAAATAAAAGATGGAATAAGTGTCCTGTGACCCCGCATAGCGTTTGTTTCGTCGCTAGAAATAAATACACTCCTGGAAATGGAAAAAAGAACACATTGACACCGGTGTGTCAGACCCACCATACTTGCTCCGGACACTGCGAGAGGGCTGTACAAGCAATGATCACACGCACGGCACAGCGGACACACCAGGAACCGCGGTGTTGGCCGTCGAATGGCGCTAGCTGCGCAGCATTTGTGCACCGCCGCCATAAGTGTCAGCCAGTTTGCCGTGGCATACCGAGCTCCATCGCAGTCTTTAACACTGGTAGCATGCCGCGACAGCGTGGACGTGAACCGTATGTGCAGTTGACGGACTTTGAGCGAGGGCGTATAGTGGGCATGCGGGAGGCCGGGTGGACGTACCGCCGAATTGCTCAACACGTGGGGCGTGAGGTCTCCACAGTACATCGATGTTGTCGCCAGTGGTCGGCGGAAGGTGCATGTGCCCGTCGACCTGGGACCGGACCGCAGCGACGCACGGATGCACGCCAAGACCGTAGGATCCTACGCAGTGCCGTAGGGGACCGCACCGCCACTTCCCAGCAAATTAGGGACACTGTTGCTTCTGGGGTATCGGCGAGGACCATTCGCAACCGTCTCCATGAAGCTGGGCTACGGTCCCGCACACCGTTAGGCCGTCTTCCGCTCACGCCCCAACATCGTGCAGCCCGCCTCCAGTGGTGTCGCGACAGGCGTGAATGGAGGGACGAATGGAGACGTGTCGTCTTCAGCGATGAGAGTCGCTTCTGCCTTGGTGCCAATGATGGTCGTATGCGTGTTTGGCGCCGTGCAGGTGAGCGCCACAATCAGGACTGCATACGACCGAGGCACACAGGGCCAACACCCGGCATCATGGTGTGGGGAGCGATCTCCTACACTGGCCGTACACCACTGGTGATCGTCGAGGGGACACTGAATAGTGCACGGTACATCCAAACCGTCATCGAACCCATCGTTCTACCATTCCTAGACCGCCAAGGGAACTTGCTGTTCCAACAGGACAATGCACATCCGCATGTATCCCGTGCCACCCATCGTGCTCTAGAAGGTGTAAGTCAACTACCATGGCCAGCAAGATCTCCGGATCTGTCCCCCATTGAGCATGTTTGGGACTGGATGAAGCGTCGTCTCACGCGGTCTGCACGTCCAGCACGAACGCTGGTCCAACTGAGGCGCCAGGTGGAAATGGCATGGCAAGCCGTTCCACAGGACTACATCCAGCATCTCTACGATCGTCTCCATGGGAGAATAGCAGCCTGCATTGCTGCGAAAGGTGGATATACACTGTACTAGTGCCGACATTGTGCATGCTCTGTTGCCTGTGTCTATGTGCCTGTGGTTCTGTCAGTGTGATCATGTGATGTATCTGACCCCAGGAATGTGTCAATAAAGTTTCCCCTTCCTGGGACAATGAATTCACGGTGTTCTTATTTCAATTTCCAGAAGTGTAACTAGTATAAGAAAGGTTACTGGTGATAGAGTTCCCACATTTCGCCACTCCTGACTTTATTGTGGTTCAACCTAACGTCTACTTGTTAGAGAAGGAATACCATGTTTATGTGAATTTCAGACCTCAATGCCATTATACCTTCTTCACTTGGCGTAGCCAGAAGAGAATAGAATCTGTCTCTCCCTATAAAAAATCATCGGCAGAAGTTGGAATCGAAACCATACCATCAGTTTAGCATCCTATCATCAATCCAACAGACCACCAAATCCTCTTCAGTGCGACACATAACACCGTTGCGGCACACCCGATGAGAAATCCTGACACACAGGCTACCTGTAGTGGTTTGCAGGATGTTTAGTACATTCATTTGCTTAGTTGGCCGAATCACCATGAACTAGCTGTCTCGGCTACCCAGTGCATCCGTTCGACTCTATTTTGTAATCACCGAAATAAAATCAAGTAACTGCCACCTACACAGAACTGCCAACAGTGCAGGATGTGGAAATTTAAATAGGAACTGTTCCTTTCCATTTGAGCTACTCTATTGCGCTATCTGTTTGTTGAGAACATCGTGCAGTGCAAAAGAACAGGTGTAACTGTCTGTCTCTCAGAAGTCTAGATCCAGCCATACGCATTATCTCACAGCACTGTGGAATGCCTAAGTTCTGGAGGAACTGTTGTTGACTTCTGGAGCTGCTGTACGCATGTGATAGGTGGTAGCGTAATGTTAAGCGTCGCGCACCATAGATAAGGCGTTCCGATTTCCTTTAAATTCGCTGCTACATTTTTTAAAAGGCAATTCTGCTGTCTGCTGACGTTACCAATTTAATGGAACTTTGAACATAATTCAGTTCACTTCTTAACCCAAAATGTGGAAAAAGGGCCAGCTTCTGCGACATTTTGTTCTTTTCAGATTTAATAGACGGCCAGGCAGCAGATGCCTCTCGAAACTTTTGTACGAGGGCTGTCCAGAAAGTAAGTTACGATCGGTCGCGAAACGGAAACCATAGTGAAAACCAGAAACACTTTCCTTGCAACAGTTAGGCACACCTTCCACCTACGTCTCTACATAGTCGCCGCTCCAATTTCGAGTTTTGTCGTAGTGTTGTATCAACTTTCCAATATCCTCGTCATAGAAAGCAGCCGCCTGTGCTTTCGGCCAGGTCTGCAGCTCGTTGTCTGTCGAAAAATTTTGTCTTCATGGCCAGCGGTTTTTGTGAGCAGAAATGAGACTCAGGGGGAGCCAATTACGGACTGTGTTGTGGGTGATCAAACACTTCCCATCGGAAACGCTGCAGGAGCGTCTTCATTGCCCCTGCAGTGTGCGGCCGAGGATTTGCTCGACAGTTGTGTTATGTGGGCTGCATGACACAGGCGAAATCTCTAACCGGGCCCTCTTGCTTGGCGGGAGACGCTATTCCCTACGCATGTTTACGTGCTCACTGTTCACTCAGAACTGAAAAGAGCGTCGCGACACGAATGACGGGCATACTAGAGACACTGACCAACGTATCTGTGTGAAGCTTTACCGGATTTTCCGAGTGGTTTCCATTTCGCGACCGATCGTAACTTACTTTCTGGACAGCCCTCGTATTATCTATGGGGTGAGCGCATCGTGCCAAAATAGAAAAGTATTTTCTACATTAGCTGTCGTCTGGTAGTGGTATTCTTCTTCAAACCTTGTTTGACAGCTTTACCTCAGAACAAGTTTTCTACGTGGATGTAATCAATAAACTGCATGTGCATTGTCAGACTGTTATAGATAACATCAGAGAATTCGCATATATCGTTGATGATTAATTTCTCTCTCATGTTCAGTATTGGTTTAACAACACCAAAAGAAACCTTACGAAAATTGTGCACTGTATTATAAGAAATGAAATAAAACTACCCACGATAAACTTACGACGAAAGTCTGTTTTAATAAAACTATCTGCACACAAGCGTGCCTCTATCGGCACGAATTAGTTAAATACTACTCACTTAGATTTCGATTGGGTCTGTGTTTAATTTGTATGCTGTGTCATACTCAACAGGTGTGCAAATGTGACATTTCATAAATAAAGTTATGTATTCCTAGAAATCAGAAATATGCTAGTCAGCAGCGGAATGAGGAGTCACCTGTTGTGCAGGATTGTAAGTTTTTCACCATTGCACTATGATCTGAATGGAGGCATATCAGACATCTTTCGTGGTTAGTTAACAGGGATGAAAGGGTCTTGATAGGAGTACCGGTTTATTACAGAAACTGTCGTTTTTTATTTTGAAGTTTAGATTTGGTTACTGATAGGGCGAAAATTTCGGTAATTCATAGCGGTATTCAATTTCTTTACTACAATTTTTTACCCTCTCTCTCATTCTTTTTCACTTTTGTCTCTCTCTCTCTCTCTCTCTCTCTCTCTCTCTCTCTCCCTCTCTCTCTCTCTCTCTCTCTCTCTCTCTCTCTCTCTCTCTCTTTCACACACACACACACACACACACACACACACACAGACACACACACACACACACACACACATACACAGACTCACACACATTCTTTTTTTTATTTTTCGACTATCGGCGAGGCACGAAAACGTTCGTGAATGAGTTTCTTAGTTTTGAGTACAGCTACGAAATAAATATAAAAACAACTATGAAAGATGCTTAGATGCTTAGTTTGCAGACAGTTCTGAGTATTTTTACTAACTACGCTTGAGTCACTAAACCTAGTTACAGAAATGCGAGTCAGACGTATTACGTATTCCACGCCGTAGCAGCCGCTTCTTTGAGACGCCAGCTATGGTCACTTCCCAGAACGCAGTAGGGTCACCTCGGTTCGTCTTCTTCCTGCTGGTACTGTAACTGAGATTTAGCAACAAGGCAACGTATGCTTGGCAACTCTGTGATCGACGAGTTACTTCCTGGTGTGCACGGAATTAAGCCTCAAAGTTCACTTGATATTTCCTGTCATTTCCATTGAATAATCTGACTTATTATCGCTTGAGGTGTAACGAAAGATCGTAAATTTACGGTTTTCAGCCCGGGAAAGCCGTTGCATGTGGAAATCGCAACTAATCTCGTCCTTTAAATAGCGGTTTACGAGCTCTAGCCACTATTGCCCTCGTAAGTGGAAGGCACAACACTTACCTCTTTGCTAGCTGTGTGGTGAGGTGTTGAGCTGTGAAGAAGTGTCTGTTATAGTTCGAGGTTCCATTCTCGCAGACTGTAACGTTTTTGTCCCTTCTGTGAAAGAGCTACAAGCAGTCAGATCAAACATCGATAAGGAAATCGCAAGAAAATGCTTTCAGATCATAGTGCACTGGTGAAAAACTTACAGTCCTGCACAACAGGTGACTCCTCATATGTTCCTTTGAAGAGGAGATCATGAATACGACGAACTTACTACTTGCGTTACCTATCTGATGTAATAATGAGAGTGGTAACATTTCAGGTATGTCATTTATTGCAATAAATGTGAGCTTACAAGCCTTAAGGACAGTCTTATCTGTGATAAGGTGTTCCCAGATTTTTCTAGTATCGTGGTAGAACTTTACATCTTGAGTTATTGCGATACAGAGCAGTGTTTTCTAGTGGAAACTTGTTGGAACCATTTTCAGTAGTCAAACGACTGTACCAAGGAGCGATTAGAGGACCTGCTAGACAGCTGCGCTATGCTGGTTGCATGCGAATCAGGCGAAATGCAATTCAGGTCGTTCGGATACTTTTGAGCACGACCTTACATATGGGTCAACGCATTTCGCACAACGTGACTAAAACGTGCTCAACTTCATGACACTTCTCACTGAAAAAGAACATACTGTGGAGGACATTGCAAAAGAGTTGTATGGCTTAACTTATCCTAACAAACACAAAATTTTGCTTAAAAAAATAAGGCATTTTCAAACAATAGATAGTTATTTTTCCATATGTTCGCGAGAAAACCCCCTGTATGTTGATTCTAAAATCTTTAGTAGTTTTCTTCACAAATACAATAGTTATTCTACATATATCAATGACTATTTGGATAAATGAAGTACTGCATTCCATAGGAAACACCAAAGAAAATAATAGTTTGGCCTTAACCTCTTGTCAACGACGAATTCATTAAAAGACGAAGCATAAGCAGAGATGTGATAAGGACTTGGAAGAAAAATGATTGTATCCCAGACGTAAATCCTTAAGTAATTTACAGAACCCTCGAGAAACCTAATCATAGCATGTCGATAGGAAATTTCAGCCATACCAGTGTCACTGTTAGTGCTGGTAGCGATTTATACTAAATTTCACACTCTGTATTTACGCACAATACGTAAAATTTCATCAATTGATAATTTTCCTGGCGTCACAATTTTAATGTCCAATAATGTAGAAAGTTAACTGCTTAAAGAAATGTAGCTACAAACATAAGCACAAACCTATAGAGCTAAAATCACTCAGATGACAAATTATCCTACATTAGGTGTAGGCAAGAAACTAATGATGCGAAATGAATCTTTAAGTACCTCACTCACAAAATAGTTTACAGCTTTCACAGTTAACAGCTTTCAATAGTAACTTTAGCTCATAACAGTTGTTTAAAGGGACGACTGCCAGGAACAAGGCTTGCACAAGTTATATTCATACTGAGCGAAACGGGTTAACGCAACACACTGGCGCTTAAGCTAGCCCAACTAAGCCTAGAGCCTGTTCGCGAACCACTCAGTCCACTTCCCCAGTCGTTCAACGTTGGAAGCCCTATTCAACTCCCTTGTCATACATCCCGGTGTGACTGGAATTCGGTACTGCCTGTCGCCCCGACCCACCTGAAACTGTAGGCATTCCTGACTCTTCGGATCAGAATAGGTCCTCCTAATACTCGGTTGCAGTAAGCGCAACGTCTTTTGTTCGACGGTGATCGCAAAAGTTAGGTCCAGATTTTTTAGAGTATAAAGAAACTTTTATTTACAGTTAACTGTGCATTGTTTGAAGGTTGAAAATTTTTATATTTTTGCCATTTCGATTGAAGAGATTTTGTGAACGCTGTAGCAGTTTTTGTGTGTCCATCTCATACCAGACCGTCCTAGAAGAAGCGTCACATCTCGTCTTTTACCTCGTCGTCGTCGTCTTACAACCAAGTGTTCTTTAAATTTGGGAGACAAGAAGTAATCTCTAGGCGCTAAGTCAGGACTATAGGGTGGATGGGTGATGTCCCATCCAAACTGTTGCAGAAGATACACTGTTTGACAGTCAATGTGGAGGTGGGCATTTTCGTGGAGAAGGCTTATTGCCTTGCTTAACATTCCCCTTCTACGGTTCTCACTGGCGCGTCTCGGTTTTTAATGTCTGACAATTCGTATCCCGATTTAGTTTGTCCCAGGAACTATGAAGTCGGCCAACAACATCCCCGTTCGATCCCATAACACAGCTGCCATGACTTTACCGGAAGAATGTGTTCTTTTGAATTTTTGCGCCTCGGCTGAATCGGAATGCCACCACTCACGTGATTGTTGTTTGATCTCAGTCGTGAAGTGGAAAGCCCAGGTTTCATCATCCGTGACTACTGAATCCAAAAGATTGTCCTTTTCATCTGCATAACGTGGAAGAAATTGGTGGGAAGTTTTAGGTCGTTGACGTTTGTGCTCTTTCGTCAGCATTTTTGGGACCATATTGCGCACTTTTTGGAAATTTGTGGTACGTTCCTATGGGACAAAACTGCTAAAGTCATCGGTCCCTAGGCTTACACTCTACTTAATCCAACTTAAACAAACTTACGCTGAGGACAACTTACACACCCATGCCCGAACCTCTGACGGGGGTTGCACACTTTAGTCAAAGTGAATGGTGCTTCGAAAACCTGAGGGACTACATTACAGGGCTTATCGAGAGTGATTCGCATCTCTTGAAGCATGATTTCGTCAGCCTTTGCGATTGTCTCTTCGGAAATTGGCGATCCCCCCCTGATTTTCCCGTCAGGCATTTTAGTACGACAACCTACAAACTCTCTGCACCACTTGCGGACATTTTCGACATCCATACAAGATTCTTCATGCACTTCCGTCAGCGGTCGATGAATGTCTTTTGGTTTAAAGCCTTCTGCAGTCAACTCCCGAATAACTGCGAGAACGTCGCATGTGATGGTAGTGACTAACGGGAGCTCCATCACAACTGCTTGCCAAGCCAAGAGTGAAATCTCCAGTGGATATTCTTCATGCACTTCCGTCAGCGGTCGATGAATGTCTTTTGGTTTAAAGCCTTCTGCAGTCAACTCCCGAATAACTGCGAGAACGTCGCATGTGATGGTAGTGACTAACGGGAGCTCCATCACAACTGCTTGCCAAGCCAAGAGTGAAATCTCCAGTGGATATTCTTCATGCACTTCCGTCAGCGGTCGATGAATGTCTTTTGGTTTAAAGCCTTCTGCAGTCAACTCCCGAATAACTGCGAGAACGTCGCATCTGATGGTAGTGACTAACGGGAGCTCCATCACAACTGCTTGCCAAGCCAAGAGTGAAATCTCCAGTGGATATGTGATGGTTTCTGTAGAGTGTGGAGGGAGCAGTAAAAAAATGCCCTTTAGCCACGCAGTTTACCTGCGACCCCATCGCTTTGGAGACCTTACTTTTGGGATTACCCTTGTACAATGAGATAAGAAAATAGCACCTTGCCAATAAATTTCTCTCTTGTTTCTACTGAGCCTTTAAGCACCAAACCCTTCATGCAACTAAACGGGAAGAAATTCATAAGTCTGATCTCTGGCAGTCGCGCTCTATCCATGGAACACGACCACCTCAACCAACATAGAGCGTGATTGCTGTTTAGACGCTCACGCATATAGTTATCAAAGTGGGATGTTGTACATATGACTATAAACTTGCTGTGTATGTACAGCGCTATTCATATGTATCTCTGGGATTTCAGGAGACGACGCAAACTACAGGCCATACAGAGAAATGACGCACGGTAGAACATCTCCCCAAGTTTCAACTAGTAGTACGCGCCTTGATGTAGATGCAGGGTCTACCGCTAGGGAGCAGGCATATCAGAACACGTAGAAAATCGTGCATTCCGTACTGCCGTATCAGATTCCTTCGCACTCGCAGATAAGCTACCGAACGAACAGATTTCAAAACCAGACTGCTGACCTCGCACATACAAACGCGAGCGCAAGGCACACAGATTTGTCACATCAAAATGTTTGCAGATATTGAGAACCTGTTGGTTAAACCTTGGAGATACGTTTTACCCATTGATACTTGTCTTGTAGCTTCCTCAAACCGAGCGAGGTGGCGCAGTGGTTAGCACACTGGACTCGCATTCGGAAGGACGTCGGTTCAAACCCGCGTCCGGTCATCCTTATTTAGGTTTTCCGTGATTTCCCTAAAACGCTTCAGGCAAATGCCGGGGTGGTTCCTTTGAAAGAGCATGGCCGACGTCCTTCCCCATCCTTCCTTAATCCGATGGGACCGATGATCTCTTTGTTTGGTCCCTTCCCCCAACCAACCAACCAACCGACCTCTTCTGAAAACCCAAATAGAATTACTCTGTACACAGCAATGAAGCTGACATGTTACACTGTTTAGAACACTCTGTAGAGTACAAGCTACCAAAGTCACATATTCTGGCCTGTTAAAATATCACAGTACGGGTCTTGAACAGAAAACCTTATCAAAATCTGAAACCTTGCCAATGCTCGTACTGATTGAGCTATGAAGGTACGACACAAAGTTCACCTCAATGCACTAATTCTGCCAAAATTTGGGAGGTTGAGAGATGACAGTCACAGTGAACAAAATTGGTGAACAGTTACTTTAATGGCTCTATGTGAAGTAACATAACATATTAGGTAGTCGGTGAAAATGAATGATAATGCGGGAGCATGTTGCCAAAGGTTTCCCTTTCGTGCACGGAAAGCTGGACGCCATATGGTGTAAAATGTATGAAAACAGCAAATAATTCAGTACCTTTTCTTGCTGACACTACGCGTAATGCAACGGTTGATGATAAAAAGAAGGCCGGAATTCTATACTCAGCTTTCAAAAACTCGTTTACCATAGAAGACTGCAGCACCGTTCCCCCTTTCAATTATCGAACAAACGCAAGGTGTATCTGGGATTGTAAAACAGTTAAGATCCTTAGAGACCAGGAAGGCATCTGGCCCAGACGGTATCCCCGTAAGATTATATGTTGACTATGCTACAAATATAACACCATTCTTATCCATCATCTAACAGATATCACTGGAACAGCGGAAAGTTTCAGGGGAGTGGAAGAAGGCCCAGGTCATAGCAATCTATAAAAAGGGTACAAAATCGGATGCACATACTTATCGGCCAATTTCACTGACATCGATTTGTTGTAGAATCATGGAACATATTTTGTGTTCAGACATAATGACCTTTCTAGACTCTGAGAAGCTCATCTGTAGAAACCATCACGGTTTTAGGAAAAACCGGTCAGGCGAGACACAGCTGGCCCTCTTTGTGCATGATATACAACAGGCTCTAGATATCGGCGCCCAGGTTCGACTTTCGAAAGGCGTTCGACTCAGTTCCGCACTGTCGCTTGCTCCAAAAAGTGCCCGATTACGGTCTATCCGATGACATATGCGGCTGGATAGAAAGTAGAAAGTTTTCTAACAGACAGAGAGCAGTATGTCGTCCTGAATGGGGTGACTTCAACAGAAACAAGCGTAAATTCAGGGGTGCCCCAGGGCAGCGCAATAGGTCCACTGCTTTTTACGATTTACATAAACGATCTGGTTGATGGTATTGACAGCGGCATTAGACTGTTTGCCGATGATGCTGTAGTCTACATCAAAGTAGTATCACATGAAAGTTGTGAAAGAATCAATGAGGATTTGCAGAAAATAAATGCATGGTGTAATAACTGGCAGTTGTCTCTCAATTTTAGTAAGTTTAACCGACTCCGTATAACAAGACGAAAATCCCCATTAATGTAGTTTCGGTGCTTCAGTGCATCATCTACAGGCTTTAGCTGATTCCGAGAGGGTTAACACCATACAAGATATATCACAGGCCAACTGGTTTTTGCAGGTTACCTGTAACCGCAGTGTTGGAGAGAAATATTGAGGTTTCAGGTAATCTGCTAAAACCAGTGTATATGGATGGTGCTAACCGTCTCGGCATCAGCTAAGGCCTGGAGATAGTGCACTGAAGCACCAGAACTGGTAGCCACATAATAAATGACATCCTAAGGACGGCTGTAGGTGTTCCATTTCCTTACATCTGTACGTTGTGTTCCGTTGCTACGCCCAGATCGGCGGCAACATTTGCGACGTTGCCAAAAGCATAGGGATAGCATCAGCGAGGAGTGGAGTCGCGTGCCCTTCTCGGAAGGCAGCAGACTCCGTCTGAGCAGTGGCTCTGGGCGTACCTCAGAAACATTATCGAGTATGACCGCGTTGGTGGTCCAGGTGTTAGGTATGAGGAGGCATAATGTGACATGGGCGTACTGACCACCAGATCCTCGAATGCGGTACACGCACCGGCTTAAGTTATTGCCACGTTGTACTCCTTTCCCCAGTGCGTTTTCTCAAGGGATCATTTGGCCCTGACTTCGTTTTTATAGATGAAGAAGTGCGACTGCAATAAACAGCGCAATTGGAGGAGCTCTTGTAACGAGAGAATTTAAGGCGAATGGACTGCCCTGCCTTTTCCTCTGTCTTAAATCCCACTGTGAACGTGTGCCATGCATTGAGGAGAGGTAATGTAGCTCGTCCACAAGCACCAAGAACCATATAGCAGTTGTCAAGCGAGCTGGTGGAGGAATGGAAAACCTCTCCACATGTTTTAACCTGTTGTGACCGCGACCGGAACGGTAGCGAGGCGGGGCCAAACGAAGAGCGGCCGGCGAACAAACAAACGAACGGAAAAGACGGACACAAAACAACGACGGACGATAAAGAGAGACCTTATGACGACAACACGCAAGAAGCAACGGAGTGACAGAGACAACCAAACGAATCCAAGCCGTCCACTAGTAATGAAAACAAAGAACGATAAACGCGCTGTCTGTTGTCGAGGCGATGTGTCGAGACGCACGCAACGATTAGACTTGCTGGCTGATTTTTTTTTTTCCTTTATTGAGTTTCGATTCCCCCCGAAGGGGGCGGGCTGGCGCAGCTTAGTATGCCGCTCTTCAGCCTACAGAATTTGTTTTAAAAAGATGAAGAGAATAAATAATAAAATCAGGCGATAAAATCGGAGACTGAAATAGTAACATGGCGAAAAAATCGCTGAACTTAAAACATAGAACAAAGGGATGATGATGCTAATAAAATACATACGAAGCAGACAGGTAAAATAGACAGACAGTCTGGTTTCTGTTCGCAAAAGACATAAAATTCACACCCAGCAACAGCATGGTTTCTGTTCACAATACTAGAAAGATGAACAACACTGAACATTCACTGCAACACTGCACTAAAATGTTGGAAAATGTGTCACACCACAGTGGAGAGAGAAGTTGGGGGGGGGGGGGGGGGAGGGGAACTGCACAGATGATGGGAAAATAAAAAAGGGGTGGAAGGAGAGGAAAAGCGAAGGGGGGGGGGAGGGGTGAAAGGAGCCGATGGAGGATGAGGACCCATAAGAGGGGGCAGACGCGACAGAGAGTGGGAAAGGCAGAGGAGGGGAATACAAAAGGACTCGGGGCGGGGGGGTGAAGGGAGGTAGGGAGAGTGGTTTGGCGGGGAGAAAACAGGATGGAAGGGGGGCTGAGTGAGCCCAGGGAAAGGATGGAGGAAAGGAGGGGGGGTGAGGATCAGAGTTGATAGGATAGAGGGTGGTGGTGGTGGTTGTTGGGATGTTTAAGGGGGGCTAAACAGCTAAGGTCATCAGTCCCCCAGATAGAGGGAGGGAGGGAGGTATGGAGGACATTATCCGGGAGGGGGAGTTGATGGAAGCGACTTTGGGAAAGGAGATGAAGGGTGTAGAGATGGAGGGTGGGGGGGGGACACAATAGTGAAGGCGTAGCAGGGTGGCGGGGATGGGAGAGGACATGAGCAACCAGGGAGTGAGGGGGATCAAGGCGGCGGGAGTTGTAGAGTATGCGGATATGTTTGAGGAATAGGAGCAGATGGGTAAAAGGAATGAGGTCATAGCGGATCTGCGTGGGGGACAGGAGGCGTATACGAAAGGTGCGGAGTGCTGGCTGAGCTTTTTTTTCCCTTTATTCTTATTTGTGCACCTTATACAAAGGCGGGCTAGCAGTGGATTACATCTACTCCGCTCTTCAGCCACAAGAGCGACAATAATTGAGAAAAAGAACACAGAACAGTAACAGGTTAAAAAACAGGAGATACAATAAATAAGAAACATTTAGCCGTTCACACTTCATGAAAACACACGAAAAAACTGTTGGCACTGCACACAAACACTGATGAATGAGACGGTACAAGTGAACGAGGAGCATGGCGACAAAAACACTAAATCACAATCACGACGGTACAGACACTAAACTGATGGTGATGGTCTCCGATGCATGAATATCCACTTAGCGTGTATGAGTCCGGGGTCTTGCCAAGAGGGGGGAAGGTGGTGGAGGAGGGAGAGAGGAGAGCAGAGATGCCAATGTCAGGCGAGTTTGGGGGGAGGAATGAAGATAGGAGGGGGTGGGGAAGCCTGGGGGAGGAGGGGGGAGGAAGGGAGGATGGAGGGAAGGAGAGAGAAGGGAGAGAGGGTGCCCTAAGGAGAGGACACAGGAAGTGGGAGGGGAGGATCAAAGTTGATAGGAGGGGTAGATGGAGGGGAGGAGGGCACTGGCTGAGCGAGAGGCCGGCTCTTAAATACCCTATCGAGGGCGCCGCTATTGCCCACTGGAACCACGTGTTCCACTGTGGCGCCCTCACACTAAATGCGGGCCAGGATGCGCGTGCCGTCACAGCTTACGGCGCGATGGTGTAGAGACCTCTACAGGTCTTCAAGGCCCATGACGTCTGGCGGTGATTCGAATTCCGCGGCGCACGGCACCAGATCAGAGGAACTCCTTGGCAACCTTGTGGCCAGCATGGGAGCACGTTGCAGAGCGAGAACTGCTGCCCGTGGTGATATGAACCCTATTAAGAACCATGGACCGCATTTTCTAAAGTCCAGAGGACCATCGTAAATCGCGGCGACTTCAGTGTAATTACTGTCTTTGAATAAAAGTCATTTCTGTTCGTCTCATTGTCTTATAGTTACCTTCCGTAGTATGCCGTGGCAGTTGTTTCATCAAGCTATGTTACCTGGCAGTGCACAGCATGCGAAAAATACTTTCGTCCTAGAGTTGGGCACACCAGTATACGGCTACAAACAGAATAAAGTTCACACGATGGCGTAAACAGCTTCCTTCCCATTTGTTAATTGATGGTAGTGGTGAAAGGAAGGGCATCAGGCCACAAAATTTAAAATAAAATAAAATAAATTTGCCGGATCATGAAAACATTGGTAACCATAGGACGGGATACTATATAGGAAAAAGAGTGTTACAAAGTTAAATGAAAAAAAGTGCTTTAAATAATCAGGAAACTAAAAGTCACGTGACAAGCTCCTTGTGATAAGTCTGAAGCGGATCTTTGTGTTCGTTAGTAGTCGCTTCGTACGCCTCTGTGGTCAGTATATATCCCACATCCTGAATACGTTGCCTGACTGTGCCGCCAAGGACTGTAAATGACAAAGCAAGGTCAGTGAATAATTAGATATTGGTTTGACTTTCTTTTCGTCAACAAAGCATTCTTACGTGGTGTGAGTGTTTACGCTGTGCGTGTGTGTGTGTGTGTGTGTGTGTGTGTGTTCGGAGACTACACAGCCCTAGATTTAGGTCCTACCACTTACAATGAGAGATGCTGTGCACCGTAATTTCCTCACAATTTATCTGCTCGATCTACCGTTACCAGACGCCGTTGCAGGTACTGGGGCATCGAGGGATTCTCATTTCGCAGGAGACTTCTTTGGCGTGCAGCGCCGTCGTATATCACGCTTTCCCGATACCGCCATATTTCTGCTGTCCTCCCTCATTGCGCGCTAACGCCAACAAATGGCTCTCCTACTGGAAGACCGCGCTCCTGTGCGATGTATGGCGCCGCAAGTAGGATTGCTGTCAGACCGAGTTTTTATTAAAAGATAAAACGCCTGGAACCGCTCTTTACCTGCCGGAAAACTCTTGCCTGATACTGTATTTCTACAACATTTTCATTTTGCCTGCATAAGCGAATAAAAAAGTTAAGAAAGAAAAATGGAACATACATTTGTTGTTTCCAGAACAGTGCAATCGTCATTATGTACAATACCTAGAAGTACGCCTATTTAAACAGAGATAACACTATTTAGACCCAATCTATCTCCAGATGAGCGCGTATTAAAGGTTAAACTTAACCAGACGTACGCAAACTTCGCAGTGCCCACATCCTGCGACACCTCACTCTAGTGAAAACTAACCCTTATGCAGAGATGGCAGTAGACCTTTTGAGTTGGCCATCGTGCCAGTGTGGGCGTGGAGGGGCTCCAACTCTATTAAAAAAATATATAAATAGGAAAAAAATTCTAAATCTTGTCCATCTAGGTTCAGAAATTCGTAAGAGAAATCTGTCGAAGTTTTCAAGAACTATAGAACCTACAGATTGCAAAATACTGCCTGATAAAAAAGAGGAATGCACCAGGAGACATGGTTGGATGTCAGTGTAGCTTCATGCATACACAGACTGAAAAAAAATCACAACACCAAACAATAATTAACATGGAGTAAAGAAATTTCTGGAATACATTTGTCTATATAACATATTTAAGTGATTAACATTGCAAGATGACAGGATAATGAAAACGTGAGATAAGCCGTTGCTAATGTGTAATGCTGGTGCTCTAACAACCGGTGTAACCGCCAGAATACTGAGTGCAAGCATGCAAATGTACATGTATTGTATTGTACAGGTGCCGGATGTAAGCCTCTGGGATGGAGTTCCGTGCCTGTTGCGTTTAGTCGGTCAAAACAAACGGTTGTGGATGAAGCTGCAGTTGCCGTCAAATGATGTACCATGTGTGCTCCATTGGAGAGAGATCTGGTGATCGAGTAGGCCAAGACAACATGTCGACAACCTCTACAGTATGTTGGGTTCCTACAGCGGAATGTGGGCGAGCGTTATCCTGTTGGAAAACACGTCCTGAAATACAGGGTGTCCCAAAAGAATGACCCGATTTTAAACAGAATTACTTATTAGGAAGAAGGGCTTAGCACCAATAAATTGCATACTAAATTACTCAGAAAAAGACGGAAGTTTATAAAAATTCATCATAAATGTTCAATATGTCCTCCACTGGCTGCACGGACGACATCTAGCCGATAGCCGAATTCATCCCAAACTGAGCGTAAGTTGTCTTCTGTCACTGAAGCTACAGCAGCTGATATTCTGGTTTGTAGTTCATCAATGTCACGAGGTAAGAGAGGAACGTAGATGCATTGTTTAACATATCCCCCCAGAAGAAATCACATGGTGTTAAGTCAGGGGACCTAGGAGACCAAGAGTGTAAAGCCTGGTCTCGCGGTCCTGTACGCCCTATCCAACGTTGAAGGCACTTTGGCATTGAGGAACCTGCACTGGTAGCGACATCTAGCGGATTTTTTTCTGAAACTCTACATCATGACGATTACATCTAGCGCTGTTTCAGTTACGGAGTGACGTTTGTCTCAATATTATTACAAGTTAAATCGAGTCACTCTTTTTGGGACACCCTATATTACTCATGAATGACAGCACAACAGGTCGAATCACCAGACAGATATACAAATTTGCAGTCAGGTTGCGTGGGATAACCACGACAGTGCTTCTGCTGTCATACGAAACCGAATGCAAGACGATATCTCTAGGCGTAGCTCCAGTGTGTCTAGCACACGGACATCACTGGCACCAAGGCAGGGCTAGCTCGAGGTGTGGCGCCTTACATCGCTCCAGAGTATCGGGAGAATGACTCATGCGTGCACAGTGACAGATGGTCTGAAGGGGGTTCAGTCGAGTATGTAGTTCTAAATTTCATCTGCTATAGGACAGCAGCAGATAGGACTAAACAGAAAGAACTACGAGTACAATGTAGTTAAGAATTTTGACCATCAGAGTCCAGTAGTGCACAGCGAACTTCAAGAATTGTGAATTGTTGTGTTTATTTCTTGAAGGCTTTTTTCTTTATCTATATTTGTACAGTTTTGTGTATGTTTTAGTAATGTGAATGATGCGTGAATGTGGTCTAAAGTTAAGATGTAGATCACTGTTCAACTGATTAACACTGTACGAACTAGTGTGGGAAAGTTTTAAGACAATGTGAATGCAGACGACGGGGAATTTTGTGTCATATGTTAAGTAAGTTTATGATAAAAGGAAAGCTAATTCGAATGCGAATGAAAATAGTTAATAACGTAAAGCATAAACAAAATATCAAAATGTTAAATATTTATTTCCGGAAACAGTACAGTTCGAAAGTGTGTTATTTGTTGATTGGTTAGCGCGGACTAACGCGGGAGGACAATGTTTTTCTATTGTCCATAAAGAAAACTGGCCAATCAGAACGGAGTATTCTTCGCGCGTATTTTCTCTTGAAGGTATAGAATGCTTACAGCAGTCTAAGTGGTCGGAGACCAGCCTTTCTATGTTACGGTCGTGTGCAGTATGAGCTCAAAAGGAAGTTATAATTTGACGTTTTTAGTTGTGCTACATGTTTCAAAAGAGTTTTAAACTGAAGTCATATTTATTCCTGTGTGTATTTTAGAAAGTATGGGTTTTTCAAGCAATTTTGTGTATGAGAAAGACAGTCATTCCGCGTGGCATATTGAGCAGATCAGTGACTAAAAACTTGAGTACATAAGACACCGATAAACTTAATAGTAAGGCGAAAATTTTCATTTAAGAACAATCCGTGCTTCGTAGCTGTTCAGATTTCGGGAAATAAGTTACCATAAACTTGCTAACGTGAATGAAAGGGTTTGTGCATTACTGTGTTAAGATGTGCTAATCTTAACACAGTCATGCACAAACCCCTTCATTCACGTTAGCAAGTTTATGCTAACTTATTTCCCGTGAACGTATACATCTCAAGGTTCAGAATATACCGAAGTTTTGCCAGTATTTCCAACATTCATTCAAAATTAAGACCTTTTCTCGATTCTTAGAACAGTTACGTTGCATGCAGCTTGGTGCGAGTTGCAGTACGATAGTTTTCTGTTCAGCTTTCCTACCGGCGATGTGCTGCAACGAATTTACAGGTAGGTGCAGGTAATGATGGACAAGCATAACTGGGCCGCCGCAAGCTTTCATCAAAAAACACAGTAGACTGCCACTCGTCCCACCAATGAGCTTTCACTTGACTTTACTGAAGTCGCAAATGGTGGTGGTTTGGGGTCAGTGAAATGTACACTACAGGGCTGTCCCTAAAGTAACCGATTTGTAAAAGTTCGTTGTGTCACTGTGTGGTCATTTTCTGCTCAACTTGCTGCAGCAGATGCAGTAGCATACGTCAGCGGCATAAGCCGAACACGATGGTCTTCTCTTTAGACAGTAGCATGTGGCTGTCCAGAGCGCGGTCTTCTTGTGCCGTACATTCTCGTGTCCATCGCTGCCAGCAATCATGTACAGTGGCTACATCCCTGCCGAGTCTTTCTGCGGTATCGCAGACGGAGCATCTAGCTTCTCATAACCCTATTACATGACTTATTACAAGTTTTTTGAGGTGTTGGTGATGGCGTCTTTGCCTTTAGGCATTCTTGACAAACACCAACTCACCACGTACAATCTCAGAGGTCACTTACCCTCACGACCGCTACAGCGTGTAGATAAAGCGAACCGGATTTACACCATCTTCTTATGCCACTGGCGTGAAATTTGAATAGATATCATCTTTCATATGTACCAACTTCCGCTGACGTCGCGATTTCTATTTCGTCGGCGCATACACACCATCGGTTGGTATGCAGGTGTTTAGGGTTTCAGATCTGTGTGACAGAACGGCCTAATAGTGCATTAGTGTTGTTTGTGCTTAATGTTGTTACCAGGTGTGGTAGGGTAATAAGGGGCGTGTACAAAGACAGATATTGACTGAACACTGTGAACAATCCGTAGATGGCATATACTCTTGTGAGGCAGCAATATCAGGATCCTCACTGTTGATCCATATATGCCCAGCTGATCGAATCGTGCAGTACCCAGATTTATTGTGTATTTGGATGTGGCAGTGGCCTGGTGTTGGACTGCCTGCGAACGTGATGACACGTATACTGGTCATCAAGGTTCCTGTCGACCACATTTGACCACCACATGGGATGAACGCCGTATTGTGCACCAAACATCGTAACCCCGACACATCTACCATCCGAAAACAAGTCATGTAGTCCTAGCAACATTCTGCGTTATACTGGACCATAGATCGGAGAATAGAAGCAGCTGGACAATGGAATTACCGACCAGTTCGTATGCTGCCATTAAAACTACAGCCCACGTGACTGCATTTGGAGTAGCGCTGTTGAATGGCGTCCCACTGCATTCAGCGATGCATCATTGTTCTGCTCTAGCCAAGATTACCATTGTCGGCGGCTATGGCGGAGGACTGGGGAAAGGTATTCTTTCAATGTTTCGTTGAGGCGCAGCGGCGTTACGCCTGGTGCAAAGTTTTGTGGAGAGATCGGCTATGACCTCAGGTCACGGCTGCTAGTGAGGGCTCAACGGTAAGTCACCGACATCCTGTGCCCTCATAAGACACTGGCGTGGTGCCATTTTTAAATAGGACAGTTCTCGTCTGCACCTCGCGCTTGCCTCCAAGAGCTGTCTCCTGTGGCCATCAACATCACCAGATCTGTCCCCGATTGAACATTTGTGGGACCATCTCGGACACAAACTCCGTTTCTGCGGCAATATCGGCGTATCAAGGACCAGTTATAACAGTTGTGGGTCATCTCGCGACAGGAGAGAGTTGAATGGCGAGAAAATTGAATGGCCCTTGACAGGCTTCTCTAGCAAACTAGTGCATGCACCCAGACAACACCACACTGATAAATGGTTTCATACTGCCAGATCTGTACATCTAGGAAGCAATGATGGAAATAAAAGAAAGGTTCATGAGTGAAATTAAAATTCAAGGTGATTGGTTGACAATGATACCATTCGCTGATAACATTGCTGTCCTGAGTGAAAGTGAAGAAGAATTACATGACCTGCTGAATGGAATGAAAAGTCTAATGAGTACAGAGTATGAGAGCAAGACGAAGAAAGACGAAGGTAATGAGAAGCGGTAGAAACGAGAACAGCGAGAAACTTAACATGGTCACGAAGTAGATGATGTTAAGGAATTCTGCTACCTGTGTAGTAAAATAAACAGTGACCGGGGGGAGCAATACGGGCATCAAAAGCAGACTAGAAATGGCAAAAAGGGCATTCCTGGCCAAAGGAAGTCTACTAATATCAAATATCGGCTTTAATTGGAGGAAGATATTTCTGACAATGTACTTCTGGAGTACGGCATTGCATGGTAGTGAAACATGGATTGTGGGAAAACCGGAGCAGAAGAGAATCGAAGCATTTCAGATGTGTTATTACAGACGAATGTTGAAAATTAGATGGACTGAAAGGTAAGGAATGAGAACGTTCTGCTCAGAATCGAGGAGGAAAGGAATATGTGGGAAACACTGATGAGGAGAAGGGACAGGATGATATGACATTTGTTAAGACTTGAGGGAATGACTTCCATGGTACTAGAGGGAGCTGTAGAGTAGAAAAACTGTAGTGGAAGACAGAGATTGGAATACGTCCAACAAATAATTTAGGACGCAGGTTGGAAGTGCTACTCTGAGATGAAGAGGTTAGTTCAGGAGAGGAACTCAAAGCGGGCCGCATCAAGCCAGTCAGAAGGCTGATGACAAAACAAAAAAATGTCAAATTTCCTTTAACTCTTAAGGCATATTCTGTACTCATTAGACTGTTCATTCCACTCAACAAATCCTGTAATTCTCCTTCGCATTTGCTGAGGATAGCAATGTGGCCTACATATGGCATTAAAACTCAATTCTCTTTGATCATCTACGAGATTCGTACCGTCGTATGCAACGGCGCTCAGGGTAGTGTCGTTTGCCTTGACTTTAGTAGAGAGAGATCCGCTCTGTCCTTTCGTCGACAATATACAACCTTACTGAGTACTGGACCAAGTTTGTGACTGGATTCATGTGTACCTAGCAAACAAAACTCAACTTGTTCGCAGCGGGGCGAAATCGACAAATGTAAAAGCAGATTCATGAGTATAGAATGTGACGTGTGAATGATATGGTGGATGACGTCGGAAGCTCCATGAAGCTGTTCGCGGACGATGCTGTTCTCTGTAGGAAGGCTGTACCGCCAAACTACTATAGCGAAGTGCAGGATGATCAGTCGCTGCGCGGGATTAGCCGAGCGGTCTCAGGCGCTGTGTGGCTGGTCCCTGCGGAGGTTCGAGTCCTCCGTCTGGAATGGGTGTGTGTGTATGTGTGTGTGTGTGTGTGTGTGTGTGTGTGTGTGTGTGTGTGTGTGTGTGTGTCCTTAGGATAATTTAGGTTAAGTAGTGTGTAAGCTTTGGGACTGATGACCTTAGCAGTTAAGTCCCATAACATCTCACACACATTTGAACATTTTTTTATGCTCTGTAGATAACGACAGTTTCAGGATATCGCACGTGACTGTTAAAGTAAATAAATGTAACTTATTGCTCATAAATGGAAAAGAGGTCCATAAGTCTTCGATTACACTATTGGTGACAAGCAGCAAATGAAACAAAAGAAAAATTCGGAGTAGGCATTAAAGTTCATGGAGGAGAAATAAAAACTTTGAGGTTCGCCGATGACATTGTAATTCTGTCAGAGACAGCAAAGGACTTGGAAGAGCAGTTGAATGGAATGGACAGTGTTTTGAAAGGAGGATATAAGATGAACAGCAACAAAAGCAAAACGAGGATAATGGAATGCAGTCGAATTAAGTCGGGTGATGCTGAGGGAATTAGGTTAGGAAATGAGACACTTAAAGTAGTAAAGGAGTTTTGCTATTTGGGGAGCAAAATAACTGATGATGGTCGAAGTAGAGAGGATATAAAATTGAAAGGGTACAGTACCGCCCGACATTGAAAATAGGTACAACATACTTCATTATTTTTGTCAGAACAATATATTTTTTCTAATAATAATTCAATTTCAATTAATACAGTGAAGCCTGATACCAGTGTGGGAAAGAATGACAATTTATTTATTTAACTGATCACGTGTGCACTCCCACAAAATAAATCCCTACATCCATTTTGGTGAGATCTGTGAAATGAATGAATGTATGGTCGTCTGCTAACCGCAGATAGTGAATGTGAATATATGATCATCTTTGAGACGATTCTTTGGCCACCTTTGGTGGAACCAAAGAGATGAAACATACCGGAGCTTTGAGCGCCTGAAATGTGGCTGACCAATACGGTAGCATGGTCTTCCCCCACTTCAGCAGAGGTGCGAGAGGACCTGGAGAACGGCCATGTTTCAGCACTCTGCCGCGGGATCTTGTGCTGTTAAGACCTGTTTTAGTTATGCTCGGTAATGACAAAAGAGTGGAGACATGGTATGCATGTGGAATATTTAAGAGTAGTTTGAAATATTAATTTCTCTATTTCAGGAACTTTTGTGGGGAGAATTAAATGTCAGGCAGGTAATATTAATGGGATTGTAGTAATCTTCAGAAGTGACCAACGGTCACAATGCAACCACGTGTAGCAATAAGTTGAAATACTTCCGTGTGCTTAAGTTAAGCTGAATTACTAGCGTGTGTACAATAAGTGGAAATATTTAAGATATAGCGTGTGTACCATAAGTTGAAATATTTAAGAAATGGCGTGTGCAGGACTTGAAATTAGAGACGAGTACTTCCACGTGGTGAGTACTGTGTGAGTCTCAAACTGTGTATGAGACAAAAGATAGAGAGAAGTACTCGTCCATGGTATCAGTTGAGCACTCGCGTGTGTGATGAATACGTTCTTAATATTACTTTGCGTGATATGATTCCGTGTGACGCTAGATTCAGACTCTGAGAGAGAAGTAAGGTGAGTCGGCCGTCTATCCAGCAACGCCACTTGGCTTGCATTGCACAGGAAGACGTGCATATATCTCCAGAGTTCATAGTAGGAAAGAAGAATTACGAAGTGGGGCAGTGTCGTGTGAAACTGGGATAAATATTAATTGAAGTGGGAAAGCTGAAAGTGATAGTGTTGTGACTATTCTCTGTGTAGTATTTCATATTGTAGTGTGGTGTATGTCATGTAATTTGGGTGTGTGTGGTTTGCATGGGAGAGTAGCAAGGTAGTTTCAAAAGATTAGTGGGTTATACTTGTTCCTTCAGTACTGCTCGGTCTGGAGGACAGTTTCGTGATGATGATTGTGAGAGTCGAAGTGTGAGAAATAATAAAAGATCCACCATCCTATCCAGAAAGTGCACTGTAGCGTTAAATAATTACGAGACCATAATATAGAGATTCACCAATGTAAAGCCATGCCCACTGGACGGAATTTCTCATGTGTTATTGTTGTAGGTTATAGAATTTGTGTGTTTAGGTTAGAGAATTTATCGGAATAAATAAGATAGTGAAAAGAAAAAGATTGGTGGACTTTTCCTTCGAATTGTATGTTGTCATAATGGTCCGAATTTATGATGTGTGCGCCATTCATATTCAGTGCGGTGGCCACGTGTTGATAAAAGCCGTTAAATAAAAAGGGAAGGAAAATGTGGTATTGCCAGTGCGTAGTGTACAGTCAGAGTTCTGTAAACTACTGATAGTCAGATGCGTGTTTCCGTTGCGTATTATTCATACAGGAGGGTAATTTGTAACTTAATTGTGAGTACGAGAGTTCATATTACTCGATAAATAAGAATGAATCCACTCGCTTGGCAGACCACTCATCTTGCAGGCCTGACTGCTTGATGCCACAGTATGAGCAAGGCATGTGGGTGCCTCTCAAAATGTAGACTGGCAATGGTAAGTGATGTGTTGGTAAATGTGCCAACACCTTGTAGATAGAGGAGGCCGAAATCTAACGCAGACAGGCGTGAATTCTGGAACAGGATAAGTAGTGAATTCTCACAAGAAAAGTATGCAGCTCCTCGAATGCTTATCTTTTATTCTTTGATGTGAATTACAGCATTCTTGATGAGAGATTTCATACGATTACTCTCAAACTATGTAAGGCTAATGGCGCCTTGCTAGGTCGTAGCCATGGACTTAGCTGAAGGCTATTCTAACTGTCTCTCGGCAAATGAGAGAAGGCATCGTCAGTGTAGTCGCTAGCAAAGTCGTCGTACAACTGGGGCGAGTGCTATCCCGTATCTCGAGACCTGCCTTGTGGTGGCCCTCGGTCTGCGATCACACAGTGGCGACACGCGGGTCCGACATGTACTAATGGACCGCGGCCGATTTAAGCTACCACCTAGCAAGTGTGGTGTCTGGCGGTGACACCACAGTAAGCAAAGGGTTTCTTAAGAAGAGAAATTTGTTAACATCGAGTATAGATTTAAGTGTCAGGAAATCGTTTCTGAAAGTGTTTGTATGGAGTGTAGCCATGTATCGAAGTGAAACATAGACGATAAATAGTTTAGACAAGGAGAGAATAGAAGCTTTCGAAATGTGGTGCTACAGAAGAATGCTGAAGATTAGATGGGTAGATCACGTAACTAACTAATGAGGAGGTATTGAATAGGATTGGGGACAAGAGAAGTTTGTGGCACAACTTGACTAGAAGAAGGGATCGGTTGGTATGACATGTCCTGAGGCATCAAGGGATCACAAATTTAGCATTAGAGGGCAGCGTGGAGGGTAAAAATCGTAGAGGGAGACCAAGAGATGAATGTACTAAGCAGATTCAGAAGGATGTAGATTGCAGTAGGTACTGGGAGATGAAGGAGCTTGCTCAGGATAGATTAGCATGGAGAGCTGCATCAGACCAGTCTCAGGACTGAAGACCACAACAACAACATTGGTGACAAATCACAGGAAACAGTAACAACTTTCAAATACCTAAGGATAGATGTCCGGAGCGATCCAAAGCAGACTTACCTCATAGAGATGGTTGCAGGAAAAACACATTAAGGAAATGCAGCTCATTCAGTAAAGAGTTAATATACAAAATATTCAGTCTGGAAGCTTTACCACGTAAGATTAATGAGAGAGGTGGAGTAAATGCAACTAAGAGGGGTGAGATTCGTCCCGCGTTCGTTTCGTAAGTTTGTGACCATTACGGAGATGCTCAACAAACAGACGTTAAAGGGGAGGCCCCACAAGTCACGGAGATGTTAACCATTAATGTTCTCAGAACGTTCGTTCCAAGAAGAGTCCCGCGTACTCCTCTAGAGCAGAAAATCAGAGAAATGAGAGTTCATATGGAGATTGAAGATAATGGTCCTCTTCCCCCGCTGAAAATCTCTGGCCGTTGAACGTGCCACTACGCAAGTTGCAAAACGATCGCCAAAAAACAGAGCATGTGTAACCTCTAAACGTATAAAGTCAAAGACTCGGAACTCATTAAATATCTGTTCCATGACGAGATAGATAAAATCACTTTACATCGAATCTTTGCCCCAGGAAGTCCAACTTTTCAGTCGTCACCTGAGGCATTCTCTGACTCGTAACATTTTGTAAGTGCACCGAATATGCAGCACAGCAAAATTGATGGCTGTATCAAACTGTGTGGAAAACAGGCAACAGACTGGAATACCACATACGTTCTCTCGTTTTTGGTTCGGTGGTAAGTTCCTATGGGACCAACCTGCTGAGGTCATCGGTCCCTAGGCTTACACACTACTTAAACTGACTTACGCTAAGGACAACACAGACATCCATGCCCGAGGGAGGAGTCGAACCTCCCATGGGGGGAGCCGAGCGAACCGTGGCAGGGCGCCGAAGACCGTACGGCTACCCCGCGCGGCGTTCTCTTGCATCCGGTCAGTTACCCATTTGTTCATCTTAGTGGTAATCGTCGTCACCATTGTACAACCGTTCAAGAAAAATCAATTGCTGCAGATGTTCTGATTATATGGTTTTATGCGTTCCTTTAGTCTGAATAGATTGGTGGCTAATGGAATACTATAGAGTGCACAACATATCACAAAAATGTCTAATTAAAGTTTTTCACACTCTTATTCTCACACAAAGAAAACATTCTGAAAACTATTTAAATTAAGCGAGCGCATAATTCGACAGCGTCTTTTCTTTTTCTTATACATGATGCCTTCGGAAATATTATTTCTCGCACTAATTAAACGTAATCGGCATTATTATCTAAGTGCAAAAATTTTCTAAGCTGTATTTAACTTGTGTAAGAGATACAAGCTGCTGTTTCACAGGATGAGTATACTTGAGGACTATTGCATGACGCTGTGCTCTTACGTGCATCTAGCATTATTTCTAAAGTAATTAATTAATATGATTACATCTTTTACGCTTCTTAGGATAGGATCTTACAACTACGTATTTCATGTGATATCATTCCTATATATATTTACCATGTGGTACTTTGTTATTATCGCTCCTTGCATTATACAGTATTACTAAATTACTGACTTTTTTAATTAAGTCTTTGATTTCCAATAACTTTTATTTCAACCATCACACAAACCGTATGAGTAAGGCAAACTATTCGCGTGCGTTCGAAACCCCGTTTAAAATGATTTATATGCTATTTCAATAGCTGAAGTGGACAGTTGAGTTTCTTTGTTATTAGCAGTTACACTGACGCCCGTTTTTGTCCAGTCTTTACCGTCACATCTAGCTTGCACACACATTATGGAATATCAGTTCCCGTTATGGTGACATTTCCGATTTGTTGCTCTAATTACTGGGTTAACTCTCAAAACACAATTCCAAAGGTTGACTTGAACATTTTTCCATAGTACTTTTCACCTCAAGCTTTTTAAAAACATGCCTAAACAAACGAGATGCTTTCACTAGGTTTTATTGTCTACTTAAAAACAATGGACAGTAGAATGGAGGCCATGCTTTTCAATTCAGTAAACACATATATGTTTTAACCACGGGAACAAATAACACTTAACGCAATTGGCCTATAAGTTAGCGGAAATGCGCAAACATGAACGCCTTCCGCGCAAGAAGAAGAAAATTTTCGTAAACTGGAAAGTATTTGAAACCTAAATTCACAATAAATAATGTATTTTTATTTGGTAGGTGACAAGTTGTTCTTTTCCTTGGAATCAAGGCTACAGTATTATTTTAATAAGCACAAGACGAAAAATAGAGAAAGATATAACAAAATAGTATCCACATTAGAATGATAGCCTTAATGAGAAAATATTCTTCCCACAATTCCTTGAAATATTCAAGCCTATGAGACGAATAATTTCCGGAATCACTGGAGGTGACAACAATAGTACCGAAGAGTAATCATTAATCACTGTCATGCAAGGACGGGAAACAGACTAACATTATTAAAATACCGTCGCTGATCTTCAACGATGAAAGCCTTAAGCTTACATAAGTATAATAACGACAAATCAGTGGTGCAAAATTTATTACCTTCGACGTAACAGAAATGATGTTGTCTCGTGATTATATACCTCAGTCCAAACGTAAAGAGTTAATTGTACGCAAGCAAGAAGGTGAGAAATTATTTCTTGAAACATACCTCATTAATAGCATAAAGACAAAGTGGCTATCAGCAGTTTCTGCACATTGATAATCCTTAAATTACTATGGAACAACATTGGCGTTAATCCCACAAACCGATTTATTACTTATCGTTTTTCTATGTAATTTATGAAGTTACGGAATCTCCGTTAGTCATCTGTTTGACAAAAGTAATTTTAGGCTATCATAGGATACATAAACTGATAAATGTTTTCGTAATGCTTGTAATGAGAGCACCTAAACTGTGTTCTTCTTCCGTAAAGCGTTCGCTGCCGATTACACAGTAGCAATCCAATCCCACTACCGTAAAAAAAAGCGATGAAGCCAATGTTGGTGACAGGTGTGCCGTGCATGTTTTATCGTTACATGTTACGCAGAGGCAGTCGGTACTTCATCTACTTAGTCTGAGAGAGGCGCGTGTGGTACGTGTTTCGCTTATCACGTGTTTGATGTTGCGTGCGCAGCGCTCCGAAATTCTACCATGTCGGCGTGTTTTAAATGCAAATGGAACATGCCTGTTTGTAGGATACCCATCTCGTTCCACGACACGTTGTCGCGTGCAGAGACAGATTTACCTCCTTTTTTTTTTTTTTTTTTTTTTTTTGCTTCTGCGGCGCGCTGACGTGAATATTACAGGCATAGGGAGTGCCCACGTGCCTCCTGCGCTGTGCTATCTACATCCATAGAGATACTCGACTGAAGATAGCGACCCTGAAAAAGGAACTTACATTGGTTGAGAACGCGTGTGTCTAGCACTACAGCAGACATTTACTTAGAACTACTAACTGTTGGTGTCTTGCATACAGTTTTTGATACTGGGAATACAGTGCGACAATATCTATGAAATGCTAATTAGTTTATGGAGCTTCATTATTCGAAATTAGGGTTGAAAAACAGAGAAGGGATATTATGATTCAGCGTTCTGCCGATGACGAGGACAGTAGAGACGGCGGATTGGATAAGGATACGGCAAGAAATCGGTCATTGCCGTTGTAAGAAAGTAATATTACATCTCGAAACTTCCTGGCAGATTAA
Source organism: Schistocerca americana (assembly GCF_021461395.2). Classification (NCBI taxonomy): domain Eukaryota; kingdom Metazoa; phylum Arthropoda; class Insecta; order Orthoptera; family Acrididae; genus Schistocerca; species Schistocerca americana. The sequence goes on from NC_060123.1 coordinate 486,977,255, forward strand.
AACTGTGTGGCGGACCTAGACTCGAACTCGGGTCCCGAGTTCGAGTCTCAGTACGGCGCACAGTTTTTTCTGCAAGGAAGTTTCATATCAGCGCACACTCCGCTGCAGAGTGAAAATCTCATTCTGGAAACATCCCCCAGGCTTTGGCTAAGCCATGTCTCCGCAATATCCTTTCTATCAGGAGTGCTAGTTCTGCGAGGTTCGCAGGAGAGCTTCTGTAAAGTTTTGAAAGGTAGGAGACGAGGTACTGGCAGAAGTAAAGCTGTGAGGAGAGGGCGTGAGTCGTGCTTGGGTAGCTCAGATGGTAGAGCACTTGCCCGCGAAAGACAAAGGTCCTCAGTTCGTGTCTCGGTCAGGCACACAATCTGCCTGGAAGTCTCATATCAGCGTATACTCCACTGCAGAGTGAAAATCTCATTCTGGAATATCACATCTTCTTTAAGCAGTGTAGAGAAACAACGCAAAAAATTGGTCTTAACGTCCAGGTAGGACATGCAAACCTGTGTAATCCGAAAACGAGAACATTGTCTGTACCAGTAGGTTGTTGTTTTCTCTCGGTGTATGTAAACTGAACTACAATGGGAAATCCACGATGGAATGTAACAATATTATGAGAAGGAAAGTTGCTACCCACCATATAGCGGAGATGCTGAGTCGCAGATAGCCACAACAAAAAGACTTTTACCGTTAAAGCTTTCGGCCATTGGCCTTCGTCAACAATACACACACACACACACACACACACACACACACACACACACACATGACTGCAGTCTCAGGCAACTGTGAGCTGCGTTTGCGTGAGTGTGGGTGTGTGTGCGTATGTGTGTCTATTGTCGACGAAGGCCAATGGCCGAAAGCTCTAATTGTGAAAGTCATTTGCCTATACCTATCTGCGACTGAGCATCTCCGCTATTTAGTGAGTAGCAACTTTCCTTCTCATATTATCGTTAAATTGAACTACAGATTTATAAAGCATCACATGAAAATACAACTCCAGAAAGAAAACATTGAGCCTTTCAGTAATAAAAATCGTGTTCCAATTACAATTTCCTTGATATCTGTCACTGTTACGACAAGAACTTAATAAACAATGCGTGCGATGTTGAAATTCCAGGGAACATTAGTGGCTCCGCAAACATTTTGCATGTAAGCATTGACTCTTGTCGCATGATGATGATGAGGTCTCATACTCCGAGGAGCGTAGGGGACGATGCGGGAGACCTGTACCAACGTACTAAGCAATGTCCTAGCGGAGCTGGTTTGCCATTGCCTTCCTCCGACCGTAATGGGGATGAATGATGATGATGAAGACCCCACAACACTCGAGGCAGGAGAAAGTCCTGAACTCTACAGGAATCGAACCGGGACCCCGTGCGCGGGAAGCGAGAACGCTACTGCAAGACCACGAGCTGCGGACACAGACAATAATGTCTTAAATATTATGACGAATGCTTTTGAAATACACTCTAAGGAAAAAAATACACTCACCAGGAAGGAGTTATCCGAATGGGACGGAAATCGGTAGGCGTGCTGTAAATGCGCAGACAAACAAATTATTACTATTTCAGAAAAATTGGACGATTTATTCAAGAGAAAGAGCCTCACAAGCGTTGATCCACCCCTGACCCTTAGGCAAGCGGTTCAGCAGAGTGGCACTGACTGACAGAATTGCTTCTGTGGAATATCGTGCCAAATTCTGTCCAACTGGTGGGTTAGCTCATCAAAATCCCGAGATGATTGGACGGCTCTATCCATAATGCTCCAAACTTTCTCGATGGAGGAGAGATCCGGCAACCCTCCTGGCCTAGACACTGTTTGCAAAGGACGAAGACAAACAGTAGAAACTTTCGGCGTGTGCGGGCGGGCATTATCTCCCTGAAATTTAAGCCCAGCTTGGGTTGCCATGAAGGGCGACAAAACATGGCGTACCACATCCTTGACATACCGCTGTGCAGTGAAGGCGCCGCGAGTGACAACCAGAGGGGTCTTGTTATGAAATGAAGTGGCACCCAGACCCTCACTCTCGGTTCTCAGGCTGTACTGCGGTGAACATCACGTTGGTATCCTGAGCACCGATGACCAGCTAAGACGTGTCTAGAGACACATCGACCAGCGCTGGGACATCAGATTGTCGCCTGCCGTACGGCCCGACAACCGGGAGTGATGGTGTGGGGTGTCATTTCAGTTTACAGCAGGGACCCTCTGATTGTCATCCGCTGCTCCCACACATCACAGTGGCACTTCGACGATATTCTACGCCCCATTTCTTTGCCCTTCGTGGCAAGAATCCTGGGCTTATAGTGTCAACAGCAAGATGCGCTACCGCACACGGTGAGAGTTTCTACCATATGGCTTCGTTCTTGCCGAACCCTACCTTGGCCAGTACATCGCCGGATCTCTTCCCAATTGAGAACGTCTGCACCATTATGGGCAGTGCCCTCCAACCAGTTCGCAGTTCAGGATTTTGACAATCTAAGGTACCAATTGGACAGAATTTGGCACGAAATCCCTCAGGGGGACGTTCAGCAACACTATCTACATCTACATCTACATCTACATTTATACTCCGCAATCCACCCAAAGGTGTGTGGCGGAGGGCATTTTACGTGCCACTGTCATTACCTCCCTTTTCTGTTCCAGTCGCGTATGGTTCGCGGGAAGAACGACTGTCTGAAAGCCTCCGTGCGCGCTCTAATCTCTCTAATTTTACATTTGTGATCTCCTCGGGAGGTATAAGTAGGGGGAAGCAATATATTCGATACCTCATCCAGAAACGCACCCTCTCGAAACCTGGCGAGCAATCTACACCGCGATGCAGAGCGCCTCTCTTGCAGAGTCTGCCACTTGAGTTTATTAAACGTCTCCGTAACGCTATCACGGTTACCAAATAACCCTGTGACGAAACGCGCCGCTCTTCTTTGGATCTTCTCTATCTCCTCCGTCAAACCGATCTGGTACGGATCCCACACTGATGAACAATACTCAAGTATAGGTCGAACGAGAGTTTTGTAAGCCACCTCCTTTGTTGATGAACTACATTTTCTAAGCACTCTCCCAATGAATCTCAACCTGGTACCCGCCTTACCAACAATTAATTTTATATGATCATTCCACTTCAAATCGTTCCGCACGCATACACCCAGATATTTTACAGAAGTAACTGCTGCCAGTGTTTGTTCCGCTATCATATAATCATACAATAAAGGATGCTTCTTTCTATGTATTCGCAATACATTTGTCTATGTTAAGGGACAGTTGCCACTCCCTGCACCAAGTGCCTATCCGCTGCAGATCTTCCTGCATTTCGCTACAATTTTCTAATGCTGCAACTTCTCTGTATACTACGGCATCATCCGCGAAAAGCCGCATGGAACTTCCGACACTATCTACTAGGTCATTTATATATATTGTGAAAAGCAATGGTCCCATAACACTCCCCTGTGGCACGCCAGAGATTACTTTAACGTCTGTAGACGTCTCTCCATTGATAACAACATGCTGTGTTCTGTTTGCTAAAAACTCTTCAATCCAGCCACACAGCTGGTCTGATATTCCGTAGGCTCTTACTTTGTTTATCAGGCGACAGTGCGGAACTGTATCGAACGCCTTCCGGAAGTCAAGAAAAATAGCATCTACCTGGGAGCCTGTATCTAACATTTTCTGGGTCTCATGAACAAATAAAGCGAGTTGGGTCTCACACGATCGCTGTTTCCGGAATCCATGTTGATTCCTACGTAGTAGATTCTGGGTTTCCAGAAACGACATGATACTCGAGCAAAAAACATGTTCTAAAATTCTACAACAGATCGACGTCAGAGATATAGGTCTATAGTTTTCCGCAACTGCTCGACGACCCTTCTTGAAGACTGGGACTACCTGTGCTCTTTTCCAATCATTTGGAACCCTCCGTTCCTCTAGAGACTTGCGGTACACGGCTGTTAGAAGGGGGGCAAGTTCTTTCGCGTACTCTGTGTAGAATCGAATTGGTATCCCGTCAGGTCCAGTGGACTTTCCTCTATTGAGTGATTCCAGTTGCTTTTCTATTCCTTGGACACTTATTTCGATGTCAGCCATTTTTTCGTTTGTGCGAGGATTTAGAGAAGGAATTGCAGTGCGGTCTTCCTCTGTGAAACAGCTTTGGAAAAAGGTGTTTAGTATTTCAGCTTTACGCTTGTCATCCTCTGTTTCAATGCCATCATCATCCCGGAGTGTCTGGATATGCTGTTTCGAGCCACTTACTGATTTAACGTAAGACCAGAACTTCCTAGGATTTTCTGTCAAGTCGGTACATAGAATTTTACTTCCGAATTCACTGAACGCTTCACGCGTAGCCCTCCTTACGCTAACTTTGACATCGTTTAGCTTCTGTTTGTCTGCGAGGTTTTGGCTGCGTTTAAACTTGGAGTGAAGCTCTCTTTGCTTTCGCAGTAGTTTCCTAACTTTGTTGTTGTACCACGGTGGGTTTTTCCCGTCCCTCACAGTTTTACTCGGCACGTACCTGTCTAAAACGCATTTTACGATTGCCTTGAACTTTTTCCATAAACACTCAACATTGTCAGTGTCGGAACAGAAATTTTCGTTTTGATCTGTTAGGTAGTCTGAAATCTGCCTTCTATTACTCTTGCTAAACAGGTAAACCTTCCTCCCTTTTTTTATATTCCTATTAACTTCCATATTCAGGGATGCTGCAACGGCCTTATGATCACTGATTCCCTGTTCTGCACTTAAAGAGTCGAAAAGTTCGGGTCTGTTTGTTATCAGTAGGTCCAAGATGTTATCTCCGCGAGTCGGTTCTCTGTTTAATTGCTCGAGGTAATTTTCGGATAGTGCACTCAGTATAATGTCACTCGATGCTCTGTCCTTACCACCCGTCCTAAACATCTGAGTGTCCCAGTCTATATCTGGTAAATTGAAATCTCCACCTAAGACTATAATATGCTGAGAAAATTTATGTGAAATGTATTCCAAATTTTCTCTCAGTTGTTCTGCCACTAATGCTGCTGAGTCGGGAGGTCGGTAAAAGGAGCCAATTATTAACCTAGCTCGGTTGTTGAGTGTAGCCTCCACCCATAATAATTCACAGGAACTATCCACTTCTACTTCACTACAGGATAAACTACTACTAACAGCGACGAACACTCCACCACCGGTTGCATGCAATCTATCCTTTCTAAACACCGTCTGTACCTTTGTAAAAATTTCGGCAGAATTTATCTCTGGCTTAAGCCAGCTTTCTGTACCTATAACGATTTCAGCTTCGGTGCTTTCTATCAGCGCTTGAAGTTCTGGTACTTTACCAATGCAGCTTCGACAGTTGACAATTTCAATTCCGATTGCTGCTTGGTCCCCGCATGTCCTGACTTTGCCCCGCACCCGTTGAGGCTGTTGCCCTTTCTGTACTTGCCCAAGGCCATCTAACCTAAAAAACCGCCCAGACCACGCCACACAACCCCTGCTACCCGTGTAGCCGCTTGTTGCGTGTAGTGGACTCCTGACCTATCCAGCGGAACCCGAAACCCCACCACCCTATGGCGCAAGTCGAGGAATCTGCAGCCCACACGGTCGCAGAACCGTTTCAGCCTCTGATTCAGACCCTCCACTCGGCTCTGTACCAAAGGTCCGCAGTCAGTCCTGTCGACGATGCTGCAGATGGTGAGCTCTGCTTTCATCCCGCTAGCGAGACTGGCAGTCTTCGCCAAATCAGATAGCCGCCGGAAGCCAGAGAGGATTTCCTCCGATCGATAGCGACACACATCATTGGTGCCGACATGAGCGACCACCTGCAGATGGGTGCACCCTGTACCCTTCATGGCATCCGGAAGGACCCTTTCCACATCTGGAATGACTCCCCCCGGTATGCACACGGAGTGCACATTGGTTTTCTTCCCCTCTCTTGCTGCCATTTCCCTAAGGGGCCCCATTACGCGCCTGACGTTGGAGCTCCCAACTACCAGTAAGCCCACCCTCTGCGACCGCCCGGATCTTGCAGACTGAGGGGCAACCTCTGGAACAGGACAAGCAGCCGTGTCAGGCCGAAGATCAGTATCAGCCTGAGACAGAGCCTGAAACCGGTTCGTCAGACAAACTGGAGAGGCCTTCCGTTCAGCCCTCCGGAATGTCTTTCGCCCCCTGCCGCACCTTGAGACGACCTCCCACTCTACCACAGGTGAGGGATCAGCCTCAATGCGGGCAGTATCCCGGGCAACCACAGTCGTAGTCCGATCGGGGGATGCATGGGACGAGCTGGCCATCCCCGACAAACCCCCATCCGGACCCCCAAAGTGATGCACATTGGCAACAGCCTCAAGCTCTGTTCGAAGCCAACACTGCCTGAAGCTGGGAGCGAAGGGATGCCAACTCAGCCTGCATCCGAACACAGCAGTTGCAGTCCCTATCCATGCTAAAAACTGTTTTGCAAAGAACGTCTGAACTAATCTACAGAGAGCGCAAACAAATCGACAAAATTTAAACGGTTATTAAAATACAAGATTGCCTAGTAAATGCAGTAATGCTGCTACTTGCGCACTGCTGACACTGCTCGGCGGCGGAAGGAGACTACGCGAATTTACACTATTCAGGTACTAAAACGCGATGCTACAACTCTCAAATACTATAATACGCCCGAAATTTACGAATTAAACAATGCAAGTATCAAAAACACGCAAAGAAATTAAGAATTAAACTATGTAACAAATGAGTGAGCTAGGAGTATACGACTTGCTGCTGCAGCTGCTTATCCAACGGCGGCAGGGAGCACACTGCTAATCCAAATAACTGCTTGCATAAGGGAAAGAGGTGGACCAAACCATTATTGACTCGTTCAATTTGTGTAGTTTCATCTACAAAATAAACCACTCAGTTTTTTTCTGAAATTGTGATCATCAGAAACTTCCTGGAAGATTAAAACTGTGTGCCTGACTGAGACTCGAACCCCGGGCCTTTGTCTTTCGCGGGCAAGTGCTCTACCATCTGAGCTACCCAAGCACGACTCATGCCCCGTCCTCACAGCTTTACTACTGCCAGTACCTCGCCTCCTACCTTCCAAACTTTACAGAAGCTCTCCTGTGCAGAACTAACACTCCTAAAAGAAAGGATATTGCTGAGACATGGCTTAGCCACAGCCTGGGGGATGTTTCCAGAATGAGATTTTCACTCTGTAGCGGAGTGTGAGCTGATATTTTGTGATCGTCTGTTTGTACGTGTATTTCACATTTATATATTTGCATCCCATTCGGATAATTCCTTCGTGATGTGTTAGTGTAATAAAAATTTACTTCCTTTTTTTCATCTGTCTCCTTTTCGTTTGACTGCTGTTACATGTGGCCCACTTCATATTTTACAAAAACATACAACGTTTTTCCCAGTGAGTGAAAGAAAAATGGTTCAATGGCTAGTTTTGTCGATCTTCTATTATTGTGACGTTCTATAATAAGGTCCAGACAGTGATAAACCTAACCTCACCCTTTGGATATTTACCAACGCAACACTGTATAACGACATTAACTATTCCTACACTGACTACGCTGTGTATCAGTGTGAAGACTCATTCATAGTCACAATACCAAACATTTATTTTCAAACATAACATTCCAATACCAACGACATCCAAGAGGTACCCGTCTGCTATATTTTAAATTACGAAGGGGCTTCAAAAGGTAAAAGCGGACTTACGTTAAGGACAGCACTCACACCCATTTCCAATGACGGACTCGAACTTCCGACGAGGGGAGCTACACCAAACGTGGCAAGGGCCCTTAGACCGCACGGCTACCCCGTGCAGCGAAAATGCCATGTGATATGGTTCATAGCGTCTGTACAGAATTAGTAGAAAGAAACGAAACAACAAGTGCAGACATCATCCCATCTGGCATGATGGTATTTTTCTGTATGCATCTTGTTGTTGACATTACCAAATAATACGACAAGTGTAACCATCTGAAGAAGGTAAAGAAATCCAGATTCTTTTATGATTTCTGGTTGCTTATTATTTCGTTATATAACGGTTGGAACGTTCTATTAATCGTTAAATGCTTCGACGATAGATAGCTGCACTGACACTGTTTCACTGCACGCTGGCAGGCAAGAAAGGGATAATCTTCCTCAGGTGCGACTGCTTCACCAAGCAGCACGGAAAATGTTAAGTGAAACTCGGAAACTCTGATGATAGAGATTTCACTTCGAAATACGCACAGGATACATAAACTGTACTACAAACAGGTGACGCATTTTCTTTTATAATGTTACCATATTTGTTATTAACTACCTGCATTTCAAATTTGTCTCTTGCACTATACGAACATTTAAAAAAACTTCAAACCCTTGTGCATATTTCCCTCCCTGTTTTCAATTACTTTATGATCTGCTTCCTTAATGGAGAAAATGTAATGTCTACCCAACAATTGTTTTCAATAATTCCTATTCTCCGACTTTCGTTTTTCCTTCTCCCGAATTGTAGAAAGACATTGTAGAATAATTTTGTTTACTTCGACATTTTCTTGATGTTCCTTTTTCGTTTGCTAGAAACTCTCGCGTTCTCTGTAATAGTTTCCTCGTTCCATTTGTATCATCAACTCTTTTGCCTTCTTCACAACTGTTACATCTCTTTTCTTTGCCTAAGTATTTTTATTATACATTTACCACTTTTGTCTACGAATAATATTTATTCGTCTAAGATGCTGAGCATTCTATATGCATCGCTTCCTGTTATACCTAAATTCTAGCTAAAAGATATATAACAGTAATTTTCAGCATCAGAACCTTGCATTTACGGTGAAAGTGAAATGTTAAATAGATGTCAAGGAAATCTCTACAGAATCGCAGCAGTTCCTCAGTTGACGAACTACAAAACAACTAACTCTTGTAAGGATATAGACGTCCGCCTATATCTATAGTAGGAAACGGCCCAAAGAAAGCTGAGCGCCGTACACACTTATTCCCACACTTCATAAACTAAAAGATCACTTGGTGGCATTTACGTATGATTATTTTCAGCCACTTCTTCAGCAAAGTTTTGGACGTATTCTTCTTTCTGGGAAATATAGTTTTATTATCTTGTCTAAAGCACTGTTGTTACAATATAAGCACTAACTCAAACGCATGAGAACGTAGAAAAGATTTGGCTTCCCCTGTTGACAGAATGACCCCAGCGTTTATGTGGACGGATAACTGCATCAGTTATCTACCGCACGCAAGAAAGAGGCGAGCTGTTCAGCAATTACGCGTCTTTCTCAGTAGAAACATGGTTTCGTTGTGCAGTAACGCCAATGTCAATAAATCTGTTTCATATGAAAGATTCAACGTAAGGGGGAAAAGTATGCCAGTTTTAAATCTTGCGGGAAATACGAGACACAAACAGGTACCCGTCTGCTATATTTTAAATTACGAAGGGGCTTCAAAAGGTAAAAGCGGACTTACGTTAAGGACAGCACTCACACCCATTTCCAATGGCGGAACTGTAGAAAGACATTGTAGAATAATTTTGTTTACTTCGACATTTTCTTGATGTTCCTTTCTCGTTTGCTAGAAACTCTCGCGTTCTCTGTAATAGTTTCCTCGTTCCATTTGTATCATCAACTCTTTTGCCTTCTTCACAACTGTTACGTCTACTATTTCTACTAGATTTTCTACTATCCAGCCATTTGCTTGAAAAGGCGTGAGAAATCGTCTAAAATCCTCACCCGGGATCGCTAGTGTACCAGATCAACGGTTAGGTGACAAATAAAATGCCTCAGGCTGTAATTAGATGCGCATCATTTTACTATACCATCATCGTTTTCGCGACTTCTAGCATCGTCAGAGGTACCTGAGCCTAGAAGCGTAGAAATCTATCATGGTATAATAAAATAAGTAGTATTTAATTGTAGCACGAGTCACTTCACTTTTTTCCCAGTTAATCATACGGCTGCGTTCCCCATAGTCCTATCAACAACGGAAAGTTTAAATACAGAATTAGATTAGATTAGATTAGTTTTTCGTTCCATAGATCCGTGCTGAGGAGATCCTCGTGGATGTGGAACATATCAATATTTTTTTAAAGCTGAAATAACAATACTAATAGTATGAATATATACAATACATCATTTGTTTCTATTAAAGAATTCGTCAATGGAGTAGAAGGAGTTGGCCACTAATAAGTCTTTCAGGCTCCTTTTAAAATGATCTTTGTTTGTAACTAAATTTTTTATGTTTGCTGGCAAATTATTGAAGATGAGTGTTCCTGAGTAGTGGACCCCTTCTTGAGTTAAAGTAAGTGCTTTTAAGTCCTTGTGCAGATCATTTTTGATCCTGGTATTGTATGTATGAACTCAGCTGTTTGTTGGAAAAGGTGATACATTACTTAGGACAAATTTCATTAAGATGTAAATATATTGAGAGGCAGTAGCTAGTACACCCAGTTCTTTGAAGAGGTTTCTGCAGGGCGTCCGTGAATTTACTCCACAAATAATACGTATTACACGCTTCTGGACTCTGAAAACTTTTGTTTGACTTTAAGAGTTACGCCAAAATATTGTACCATATGACATTATGGAATGAAAGTAGGCAAAGTATCCAAGCTTTCTCATTTTTATGTCGCCTATGTCAGCTAACACTCGAATTGCAAATACAGATTTGTTAAGCGTTTCTGCAGTTCTCCAGTGTGCTCCTCCCAATTGAATTTATTATCAAATTGTAATCCCAGGAATTTAAGACTGTCAACCTCTTCTATCTGCTCTTCTTCACACTTTATGCATATACTGGGTGGAAACCTCTTACAGGTTCTGAATTGCATGTAGTGAGTCTTCTCGAAGTTTAATGTCAGTGAGTTGGCTTTAAACGATTTATTAATATCAATGAAAATATCATTAGCAGATCTTTGTAGAAGTACACTCGACATACTATTTATTGCAATACTTGTGTCATCTACAAACAAAATGAATTCTGCTTCTGGCAGTGTAACTGATGATAGGTCATTAATATACACAAGAAAAATCAATTGCCCTAAGATGGATCCCTGTGGGACACCACATATAATTTCTCCCCGTTCTGATGATGACTGATGACTTAATTCACTAGTCCCTTGCACTGACACCCTTTGTTTCCTTTTAGCGAGGTATGACTTGAACCATTTTGCAGCACTGCCCGTGACACCATAGAATTCTAATTTATTTAAAAGGATGTTGTGGTTCACACAATCAAAAGCCTTTGACAAATCACAGAAAATACCTGCTGCTTGTAATTTGTTATTTTAATGAATTAAGTACATTTTCACTGTAGGTGTAAATAGCCTTCTCGATATCAGAACCTTTCAGAAATCCAAACTGTGTTATTTATAATATGTTATTTGTGGTCAGATGGTTGAGAAGCTGCCTGTACATTACTTTTTCTAAAATTTTTGAGAATGCTGGCAAAAGTCAAATCGGTCTGTAGTTTGATGGTATCTCTTTATCCCCTTTCTTGAATAGTGGCTTAACATCTGCTTATTTTAGCCAGTCAGGAAATGTCCCAGTTATAATTGACTGGTTACACAAGTAACTTAGAATTGTACTAAACTCACAAGAACATGCCTTAATTAAGTTTGTTGATATTTCATCATAACCACTAGAATGCTTTGTTTTTAAAGATTTTATTATGGAAGTTATTTATTTTGATGAAGTGAGTGACATATTCATGTTCCTGAAGCTGTTTGTTAAGGTTAGTCTCAGATATTCAAGGGCATTATTTACTGATCCTGACAATCCCATTCTATCAGTAACGGATATAAAGTTCTTGTTAAACACTATGCCCATCGATTACTAATGTGTCATATACCCTTAATGCTGTTTGCTCCCGTTCCTTTCTGGTTCTACCAGTCTCCTCTTTCACTATATCCCTGACATCGCTATCATCTTCTAGTAGTGCATTTGTTTAGATGTCTGAATTACTATGGCTCATCTGTTATGACTGAATCAACGGAGCATCAACAGATGCTTCCTCCAGCAAGCAACAGTCACGGACTATTACTTTTTGTGTATTTTGTTTTTTCGTGCTAAATCTGAACCTATTGTCGTCACAAATTCAAATTTTTTCAAGATTTGAAGAGCGGGCATTAAACCAGAGGGATGCACAGTTATTAAGCATTTAGTAGCGCTACTCTTGGATGACAACAGTGCAGTGTCGTTATGGCATTCACGGTATGATGTGTGAACTCATGTTGTTGCTACGTTCCTTTTCAGAATCATGTTCTGAAACTCTCTCGTCCATGCTTTGATACATTTTAGAGTGGTGTTTCAGAGAGACAGAACAGACTTTTATCTGAAAGGTTCCTCACTGTACTTTCCACCGTTATGCTGTCGTTAACGAGGCGTTCAGTTAGTTGAAAAATATTAATTCTTAGCAGTGGCAGTGGCTTCCTATTTTTGAGTTACTGAATGAACCTACGCACCAGTTTTGGACTTGAACGCGGTTCGCCCTTCTAACGTGACAGTTTTTGCAATGTCCCCGACTGCATTTAGCTTTGCTGGCCCGCTAATGCTGCAGACGCTTTTAGCCGCCCACGTCATTTCGAATGGAGTTCGCCGCCGCAGAAATCCGACGTGAGTAGCCTGCTTATTCTCCCACGGAAATCTAAAGGGAAGGTTTTATACGCAGTCGCGTCTTCAGTCTAAATATGTTCTGACGAAATCTCAGTTGGCTAATTTGCTGGCATGGAACCTTTCAACTGCAGTTTACCAGTATTACGAACTTGTTTGATTGCCATTGACAACCAATGCATGATGTAATGCGCAGCCCCGGTTGAATAGTGTTCTTTCTAGGTTTCCGTAGCTCATTCAACGAAGTAAATAGGAAGTACAGGGAAACTAAGGCGAAATTGTTGCAGAAAAATGTGAAGAAATCGAGAAGGAAATGATTGTCGGAAGGACTGACTCAGCATATAGGAAAGACAAAACAACCTTCGGTGGCATTAAAAGCAAGAGTGATAACATTAAGAGTGCAATCCACTGAGAGAGCGGATAGGTGGAAAGAGTACAATGAAGGCATCAATGAGGAGGAGGAGGAGGATTTGTCTAACGTGATATAAGATGAAACAGGAGTCGATTTAAAAGAGATAGGAGATCCAGTATTAGAATCAGAATTGAAGAGAGTTTTGGAGGACTTAAGATTCAATAATGCAGGAGGGATCGATAACATGCCATCAGAATTTCTAAAATCATTAGGGGAAGTGGCAATAAAACGACTATTCACGTTGGTGTGTACAATGTATGAGTCTGGCTACATACTATCTGACTTTCGGAAAAATATCATCCACACAATTCCGAAGACTGCAAGATCCGACATTAGCGAGAATTATCGTACAACCAGCTTAACAGCTCATGCATCCAAGTTAATGACGAGAATAATAGACAGAAGAATGTAAAAGAAAATTGAGGATGTGCAAGAAAACGTAAAGGTACCAGAGAGGCAATTCTGACCTTGCAGTTGATGATGGAAGCAACTCTAAAGAAAAATCAAGACACGTTCTTAGGATTTGTCGACCTGGAAAAAGCATTGGACAGTGTAAAATGGTACAAGATGCTCGAAATTCAGAGGAAAATAGGGGCGAGCTATAGAGAGAGACGGGTCATATATAACATGTACAAGAACCAAGAGGGAGTAAGAGTGAGATTAAGTGTCGAAATAAATTCAGTTTCGTTGGCAATTTAGTTGTGTGGCACTCTGAAGACTCTTTGTAATCGCGTAAACATCTACTTGTGAAAGTTCTAAGCTGTAATGTGTTTCCCACTGTGTTCTGTGTGCCACAAAACTAAATTTTCCCAAGCGGAGGAGTCCGGGTTCCATTCCCAGCTGACTGCGAGATTTTGTCTGCTCAGGGACTGTGTACTGTTGTCCTAATGTTCGCATCATCGTAATTGACACTATATTATTGAGATGCCTGAATGGACACGACCCGAAAAGAAACGATTCCAAAAAAAAAGAGAAAAAGATTTTATTTGGACACACAAACTCTCTGGCACACACAGCAGAAGAAACTAATCATCCTTCACATAAATGTAATATACATGCAACTGGGATGCATCTGATGACGGTAGCATACTGCATAAAAAGTGTTGTACTGACATAGAAAAAGTGAAAAAAGTGACTGAAGCACTATAAATATTTCATAAAGTCACTGTTATTGTACTTCCTAGGAAGCGAAATTTATTCACTTGCATGTGTACTGCATTTTCATTACTGATACTTGTCCTTACTTGTCTATTTGATTTAGGTGTCAGCATTATTTTAGTCTTATTTTGTTTACTTTCAGCGTGTGGTTGTCCAAGGCATCATCCACAAACAGTAATTGACTAATTTTAAATTGCTTAAACACTTAAAAGAAAGTTTTAGAGAAACAGCGTAAGACGCGGTTACTTAACTGTAATGTAGAATAGTTAGAATTTGACGTTGCTTATTTTCATTATTAAATTTCTCCTTTTTCCTTTAAAGGAGGAGTATAGATCCTGGTGGGAACGACCGAGCAATAGTAGAAAATTTTTCTTGTACACAATTGTTCACTAAATACAATTTAGGGAATTTGTGTGGAGGGACATTTTGGTCATTTTGGACATTAAAAGCTTTTAAAAATTTAGCTTCATACAACTACCGATGTCCCAAATCTTCAGGGTCAAATTAAACAGAATGGGAGATACTAATCTGGGTGCATTGATATAATGGACTAACTGTGAGAAACGAATACTTAGTTTTTTATTGACATAAATAGATCACAACTTTTATAGAAATGATTTTCACTTTGCAGGAGTCTATACTGAATTGAAACATCCTGACAGATTGAAACTATGTGCCGCAGCAGGACTAAAACCTAGGCACTTTACCTTTCGGCTGGAAGCGTACCACCGAGTGAGTTATTGAAGAACGATTTACGACGTTCCCTCACAGCTATACTTATTCCGTCTACTGTTCACAGAAGCTGAAGTAGTATTTGCAGCGTCTGTGTTATTCGGCGTAACTTCCATATACTGTTGCATAGTAAACTTACAACACAGGCACTGTAAATACAACTTAATTCCAAAAAAGACCGTTACAATAGTAATGAAAACCTGTTCTTG
Source organism: Schistocerca americana (assembly GCF_021461395.2). NCBI lineage: Eukaryota > Metazoa > Arthropoda > Insecta > Orthoptera > Acrididae > Schistocerca > Schistocerca americana. The sequence continues at coordinate 486,992,317 of NC_060123.1, forward strand.
TAAGGGAATCAGGGCAACTGTGCGTGCGCAGGACGTAGAAAAACACTGACACACGGAAGTTTATATCGGTGGTGGAGGGTGATCGGATAGCCGAAGTGGCAAGGAGCCAGGCCTTGGATTTCGACCACTACACACTCTAGCCATCGCCCCACCCCCACTGCTGAGCCGTGTTCTATTCTTGGCGTTCCTGTTTTTTTGTTTTTTTTTTTTCAAATAGATGTTTTTAGCGGTGTACTGAAACAAAGCGGGACGTTCGCGTTCCAGTGCAGGTACGGTACAAATTTTCATTGGTACTGATGAAGTGTAATTATACTCGCAACTGCGAATTCCTGTTTTTCATTTTACAGTTCTCTTTCATACCTCGAGTGATCATCGCTAGTGGAGGAACCAACCAACGTATGACAGACATTGCCGGAGTGACTAAGAGACGGTTTTCGGAGTGGTAAATTCCACGAACAGCCAAATCATAACTGTACAGGTTGACACAGAATAACGGGAATGTTTGAAATGAGTAGTGGCAGCCGTGGGCAGGTGGCGGCATTGCGGGTTCGTGACAGTTAGCGAGTAAAAAGTCCGCCATTTCAGCAATTATGGATCTGTGGAATGGACAAGAGCGTGAGTTAGCCATAAAAATGTTTTATAAAAACAATGATAGTTTGGTAGCGGCGCAGAGGGAGTTTCGACGTTTTTATGTCGGTCTCACGGTCAGCGAGAGCGCACCGCTAGTTCCTGCTACTAATAAGACGAGTAAACCGTTCGCTTGTTATATTTTTTTACGAGCTTCAAACAGAAGTGACTTATTTTCAGTTATCTATGTAGTTACTAGTTTATTTTTGTAATTTTTTGCTTGTTCGAGTGCATACTAGGTGTAACCTTTTATTGCATAACAGTGTAGTGTACAGTACCGCCGTTGCTGTCGACCGTTGTATCGACCCTCATATCGTACAGGCTTTTGTTTGTCTGGTTAGAATAGCCCAGTGTCGGTTAGACTGTCAGCGAGAGAGAACTTCGATTTCCCACTGCTAATAAGGCAAGTACACCGTTCGCTTGATACGTATTTTTACAAGCTTAAAACAGGAGCGACTGCAGTAACGGATAAGAACTGTGATTGTTGTGTACAGATGCAAGCTGAGTTGGCGACCCTTCGCTCACAGCTCCAGGCTGCGTTGGCTTCTGTCACATAGCTTGAGGCTGCTGCCAAGGGGCGTCACTGTGGGGGATTGAATGCGGGGATGTGAGGGACGTCGAGCACGTCCCAAGTTTCCTCTAATCGGTCCACTGGTGTGACTGCCCTGGGTACTGCCTGCAATGAGGTTGACCCCTCACCTATGGACGAGTGGGATATCATTACAAAGTCTGGCAGGCAGCGAAAGACTTTCAAAGAGTCCAATCGTAGATCTCCCCAATTCGTCTGAAGAACCGGTTTTGGGTGTTATCTGTGGCTGACGATGTCTCTAAGTCGGATGCAGTCGTCCATCCTGTTCCAGAGGAAGCTTCTCGGCCTGCAAGGTCTGGGCATTCACAGAGGGTGGGTTTGCTCGTACTTTGGAGCTCCAAAGTTAGGCGCATAATGGGGCCCCCATAGAAGCATGGCTGCCAAGGAGGGTAAGGAAGGCAGTGTGCACTCTGAGTGCATTCCAGGGGGAGTCATTCCGGATGTGGAAAGGATGCTTCCAGGTGCCATTAAAGAGTACAGAGTGCAGCCAACTGCAGGTGGTGGCTTATGTCGGTACCAATGATGTGTGTCGCTTTGGATTGGAGCACAATCTGTCTGGTTTTGGGCGGCTAGCGGAAATGGTAAGGACTGACAGTCTTGCTACCGAGATTAAGGCGGAGCTCACCATCTGCATCATCGTCGATAGAACCGACTGTGGTCTTTTGGTGCAGAGCCGAGTGGAGGGTCTGAATCAGAGGCTCAGGCGGTTCTGTGACCATGTAGTCTGCAGGTTCCATGACTTGCGCCATCGGGTGGTGGATTTCTGGGTTCCACTTAATAGGTCAGGAGTCTACTACACACAGGAGGCGGCTACACGGGTAGCAGAGGCTGTGCGGAAGGGAATGGGAGGTTATTTAGGTTACAGGGTCTCAGGGGACCTCAGAAGGGACGTCCGTGTAAAAGTGGGCAGGTAAAACACAGTAAGGTAGTTGCTGAAATGATTGGTATTGTAGTTGTAAATTGTTGTAGCTGTGTTGGGAAAGAACCAGAGCTCCAAGCCCTAATACAAAGCACTGAAGCTCAAATAGTTGTAGGTACAGAGAGCTGTCTAAAGCCGGAAATAAGTTCAGAAGAAATTTTTTCAAATGCTCTATCAGTGTTCAGAAAGGATAGATTAAACACAGTTGGTGGTGGAGTATTTATTGCTGTCAGAAGTAGTTTGCCTTGTAGTGAAATTGAAGCAGATAGTTACTGCGAAATAGTATAGGTAGAGGTTATACCTGACAGTCGGACTAAACTATTATTGAATCGTTTTACCGGACCCCCGACTCAGAAGATATAGTTGCTGAACATTTCAAAGAAAACTTGAGTCTCATTTCAAATAGGTACCCCACACATATAGTTATAGTCGGTGGTGACTTCAATCTACCCTCGATATGCTGAAAAATTATACCTTTAAAGCCGGCATCAGGCATAAAACGTCATCTGAAATTGTACTAAATGCTCTTTCAGAAAATTATTTTGAACAATTAGTTCATGAGCCCACTCGAAGCGTAAATGGTTGCGAAAGCATACTTGACCTCTTAGCAACAAATAATCATGGACAAATAGCGACCACAAGGCAGTTGCTGCTAGGCTTAATACCGTAACACCTAAAACCATCAAAGAGAAACGCAAAGTATATCTATATAAAAAAGCTGATAAAATGCTCTTAACGCCTTTTTACGAGACAGTCTTCACTCCTTCCGATCCGATCATGTAAGTGTACAAAAGTTGAGGAATATTTTCAAAGAGATCTTATCGACAGCAATTAGAGATATGTACCACATAAATTGATAAGTTATGGTACTGATCCCCCATGGTACACGAAACGGGTCAGATCTTTGTTGCAGAAGCAACGAAAAAAGCATGCCAAATTTAAAAGAACGCAAAATCCCCAAATTTGGCAAATTTTTACAGAAATTCGCAATATAGCTCACACTTCAATGCCAGATGCTTTTAATAACTTCCACAACGAAATTCTGTCTCAAAATCTGGCAGAAAACCCAAAGCGATTCTGGTCATACATAAAGCACACCAGTGGCAAGACGCAATCAATGCCTTCACAGCGCGATAACAACGGTAAAGTCACTGATGACAGTGCCACTAAAGCAGAGTTATTAAACACGGTTTTCCGAAACTCCTTCACCACAGAAGACGAAGTAAATATTCCTGAATTCCAATCAAGAACAACTGCTAAGAGGAGAAACATAGAAGTAGATATCCTCGGCGTAACAAAGCAGCTTAAATCACTTGATAAAGGCAAGGCATCCGGTCCAGATTGTATACCAGTCAGATTCCTCTCAGGGTCCTGATAAAATATGGAGATATTTAGATATTATATACAACCATTCACTCACAGAAAGATCCGTACCTAAAGACTGTAAACTGCTCAAGCCACACCAATACCCAAAAAGAAAAGTAGGAGTAATCCGCTGAATTACAGGCCTATATCACTAACGTCGATATGCAGCATGGTTTTGGAACATTATGAAGTACCTCGAAGAAAACGATTTATTGACACGTAGTCAGCACGGATTCAGAAAATATCGTTCCTGTGAAACACTACTAGCCCTTTATACTCTTGAAATAATAAGTGCTATCGACAGGGGATGTCAAATTGATTCCATATTTTTAGATTTTCAGAAGGCTTTCGACACTGTTCCTCACAAGCGTATTCCAACCAAATTGTGTGCCTACGGAGTATCGCCTCAGTTGTGCGATTGGATTCATGATTTCCTGTCAGAAAGGTCACAGTTCGTAGTAATAGACGGAAAGTCATCGAATAAAACAGAAGTAATATCCGGCGTTCCCCAAGGAAGTGTTATAGGCCCTCTAGTGTTCCTGATCTACATTAACGACATAGGAGACAATCTTAATAGCCGTCTTAGATTGTTTGCAGATGATGCTGTCATTTACCGTCTTGTAAAGTCATCAGATGATCAAAACGACTTACAAGATGATTTAGATGAGACACCTGTATGATGCAAAAAGTAGCAATTGACTCCGAATAAAGAAAAGTGTGAAGTTATTCACATGAGTACTAAAAGAAATCGGCTAAATTTCGATTACGCGATTAAGTCACACAAATCTGAAGGCTGTAAATTCAGCTAATAACTTAGGGGTTACAATTACATATAACCTAAATTGGAACGATCACATAGATAATATTGTGCTTTGAGCAAACCAAAGACTGCGATTCATTGGCAGAATACTTAGAAGGTGCAACAGGTCTACTACTGTTACACCACACTTGTCCACCCTACTCTGGAGTATTGCTGTGCGGTGTGGGATCTGCATCAGGTGGGACTGACGGCTGACATCGAAAAAGGACAAAGGAGGACAGCTCGTTTTGTATTATCGCGAATTAGGAAGATAGTGTCACAGACATGATACGTGATTTGAAGTGGCAATCATTAAAACAAAGGCGTTTTAGTTGCGACGGGATCTTCTCATGAAATTTCAATCACCTACATAGGGAGAAATGCTCATCACGATACAATAAGAGAAACCAGGACTCGCTCAGAAAAATTTAAGGGCTCGTTTTTCCCGCGTGCCGTTAGAGAGTGGAACGGTAGAGAGAGAGCATGAAGGGGTTCATTGAACCCTCTGCCAGGCACTTTATTGTGAATAGCAGAGTAATCACGTAGATGTAGATGTAGATGTTGATGTTTACGATTAAGGACGTCATGATGCCCTTCCGTCGAAACACGCGATAAAATGTTGGATTAATAACTCTGAAGAGACTGGATCTGTCCTCAAGAAGAAACCAACAGGACGACCAAATGCGTGCGTTCTCCAGCGAACATTGATGTTGTACGCGAGTCTGTCTTACGGAGCCCTCGGCCTTCAATTCGTAAGCAAGCAGCAGTGGCTGGAATGTCCCGAGAGAGTGTTCGCAGAATTCTTCATCTTGATTTTAAATTTCATCCGTACAAACTACAGATAGTGCAAGAATTGAAGGACAACGATTACTGGTTTCGAATAGGATTCTATCAACAAATGATAACGAAAATCAACAACGAAGATGAATTTCTAAACAAGTTTTGTATGTCACATGAGGCACATTTTCATCTCACAGGTTATGTGAATAAACAGAACTACCGTTACTGGGCAAACACAAATCCTAATGCCGTTCATGAGCGCCCTTTACACGCTAGTAAAGTGACAGTATGGTGTGGTGTTACATCACATGGGATTATCGGACCGTATTTTTTTGCAACTGAGCGGAGAAATACAATAACTATCAATGCCAATCGTTACCTGGAGATGCTACGAACATTCGTAACACCTGCATTGAACAACTTTCCAAACGTTCAAGAAGCCTGGTTTCAACAGGACGGGGAGACATCACACATTGCACGGCAATCAACGGCATATGTGCGAGATTGAAACTTACTGGAAGACTAAAACTATGTGCGGGACCGAGACGATCGTCCTTGTCCTCCCTGCAGCATGGATCTCGCACTTTCCGAAAAAATGGTTAAAATGGCTCTATGCACTATGGGAATCAACATGTGATGTCCCCAATCCCCTAGACTTAGAACTACTTAAACCTAACTAACCTAAGGACATCACACACATCCTTTGCAAGATCCCGAGTTCGAGTCTCGGTCCCGCACAAAGTTTTAATCTGCGAGGAAGTTTCACATCAGCGCAAACTCCGCTGCAAAGTGGAAATTCTCATTATGTGCGAGATTGTTTGGCAATCGTGTGATCTCACGATTCGGTAACATTCCATGGCCCCCTAGATCGCCAGATTTATCCGTTTGTGATTTTTTCTTGTGGGGCTTCCTCAAGAGCAAAGTCTACAAGACTGGACCAAGAACCCTGGATGAGTTAAAACAGAGAATTCGGGATGCAGTTCACAGACCTGAGATGTTGCAGCGGTCAAAGAGGAATCTCAACAGCAGATTTCACGAACGTATTCGTACAGGAGGACGCCATCTAAAGGACGTAATTTAAAAAAAAATGATAAATGCTATCAATGTGTCGTAAATGGCAAAGGTGAGAGATTTCTATTACTGTTGTTGTTGTGGTCTTCAGTCCTGAGACTGGTTTGATGCAGCTCTCCATGCTACTCTATCCTGTGCAAGCCTCTTCATCTCCCAGTACCTACTGCAGCCTACATCCTTCTGAATCAGCTTAGTGTATTCATCTCTTGGTCTCCCTCTACGATTTTTACCCTCCACGCTGCCCTCCAGTACCGAATTGGTGATCCCTTGATGCCTCAGAACATGTCCTACCAACCGATCCCTTCTTCTAGTCAAGTTGTGCCACAACCTCCTCATCTCCCCAATTCTATTCAATACCTCCTCATTAGTTATGTGGTCTACCCATCTAATCTTCAGCATTCTTCTGAAGTACCACATTTCGAAAGCTTCTATTCTCTTCCTGTCTAAACTATTTATTGTGCATGTTTCACTTCCATACATGGCTACACTCCATACAAATACTTTCAGAAATGACTTCCTGACACTTAAATCTATACTCGATGTTAACAAATTTCTCTTCTTCATAAACGCTTTCCTTGCCATTGCCAATCTACATTTTATATCCTCTCTACTCCCCAAATAGCAAAACTCCTTTCCCACTTTAAGTGTCTCATTTCCTAATCTGATCCCCGCAGCATCAGCCGAATAATTCGACTACATTCCATTATCCTCGTTTTGCTTTTGTTGATGTTCATCCTATACCCTCCTCTCAAGAGACTGTCCATTCCGTTCAACTGCTCTTCCAAGTCCTTTGCTGTCTCTGGCAGAATTACAATGTCATCGGCGAACCTTAAGGTTTTTATTTCTTCTCCAAGAATTTTAATACCTACTCCGAATTTTTCTTTTGTTTCCTTTACTGCTTGCTCAATATACAGATTGAATAGCATCGGGGAGAGGCTACAACCCTATCTCACTCCCTTCCCAACCACTGCTTCCCTTTCATGTCCCTCGACTCTTAAAACAACCATATGCTTTCTGTACAAATTGTAAATAGCCTTTCGCTCTCTGTATTTTACTCCTGCCACCTTCAGAATTTTAAAGAGAGTATTCCAGTCAACATTGTCAAAAGCTTTCTCTAAGTCTACAATTGCTAGAAACGTAGGTTTGCCTTTCCATAATCGTTTTTCTAAGACAAGTCGTAGGGTCAGTATTGCCTCCCGTGTTCCGACATTCGGAATCCAAACTGATCTTCCCCGAGGTCCGCTTCTACCAGTTTTTCCATTCGTCTGTAAAGAACTCGCGTTAGTATTTTGCAGCTGTGACTTATTAAACTGATAGTTATGTAATTTTCACATCTGTCAACACCTGCCGTCTTTGGGATTGGAATTATTATATTCTTCCAGAAGTCTGATGGAATTTCGCCTGTCTCATACATCTTGCTCACCAGATGGTAGAGTTTTGTCAGGACTGGCTCTCCCAAAGCTGTCAGTACTTCTAATGGAATGTTGTCTACTCCCGGGGCCTTGTTTCGACTCAGGTCTTTCAGTGCTCTGTCAAGCTCTTCACAGAGTATCATATCTCCCATTTCATCTTCATCTACATCCTCTTCCATTTCCATAATATTGTCCTCGAGTACATCGCCCTTGTATAGACCCTCTATATACTCCTTCCACCTTTCTGCTTTCCCTTCCTTGCGTAGAACTGGGTTTCCATCTGAGCTCTTGATATTCATGCAAGTGGTTCTCTTTTCTCCAAAGGTCTCTTTAATTTTCCTGTAGGCAGTATCTATCTTACCCCTCATGAGATAAGCCTCTACATCCTTACATTTGTCCTCTATCCATCCCTGCTTAGCCATTTTGCACTTCCTGTCGATCTCATTTCTGAGTCGTTTGTATTCCTTTTTGCCTGCTTCACTTGCTGCACTTTTGTATTTTCTCCTTTCATCAATTAAATTCAATATATTTTCTGTTACCCAAGGATTTCTACTAGCCCTCGTCTTTTTACCTACTTGATCCTCTGCTGCCTTCACTATTTCATTCCTGAAAGCTACACATTCTTCTTCTACTGTATTTCTTTCCCCCATTCCTGTCAATTGTTCCCTTATGCTCTCCCTGAAACTCTGTATAACCTCTGGTTCTTTCAGTTTATCTAGGTCCCATCTCCTCAAATTCCCACCTTTTTGCAGTTTCTTCAGTTTTAATCTACAGTTCATAACCAATAGATTGCGGTCAGAGTCCACATTTGTCCCTGGAAATGTCTTACAATTTAAAATCTGGTTCCTAAATCTCTGTCTTACCATTATATAATCTATCTGAAACCATTTAGTATCTATTCTATTACTATTATCTATTCTGTTACTATATATTATCTATTCTATAACTATGAATGCAGTTTCTTTCCTGCATCACTTCTAGTTTAATTGGATTGTGGAAATGTTCCCGTTTTCTGTGTCTCCCTGTACTACGAAATACTGTGTCATGGACCCACTTCTGCGAAAAATGTGTCACATTGGGTGGGGGGGGGGGGGGGTTTAGAGAAGAACGACACCAAGAATTATGCTCGCAGCTTGGCTTTTACGCGGTGGTAATGAAAAGTTTGTGGCTGCCCTTCGAAGTCCATGGTCCTTTACCTTCCGTACAATTTTGGCGCCACGTCTGCTGCCGCTCTATATAAGATATTCTTACCAAAGTGCACTGCACACCGATGAGTTGGCAGAGCAAAGAGCAGGAGCGTGGCGGGCAGACTCGGGCAGCCCTCGAAGTTTATTTTAGAGCCGTCTGTTTGCTGCGGCGGCCACTGCCCCTCCAAACGGCTGCGCATCTCTTCTCGGCCGCGCCGGACTCTCCTTCGAGTAAACTGTGCGCGGTGGCGGTAGTGCCTACGGCAGTCGCTGCGGCTGCGGCTGGCACTCGATGGAAAGCAGCTGACCCCGCGATGGACCGGCCGCAGGTCTCCCCCCACTTTGTTTGCTGCCGTGTCCGGGAATAGAAGCCGCTGGTGGCGGTTCGCCACTCTGCTTTCGGCGGTACGAAGCAACTTCGTAGATGGGGTTACGTACTGCGGCAGATCACGTATGGCGCAGACCCGACGCTAAACGTAACCTTGTCCCTTCTCTCGCAGGCCGTTGTGGCCGAGCGGTTCTAGACGCTTCAGTCTGGAACCGCACGACCGATACAGTCGCATGTTCGAATCCTGCCTCTGTCATGGATGTGTGTGATGTCCTTAGGTTAGTTAGGTTTAAGTAATTCTAAGTTCTAGGGGACTGATGACCTCAGATGCTGTCCCATAGTGCTCAGAGCCATTTTTTCTCTTTACTGCAGTTCTCTTTATGGAGTTACGTGCGGCATTCAGTAAGTAACGCAAAAAAAAATTGTCCTTGGCCAATTTCGCTTTAAAAAATTCTGAATTTGTTGTGGGACATTGTGGAATATTCCCACTTCAGCTCCGATAGTTCCATTAAGCTTAGATTCGAAATGATCTCAAATGGAATGATCAGATTAAACAAGTAACGGGCAAGGCGAACTCTAGATTGCGGTTTATTGGTAGAATCCAGAAGTGATGCAGTCCTTCAACAAAGGAAATTGCTTACAATACGTTAGTTCGTCCAGCATTAGTGTATTGTTCGTCTTTATGGGACCCTTACCAGTTGGGTCTGATTCAAGAGATTGAGAAGGTCCAAAGAAGAGCGGCAAGATTCGTGACTGGTTAAAATGGTTCAAATGGCTCTGAGCACTATGGCACTTAGCATCTGAGGTCATCAGTCCCCTAGAATATAGAACTGCTTAAACGTAACTAACCTAAGGACATCACACACATCCATGCCCGAGGCAGGATTCGAACCTGCGAAAGTAGCGGTCACGCAGTTCCAGACTGTAGCGCCTAGAACCGCACGGCCACTCCGGCCGGCTCGTGACTGGTACATTTAGCCATTGCGAGAGCGTTACAAGTCTCGTAGAAAGTTTGAAGTGGGACACACTTACAGATAGACGGCTCGCTTAGCGGAAGGGGCTGCTCACTAAATTCCGAAATCCGATCATCGCCGAGAATGTAGATTGTAGAGCATATATTATTACCACCAACTTTCAAATTGCTCAATGATCACCATTCAAAGATAAGGGAAATTAGAGCTCGTACTGAGGCGGTCAGACAGTCGTTTTTCCGTCGTACGACCCGCGAGCGGAACAGACTGTGGGGGGAATATAACTTTGGCGCGAATTGTGCCCACCTCCACACACCGCTTGGTGGCTAGCGGAGTATATATGTAGATGTAGATCTAGATTGGTGGCGTCGTTATACAAGACCTTCAAAACGGCATCTATAACGGACGTGCATTCCAAGCAGAGAGCTATCATCGAGTTTTTTTGGTGGAAAACCAGAGCATCGCAGATATTCACGGGCACTTTCACAATGTCTACGGAGAACAGGCAGTGAGCAAAAACACGCTGAGTCGTTGTGCGAAACTTCAGTCATCAACGCAACAAGGTCGCGCAAACCTGTACGATGTATCGTGTGCCAGCCTGCCGCACAGAACTGTGAATCCTGCAATGTTGGAACGTGCGGACACTCTCATTCGAGGTGATCGACGGATCACAATCAGACACGTCGTTGCTCAGCTGACCATCTCACATTTGGCGTTCTCAAAGGTGTGTGCCCACTGGCTTCCTCCCCACCTAACAGAAGACCATAACAACATCTGTGAGGATTTGCTTGTGCTTTGTGAGGCTGATCGTGACAATTTTTTGTAGTACATCGTCACAAGCGATGAAACACGAGTTCATAACTGCGAACCACCTCTCCTCCAAAGCTGCACCCTCAACCGGTAGTGATTGCGACAGTCTTCTGGGGCTGTGAAGGAGTTATTCTGTGTAATGTCCTCGCTCATGGTCCAATGATCAAGTGTTCTGTTATACCTTCAGTCAAGAAACGAACTCAGGGTGTTCCTCGCCACAAAAGTGCAAACGAATTTATACTTCCCCATGACAATGGAATGTCTCAAAAAAGTCTGCTCACCCGAGAGAAATTTACAAAACTTCATTCTACTGATCTTCCTTATCCACCCTGCAGCTTAGATGTCGATCTGTGACTCTACCTGTTCTACTGCCATTGCTCAAAAGCGTGGGGGTGTTTTCCAGAAAGGATAGAGGTCGTCCACATATCGCTGTTGCAACCCAACATGCTCTACAGAGTGTCGAAATGTTACTTTGTTCTGCTCAGTCTCCAGCTCTCTCTCCAATCAAACACGTATTGGACATCATCGAACAATAACTCCAGCGTCATCCTCAACCAGCATTAACGGTCCCTGTACTTCTGTCAGTGTAAACTAAAAAGTGAAAACATTATGACCACTGACCACTACGACGTTGGAAGCATCGTGGTGGCGATACGGGCACGTGACGCGGTATGGAAGTATGTAAGCGGAGCAGACAAGTAGGGGGGATCACTCTAGCAAAAATATGGGCTGAAAATGAGGAATTATATTGACACGAGAGACCTTGACTAACGGCAAATAATTATTACTGCATATCTCGAAAACGGCGAAGCTGGTCGAATGTTCATCTGCTACTGTCGTGAGCATCTACAGAAAGAGATAGAAGGACTAGACGTCCACGAGTCTTCACAGAACGTGGGTTTCGAAGGCTTGTCTGCTCTGTAAAGTAGGGTAAATGGTGAGCTGTGGCTTCTCTGTCGAAAAAGCAGAATCCTGGTGCACGAACAAGTGTTTCGGAGCACATCGTTCATTGTACATTGTTGAATATGGGGCTCCGTAGCAGAGCACCCCTGCGTGTTCACATGTTGATCCAACGACATCGTCAATTACGATTACAGTGGGCACGGGACCATCGGGGCTCGGCCGTCGATCGTTGGAAACATGTCGGTTCTTCGGGTGAATCACATTTTTGCTACACTAGGTCGATGGTCGTCTCCACAAACGCCGTCATGGAGGTGAACGGCGGCTCGAAACTTGCATGGACACAGGCTGGTGGGAGCAGTATTATGCTATGGGAGACATTCTCCTGCGCTTGCTGTGGCTGTAACCGAAGACCCGCTGACAGCGGCGAATTACCTGCATCCCCTTATGATTGATGTCTTCACCTACGGCAATGTCGTCTTTCAGCAATATAATTGTCCGTGCCTCGGAGCCAGAACAGCTCACCAAATTCTCCTGATGTGAACCACATGGGACCCATCTGGGTCGCTATAGGGCGCCATTACCACGTACATAAATCAGCGTTCCGTTGTTCTGCGTAGACATCTAACACAACATACTCCCACAAACCTACATGGAAACTGTAACATATCTGATACCCAGGATAAGTGATGTATTTCATTCCAAAGATGGACAAACAAGCTGTTAAGCAGAGTATACTTTGGCTTATCAATGTATATATGAATGTTAGTTCAGAAAATTCAAGTTTTAAAAAAGAAACTGTGTTCGTTATATGACACTATTTGATGGGAAGTGTACAATAATCATTTTCAGATTTGAATGTCCACCATTGATTATTGGTAAAAACATTTTTTAGTAACATTCATGATAAACGAGCAGTTCTCTCTTTCATGTTGTACTCGGGTAATGTTAGCTACCGCAAATTTTTCTTTTCAATGTACACGAAGAACGACTAATCACATGTAACTATCACCTTTACTCCTGAAATCTTTAACTCTATCAGTATTCCAGACCAAAAAATCTATGTTTACAATCCATCTTCCACAACATAAATGATTTATTGTTAGTTTCGATGATACACAGGGTGTAACAAACGGGTATGGTCAAACTTTCACGAGACATTCCATAACCGTGGAGGAAGAAAATATGTTAAATCGACTTGGGTTCGGAAAGACTTTCGTCCCATACTGGAGCTCATTTTCTACAACTCTTCAATATGTTAAACGTAGGAAACACACAGGAAAAGAACATATTATCACGGTATGATACACTTTCCTAAATGAAATTCCCAAAATGCCCTTCATTAGCAAGTGTACATGCATCAACCCACCGTCACACTGAATCTCTCATGTGCTGATGTATTCCTGGAGAATTTTGTATAGTTTCACAGCCTGCCACAACACGGGGATGAGAATTCTCTACTTCTTATACCGGCATTTTGTATACAATTGCTTTCAAATTTCTCCACAAATAAAAATCTACGGGGTTTAGTCCCACAAATCGTGGAGGCTAAGGAATGGCCTCCCTCTACCTATCCATTTGCCACGGAATCTATTATCTAGAAACCTACGAACATTAGCACTGAAATGAGGAGGAGACCCATCGTGAACGAAGTACATGTTTAACGAACTCGTGGAGGGACGTCATCTGGCAGAACAGATAGAATATTCTATAGGAAAGGACGGCAAGTTTCTTCGTTGAACCTGCATGGAGGAATATAAGGCTTTAAGAAACACCAACAATGCCCGTCCAAATGTTGAGAGAAAGCCTTTGTTGATGATGTGACTGCAGAAGTTCTTGAAGTTTCCCGATAGTTCATAATAAAGCAGAGGAGTGGACAAAAAATTAAACCTTGTGGGACTCCCCTCGCGATTTCTCCCTTATCACCAAAATTTTTTCTCATTGCGACATTCTTTGAATTATTCAGCAGAATTATTAGATCCTGTTTGTTCAGTATGATTCAAACCTGTTGTTTTTCCTGTGATTAATTGATTATAAAGAGAAGTAGAAAATGAGCACTATCATGAAAATATAGCGTTATTGGAGTCATGTCCATAAAACACATTTTTCTCCTTTAGGTGTGAGCAATGTTTCCTGAAAGTTTGCCCATATCTCTTTGTTCCATCCTGTAAAATGATCATCTTCGAGTCTGTGCGTTAATCATTGGTCATCGGTCAAAACCTAATGGTAAAAGTCGTGATAAGCACCTTCAGTACTTCCTTTATGTTCTACCTTTGTTAACGCTAAATATAGCAAAATGTTCTTCGCAATCCGCATGAAGAACGGGCAGCGAACTTCAAGTTCCGCAATTAAGATTCTCAGTAGCACTCGATAACTCATTTGAGTCATATCTTAGGTACCGCTAGCGGTATACGAAGAAGAGAATGTCTGAAAGATTATATAGTGACATAACATTCTGTGCCCACTACGGACAGTTTCTTCTGTACTCTCGCAGTGTACACTACTGGCCATTAAAATTGCTACACCAAGAAGAAATGCAGATGATAAATGGGTATTCATTGGACAAATATATTATACTAGAACTGATATGTGATTACATTTTCACGCAATTTGGGAGCATACATCCCGAGAAATCAGTATCCAGAACAACCACCTCTGGCCGTAATAACGGCTTTAATACGCCAGGGCATTGAGACAAACAGAGCTTGGATGGCGTGTACAAGTACAGCTGCCCATGCAGCTTCATCACGATACCACAGTTCATGAAGAGTAGTGACTGGCGTATTGTGACGAGCCAGTTGCTCGGCCACCATTGAGGAGACGTTTTCAATTAGTGAGAGATCTGGAGAATGTGCTTGCCAGGGCAGCAGTCGAACTTTTTCTGTATACAGTAAGGCCCGTACAGGACCTGAAACACGCGGTCGTGCATTAATTTGCTGAAATGTAGGGTTTCGCAGGGATCGAATGAAGGGTAGAGCCACACACAACTGAAATGTAACGTCCACTTTTCAAAGTGCCGTCAATGCGAACGAGAGGTGACCGAGACGTATAACCAATGGTACCCCAAACCATCACGCCAGATGATACCCCAGTATGGCGATGACGAATACACGCTTCCAATGTGTGTTCACCGCGATGTCGCCAGTCACGGATGCGACTATAATGATGCTGTAAACTGAATCTCGATTCATCCGAAAAAATGACGTTTTGCCATTCGTGCACCCAGGTTCGTCGTTGAGTACACCATCGCAGGCGCTCCTGTCTGTGATGCAGCGTCAGGGTTAACCGCAGCCAAGGCCTCCGAGCTGATAGTCCATGCTGCTGCAAACGTCGTCGAACTGTTCGTGCAGATAGTTGTTGTCTTGCAAACGTCCCCATCTGTTGACTCAGGGATCGAGACGTGGCTGCACGATCCGTTAAGGCCATGCGGATAAGATGCCTGTCATCTCGACATATGGTGATACAAGGCCGTTGGGATCCTGTACGGCGTTCCGTATTACCCTCCTGAACCCACCGATTCCATATTCTGCTAACAGTCATTGGATCTCGACCAACGCGAGCAGCAATGTCGCGATACGATAAACCGCAATCGCGATAGGCTGCAATCCGACCTTTATCAAAGTCGGAAACGTGATTGTACGCATTTCTCCTCCTTACACGAGGCATCACAACAACGTTTCACCAGGCAACGCCGGTCAACTGCTGCTCCTGTATGAGAAATCGGTTGGAGACTTTCCTCATGTCAGCACGTTGTAGGTGTCGCCACCGGCGCCAACCTTGTGTGAATGCTCTGAAAAGTTCATCATTTGCATATCACAGCATCTTCTTCCTGTCGGTTAAATTTCGCGTTTGTAGCACGTCTTCTTCGTGGTGTAGCAATTTTAATGGCCAGTAGTGTAGTTAGCGTACGCTGGCCACAAAGCCGGTAATCACGTCGGATGCAGCGCTTAGCCTGCGCTGACCTTTGCACACCTTGCCGTGTCCGCAGCTCGGCGTCGCAGGGCCAGCCGCAGCAGGCGTCGTCTGCGGGGGCGTCAGGCCTGTCCCTGGCGCAGGGCGGCGCCGGAGACGCGGCCGCCGACATCCCGCGCTTCAAGGTCGCCATGCTGGGCGCGTCCGGCGTCGGCAAGACGGCGCTCACCTGCCAGTTCACCACCTCGGAGTACATCTGCGCCTACGACACCTCGCTCGGTGAGTACCCAACTGACGAAACTTACGTGCCGGCGATTGCGCAGCTTCGCGAACGGTGAGGCGGAGAACGACTAACGCTGCAATGGGAATCACCGAGAGGAGAAGAAATGGGTTCACGTCGTCGTTTTCAACCAAACTTAGCGCACTCAACGCAGGCATGCTTTTACGAGTAGGCACCACAAAAATTTAAAATAAAAAAATTAACTGAATTTTCGTGTATCCTTGACAGAAACCGGCAATAATATAGGGAGTTTCAACAAGAATATACGTATTCCATAGTATTATATTGTCAAAACTATCGATCGCTGCGCCACGGCCCGGTCATTGGAGGAACGAATACGTTGCCTAGTTTATATTCACTGCCGCCAGATGTCGGTTGTTTCCTGTTTCTTTATCGTCATGTGTTTCAAAATGGCTAATCCGCAGCAGAAATCAGTTTTTGTTCTCGAATTTGCGGAGTATGTTTAGGTGATTACAAGGAAAAGATGTTTCAAGTTGAGATATCAAACTGATTCTCAGATGGTATCGACAATTTGTAGACACAGGATGTGTATGGAAGGGAAAGAGCCTCGACCGCCCATGTGTTTACGACTAAAATGTCGCACGAATTCAAGTCGGTTGCTTATCAAGCCTTTGATGTAAGAGCGGTTACAGGCTCTACGCCATGACGACAAACGAAAACATCTGGGGTTTTCCGACGAGCTACGGAATGCTATTGACATTGTCAAAACTTTCGGATAATGCATCATATTCAGTGTGAATGTAAACAAACACAATGTCAAATCTGGCGCCTACATAACTCACGGGCACACACTGAAAGTTTAAGAGATTTATCCAAAGTCAATTTGTCTTGCGCTTTATCCCACTCGTCTCTTTACGGCCCATTCTTCTTTGACAGAAACACGGTTAAGAATCAGCACTATCTTTCGATGTTACAAAGCTGGTTGTGTCCTAGGCTGAACGAGGACATATTTCAATAAGACGAGGCACCTCCTCTCTACCGTCGCCAAGTGTGCAATATATAAACGATTCTATCGAGCCAATGCACTGGTCGTCAAGCTGACACTGTCTTAACACTTCTCATCTGGCCTTCACGTTCTCCACGTCTGATGCCGTGTGACTTCTTCCTGTGGAGTTCCATCAAGGAAAATGTTTATGCACTACCACAGAACATAGAAGAAGTGAACAACTGGGTCCGCACTGCTTTAACATCACTGACGATGGACATGCTTACCGGAGTGTGGGAGGAATTCGAGTATCGATGTGATATTGTTCGTGTAGCTGATGGAGGACACAATAAACATCTGTAATCTAACATTCGTAAATGTGTCCCTGTTACATAGATGTATACCCTACAGTTTAATAAATATATGCGTTCAAAATACGTGTATTCTTTCTGAAACATCCTGTATTAAATAGGAAACACGTAGTAATAATCTGTAAAATTGCATTTATTTCTTCACGAACAGATTTTTGGCTTCTTAGGCCATCTTAAGGTGACAACTGAATGCTGCAAAACAGAAATAAAATGACATGCTACTTACACAGACATTATTTATACAGAAGATAACAAAAATGATAACATGAAGAGTGTCTAAATAGTAAATTAGTTTTATTCTTCTTTTTTCATACAGAAATAGTTACATTAACTAAAAAAATCCGTTAAGTGTGAGTAGGACTCGCGCATCCTGGGTTCCTTACCAGCTTTCGATGAGCGAATTTGGGAGTATCAAAATATGCAACATAAATGGCAGTACGTTTTGAATGCAGTCACTTAGAAGGTTCAATGTTTTGCAGCATCAAGGGACCATAGACCTTAGTAGCTGACATAAATTCAACTCGATACGACTACCCGTTACCGAGGAAAAGGACTCTTAACAGACGAACAGACAGACAGACAAAAAGACAGACACATGGATGAACGGGCAAGAAAGTGATCCTCTAATGGTTATGTTTTTACCAACTGACGTACGGAACCCTGAGAGAAAATAAAGTTTCCTATGTGAAGAAACGTTTAGCAACTGATGAAAAAAATAAAGTTGAATTTACAGTTTCAGTCTAGTCTTTGTAACAAATTTAATTTAACAGAGGGAAAACTGGAAACTAAGTTTAATCACTTATCACTAAGTTGGCATACAGTAATATATGTTTGTTGATTTTCAGTATATGCAAAAGGGTTATATTTCTGCTTCACATTCGACACATGTAACTGTTTTTCTGCTAAAAGATGATCGACAAAAGTTGAATTTAGCTTCCTTAATCTACAATTTCTCTCGTGTTCAGACAATCTAATTGCGACAGCTCTGCCTAACTGCTTTCTCACAGCACTTCCGTGTGATTTTATACAGACCACTCTGTGTCAGGGTTTTCATTTAGTTTTTATTGTTGAATAAAAACATGCAGGTCTGTAGTTGCTACGCTTCAACTTTTCTGCGAGGTGTTTGGGACAAAGCAGAAGTTTCTGGACACTACTGACTGCTTCCTGTTGGCCACGCATTTTCTTTTCTCGTTGTGTATTACCAGTCATGGCAGAGCTGTAATGGAAACGATATATCTGAATTATTTTCTCATCAGCTGTTAACTGTATCTTCACATAAATATTTTTTTCTCTTTTAGTTAATGCAATTATTTCTGCATAAAATGAAAGGAAAATGTAATGCTTTATATGCAAACACACTACAGATCGTTACTCTTGTTATCTTCTGTGTAAATAACATCTATGTAAATCACACGTCATTTTATCTGGGTTTATGAAGTTGAGTTGTTACCTGAAAACTGCTGAAGAAGCCAAAAGCCAGTAGGTGACGAAAGAAAAACAATTTTGCACAACTTTAACAAGTGTTTCCTATTTAATATTAACAAAAATGTGTTGGTTTCAGTACTAGAGTGCGAGCCTTTCTTTCGTTGCATATTTGCCTTGAAAATGACAGTGTGCATCAGTCGAAACATTGGCAATTGCTGAAGACGTCATCCGGCTGTATTCCCACAAGGTGTTTCTACGTTTTACGTGCCTTGGGGAACTCCAGCTAAACACTGTTTATTTCTACGGGGAGCAAATATATCGCTGCTTGCAGAAGATGGATACGCTTCACAAGGGTTGACTGAGACTGCAATGTGACTTTCGTTTTTATTGCGCAATCGAGACCATGATGTTGTTCCAATGTTTGCGAGAGTCGTACTTCATATTAATACTCCCGCAACGTGCCAGTGTACCTCATGTTCCTGAGAGGAACCATTATATTCACCATGGTTTGGATTTTATTTCAAAGGGATTATGTCTGTATCATTTAATGACTACTTCGAAAATTTCTGAATTTTCTTGGGACTCGCTGGACGACGCGTCTTTGATGGCGGTCTGACAATCTGTGATCAATCCAATGAAGAAAGCTTTGGACTACGCAGCTTTATCCGTGCTACGAGAAGGTTTAAACATCGACTGATGCCCAACCATTTACCAGTTGCTGATTTTAAAAATTCAACAGTTTGTTTTTAAATTATCTCCTGATAATCCAAAGAGGTAAGGAGAGATGCACGTCGTGTGTAGGTGGGGCACGTTCACCCTAGAGTAATATACCAGCAGCTGAGACAGCGGCTTTTCGTTCACTGAGGGTATATCCTGATATAGTTATCTTATCCGGAGACAAGTGCAATGCTACAGTTTTATTGGACAAAAAGGATTATATTCAAGAGATGCACTGTACGCTATCTGATCCAGCGAATCGCAGGTTCAGTGCTGATACGACAAAAGGAAGGAAGGCTCCTGAAGAAGAGTTCCTCGTCGCAAAAGACCATCAAGAATCTTTTATTGTGCAGTCTCTCCTAGATTATATGGTCTTCCAAAGTTCCAGAAGGAAAAAATGCCTTTTAGGGCTACCGTTAGTAACACTGGTGCTCCAATACGAAGGGTAGCAAAACACCTCGCAAATCTGTTGAGCCCACTAGTAGGTGCATCACATTAGGAACTCAGAAGTCCTCTTGCGCCGATTATAGGGATTACATCTAAATGACTCATACATTATAGTCAATTATGATATAGTATATCTCTTCATACGTGTTCCTCTAAGACTTTACGGCTAGTTGAAGTTACGTCTGGTGTCTAATCATCGATCCTATTTCGACATTTTTTTTTCACTGCCTAGTAATATTAACATACAGATGGAATTGTTATGGCGATAGCTTTGACATTGTTTCCCATGTTAATGAATGATTTCGAGGAACGTACCCTGCAGTCATCGGCATTGAAAGGTGGTTGTATTTTTTTCTAGACATGTAAACGATATTTTTGTCAGGCTTCTTGGACGTGAGAATTGGAACGACTCTTTAGAACATGTGAATTCAGCCCATCTGAATCATCGCTTTACAATAATGGAAAAGGATGGCTGCCTCCCTTTCCTTGATATGTTGATAAAAGAAAGGTCGATAGTATATTGGAACATATCAACTCACACTGATTTGTACCTCAGGCTGCTAGTTGCTATCACCTGCTCAACGTGAAAAGATACGCCCTACTTCAGTTCAGAGGGTCCACATCACCTCAGACCCTGAAAGTTTCTCTGCTGAATTGCTCCACTCACTTCGAAGCCACCATTCTCCATATGTTTACAGCGAAAGGCATATCAGATTGTTGTTGTTGTTGTGGTCTTCAATCCTGAGACTGGTGTGATGCAGCTCTCCACGCTACCCTGTCCTGTGCAAGCTTCTTCATCTGACAGTACCTACTGCAACCTACATCCTTCTGATTCTGCTTAGTGTATTCATCTCTTGGTCTCCATCTACGATTTTTACCCTCCACGCTGCCCTCCAATACTAAATTTGTGATCCCTTGATGCCTCAGAACATGTCCTACCAATCGATCCCTTCTTCTAGTCAAGTTGTGCCACAAACTCCTCTTCTCCCCAATCCTATTCAGTACCTCCTCATTAGTTATGTGATCTACCCATCTTTTCTTCAGCATTCTTCTGTAGCACCACATTTCGAAAGCTTATATTCTCTTCTTGCCCATACTAGTTATCGTCCATGTTTCACTTCCATGCATGACTACACTCCATACATATACTTTCAGAAACGACTTCCTGACACTTACATCTATACTCGATGTTAACATATTTCTCTTCTTCATAAACGCTTTCCTTGCCATTGCCAATCTACATTTTATATCCTCTCTACTCCCCAAATAGCAAAACTCCTTTACCACTTTAAGTGTCTCATTTCCTAATCTAATCCCCGCAGCATCAGCCGACTTAATTCGACTACATTCCATTATCCTCGTTTTGCTTTTGTTGATGTTCATCCTATACCCTCCTCTCAAGACACTGTCCATTCCGTTCAACTGCTCTTTCAAGTCCTTTGCTGTCTCTGACAGAATTACAATGTCATCGGCGAACCTTAAGGTTTTTATTTCTTCTCCAAGGATTTTAATACCTACTCCGAATTTTTCTTTTGTTTCCTTTACTGCTTGCTCAATATACAGATTGAATAGCATCGGGGAGAGGCTACAACCCTATCTCACTCCCTTCCCAACCACTGCTTCCCTTTCATGTCCCTCGACTCTTAAAACAACCATATGCTTTCTGTACAAATTGTAAATAGCCTTTCGCTCTCTGTATTTTACTCCTGCCACCTTCAGAATTTTAAAGAGAGTATTCCAGTCAACATTGTCAAAAGCTTTCTCTAAGTCTACAATTGCTAGAAACGTAGGTTTGCCTTTCCATAATCGTTTTTCTAAGACAAGTCGTAGGGTCAGTATTGCCTCCCGTGTTCCGACATTCGGAATCCAAACTGATCTTCCCCGAGGTCCGCTTCTACCAGTTTTTCCATTCGTCTGTAAAGAACTCGCGTTAGTATTTTGCAGCCGTGACTTATTAAACTGATAGTTATGTAATTTTCACATCTCTCAACGCCTGCTTTCTTTGGGATTGGAATTATTATATTCTTCTTGAAGTCTGAGGGTATTTCGCCTGTCTCATACATTTTGCTCACCAGATGATAGAGTTTTGTCAGGACTGGCTCTCCCAAGGTCGTCAGTACTTCTAATGGAATGTTGTCTACTCCTGGGGCCTTGTTTCGACTCAGGTCTTTCAGTGCTCTGTCAAACTCTTCACGCAGTATCATATCTCCCATTTCATCTTCATCTACATCCTCTTCCATTTCCATAATATTGTCCTCAAGAACATCGCCCTTGTATAGACCCTCTATATACTCTTTCGACCTTTCTGCTTTCCCTTCTTTGCTTAAAACTGGGTTTCCATCTGAGCTCTTGATATTCATACAAGTCGTTCTCTTTTCTCCAAATATCTCTTTAATTTTCCTGTAGGCAGTATCTATCTTACCTCTAGTGAGATAAGCCTCTACATCCTTACATTTGTCCTCTAGCCATCCCTGCTTAGCCATTTTTCACTTCCGGTCGATCTCATTTTTCAGACGTTTGTATTCCTTTTTGCCTGCTTCATTTACTGCATTTTTAGATTTTCTCCTTTCGTCAATTAAATTCAATATTTCTTCTGTCACCCAAGGATTTCTATTAGCCCTCGTCTTTTTACCTACTTGATCTTCTGCTGCCTTCACTACTTCATCCCTCAAAGCTACCCATTCTTCTTCTACTGTATTTCTGTCCCCCGTTCTTGTCAATTGTTCCCTTATGCTCTCCCTGAAACTCTGTGCAACCTCTGGTTCATTCAGTTTATCCAGGTCCCATCTCCTTAAATTCCCACCTATTTGCAGTTTCTTCAGTTTTAATCTACAGTTCATAACCAATAGATTGTGGTCAGAGTCCACATCTGCCCCTGGAAATGTCTTACAATTTAAAACTTCATATCAGATGAGAAAGCTACCTTCGTAAGCTACCTCATTGTTTTCGTCACCCACACAGCTGACTGTTGGTCGACTTCGCAACGCCATATCAGATTGGCGTTGCGAAATCGACCAACAGTCAACTATGTGGGTGACGAAAACAATGAGGTAGCTTACGAAGGTAGCTTTCCAACAGGATTGGTTGTATTCTTCGGAAACATTATGTGAAATGTGTTTCCGATCACCATCAAAGACTAGAGCTCTTTTAGGGTTATTTTGGTTTCCATAAGGCGGGTGTCTGTCGTATCCCTTGCTGCTGTTCCATGTCGTACATTGCTCAGACCATCAGTACTGTGGACTGGTTTATTCAGCTTAAGAGTCGCACACGGTTACAGCAGCCGTGCGAATCTGCTAACAGAACATAGTGTGTGTGTGTGTGTGTGTGTGTGTGTGTGTGTGTGTGTGTGTGTGTGTGTGTGTGCGTGCGTGTATACGTGTTGTTCGTGGGTGTGTTTGTGGGTTAGAGTCCCTCAAAGCGAGGTTATCAGCACCCATACAAAAATTAGTCCAAACATTTGTGATTACATGTAGAAAATGCAAGAAGCGATCTAAGACAGGTTGCACTCACTCTCCCAGTCTCATCCATTGTCACCTGCATAACCACACTAGTTCACATCCTGGAAGATATCGTTAAAAATGGCCATATGCTTTGAAATTGCAATTAAAACACAAGTAAGACAGAGGAAAACTAAAACAGATTCTTGGCAATGTGTGGTTGGCTATTTACAAAAAATATTGATGAGGCAGCCACCCCCAATAGCACATTAAAAACGTTCGCCCTAAAATTTTAGGGAACAAGCCAGACATTTCGCAAAATCTTAAAATATTAGCACATTCGCGTCATTGTCAGTTAAAATAGAAGGCAAATTGATCGGAAAGTGAGCTGCTGCCCTGTTGTAAGAATAAAACAATACTATAAAACGTGACGCACTGTGATCTGATCTGTATGCCAAAAGCACAACACTCTCAAGCGTCCTCTCATTGGCGCAAGAAGTCATTTGTTAGAGGACTGTGTCCTTTGCGACGACGAGTGAGAACGGCCTTCTGTGGTAGGGAGGAGGTACCACATGGCGGAGTTGTGGACGTTACCAGACGCAGTTTACTGTCTGTTACTTGCAGCCACTCCTCTTACCATTAACGCACTACTATGTAGCTCAGCAACGGGGTGATAGCATGCAGGAGGATGGCACACTCAACGAATTGATGATCATGGCACGCCTCCTTTTCTACTACATCCGCCGTAGCGTTGGCACTGGTCATCTTTTGGATGGCGATGGCGTGCTGAAAAGTGATGCATCCGAATTTTATATTCAGTCCTGAGTTATTACATGTCATGCACTTACTGAGCTGACATAGATCGTGGGATAACGGTATCCAAAAATACAGATGGTGGTAGCGTAGCGTACACAAGGAATAAAAGGGCAGTGGATTGATAGAGCTGTCATTTGTAGTGAGATGATTCATATGAAAAGGTTTCCGACGTCGTTATTGTGACATTACAGCCTTTATCACTGCGATTTTTAACATGTAAAAGTTTTTTTTCTGTATTCGCGTCAGTATGTGCGAACTTTTAACATATACCAATGAATGTTGTAACCAGATATCTTTGCAGCGCTCCTGAAAAGCGCAGAATATCACGATAGCTATAAACTGTTATACGCTGCTATCGCTCAGTAAAAAAAACGATGCACCTATGTTTCAAAAATAACAATTGCCAATTTTTACTTCTGCAGGGAGCCGCGCCGCTCTCTAGCTGTTCTGTGAATGTGTTGCGAGTCGGACGCAAAAGTATTGTGCTCCATACTGATATAATCATTTTATTGTAAATTTAAGAGTTTAAGTGATTAAAAATATATGTAGCCACAAACAAGCGAGAATGTGTATCATGAAAATTCGCTCCACCGCCACAATGGGTGGCCATGTTAATGTAAGTTTCCGTTTCATAATATAGTACTTGAAGCCTTGAAGTTTATTTAATTTCAAAGAAAATCTCTCAACCTTATTTTCATTAATTATACTTGTGATAATCTTTTCTGTTTAAAAGAGTTATGCAGCTTATGATCCAGCGTGTGTTCTGTCGGAACAGGAGGCTGTCGTGACGACATCGTTATAGTATTTATTCCAAGTTCTTTCAGTTCCGTTTATACGTTCGTACAAATCCAATTAGTTGGTCCCTTAGGTTTCTTTCATGTAACTTCTGTTTGTTTTCTCCGCGCGATCTTCCTCCGAAAAAAAAATTTCTGTTCATTTTTTATTAATTTTCGATATCGCGAGTGAGAAAAGACAGCCGCCTCCTGCTCCGAACGGAACACCACGACTTTTCTAACGTCGGAGAGTACCGCACGAATTTTCCGCTAAAAGGTAATAGAATTTCTTAAAGCTGCATCAATTACACATGTTGCTGCTGTTCTCCGACAAATCTGGTGTGATTAATAGTAATTTATTCTGTCACGACAAAAAGAACCAA